>NC_091504.1:26238079-26546284 GCF_947461875.1 Haliaeetus albicilla | reverse complement strand
GACCAGGTAGGGAATGAAACTTAATTTTTCTGGCGTGTAGATAGAAAACGATAGATGTCTTTCTAAACTAGGTAAGAAACTAGCTCATTAAATGCAATAACAATGTAGTTATTAAAATCACATCAGTCACCGGCAAGGTCAGCAGACGCAATGGTAAGTTGGCGGCTAAGCGCTAGATTGAGGTGGACCGGGAGGTTCCCAAGGCCCGGGAGCCCCGGGGAAGAGCAGAGGGACAGCGCAGAGCCGGCAGCTCTCGTGAGAGAGGCTGACGCGGCTTGGGCATTGCCAGGGGCAACCGCGGAAGATTTAAATGGCCCTGAGGAGCGCCAGCAACCGGGAGCGTGGCAAGCAGGGCGTGTCGTGTCAGAAAGGGCATGGCGTGGCAGTTCGTGCGGGTAGGGCGCAGCCCCCGCCCCCCCTTCCCAGCTCGAGAAGGCTACTGAAGCGGTGGGCATCGGCCCCAGAAGGAGACGCCGGTATGGCTGCCACTCAGCTGAAAGCCATTGCTAGGAAAAAACGTAGAAAGAGAAATTAAAATGCAACTGGGTACAAGAAACGTGGGAAAGCAGTAAAAAATAGGGAGCCACAGAGAGGGAATCGTAGGAAAAAAAAAAAAAAATTATAGATGAAGCGCTACGGGGCAGAGTTGGCAGAAGAGTAACAAGTTTTCGGGAGCCAGGCGGGCAGGTGGGCCGGTGGAGAGAGAGACGGAAGGAGGGACAGGCAGGGAGGCGAACAGAGATCTGGGGAAGGGTGGCAGAGATGGAGCGGGATGCACGCGACAGAATGCGCGACTCTCCGCAGCTCCCGGCGCCGGCGGGAGACCTTCACCGCCCCGATGCTTTTCTCTCTGCCTCGGCGGCAGGCGCCTCGACGCTCCTCTCCCGCGAGGCTTCCCGGTGGCTCGTGCGCGTGGCCGGCGCGCTCCGTCTGGGATGGCTCGGAGGGATCCTTCCTTGCCGCGGGGGCTGGCTGTTCCTTGCTGGACGTGGCTGCCTGCGGGACCCCCTTGGATTCCCTCCTCGGACGGCTCACCTTCGTCAGCTCCCTCGGGTGGGCGTGCCTGGGCAGACCCTTCCCCAGCTCAAGGGAGGGATTCCAAAATAGGAACGGTGAGCTGGACGGAGGGGGACATAGAAATAAAACTTAAAAAGCAATAGGGTACAAGACAGATAGGAAAACATGAAGAAATAAAGGCAGGGAGATGGACTGGGGGATACATAGAAACAAACGAGAAAGCAGCGGGGTACGGGAAACAGGAAACAATTTGCAACCAGGGACAGGGAGGAAGACAGAGGGAGAAATAGGGGAAAAAAAATTCAAAAAGCGACGGGGTACGATTCACATGGACGCAAATTAAAAAATAAGGCCGGGGAGCTGGAGAGAGACGTACATATAAAGAAACTTTTAAAGCCGACAGGGTAAAGGAAAGAGTGAGAAGAAATAAAGAAGAGGAAAAGGGAGCCAGATAGAGGGAGGCATAGGTAGAAATTTTGGCAAGAAATGAGGTAAAGAGCAGAGGGAATTTCCTGGTTTTGGCTAGAATAGAGATAATTTTCTTCCTAGTAGCCGGTATAGTGCTGTAGTTTGCATTTAACATGACAATAATGTTGATAAAAGACTGATGATTTAGTTGTCACTAGGCAGTGTTCATACTAAGTTAAGGATGTTCCATACCATATGATGTCCCAGCCAGTATATCAACTGGGGAAGTTGACCCCTAACCCCAGGCCCTGACCCCTGACCCTGAGCCATGAGACTGTGATCCCTGACACCGTGACCTTTAAGGCTGCGAACCCATGCTGTGACCTTTGACCCAATGGCCCTTTTCACCCGGTGACCCTTTGACCCCCGGCGGGTGACCTTTGACTTCTTGTCGGTGACCTTTGACCCTGACAGTTGACCGTTTGACCCTCTGATGTGGTAACCTTTGAACTTTTGACCCCAAAGACCTTTGCCACCTACCCTGGTGCCCTTTGACCCCTGCCAGGTGATCTTTGACCCAATGACCTTTGACCCCGACCCTGTGACCTTTGACCTTGAGTCCGGCGACCTTTGACCCCCGACCCGACCCTGTGACCTTTGGCCGGCGACCTCTGACCCCGTCCCCGTGACCTTTGACCCCAACCCAGTGACCTTTACCCTTTAGCCCAGGACCTTTGACCCCAGACCCCATGACCTTTGACCTTTTGGCCCGTGACCTTTGACCCCCGACCCCGTGACGTTCGACCCCATGACCTTTGACCTCTGGCCCATGACGTTTGATCCGACCCCGTGACCTTTGACCTTTGGTCCGTGACCTTTGATCCCTGACCTCTGTGAGCTTTGACCCCCGACCCCGTGACCTTTGACTCCTGACCCCTTGACCTTCGACCCCCTTGCCCGGGACTTTTGGCCCGTGACCTTTGACCCGACCCCCGTGCTCTTTGGCCCCTGACCCTCGTGACCTTTGACTTCCACCCTGTGACCTTTGGCCTTTTGGGCTGTGACCTCTGGCCTCCGACCCGTGAACTTTGATTCCCCGACCCATGACCTTTGACCTTTGGCCCATAACCTTTGACCCCCACCTCCGTGACCTTTGACCCGTGACCTCTGATCCTCCCCCAGTGACATTTCACCCCAGACCCTCGTGACCCCTGACCCCGTTAGCTTTGATCCTGACTTGGTGACCTTTGACCCCCGACCCCGTGATTTTTTGGACCCGTGACCTTTGACCCCTGACCCCATGACCTCTGACCTTTTAGCCCGACACCGTGACCTTTGACCCATCCCCATGACCTTTGACCACCAGCCTGTGACCTCTGAGCTTTGACCTCTACCCTGTGACCTTTGACCCCTGACCCCATGACCTTTTACCCTCCCCTGGTGACATTTCACCCCAGACCCCGGTGACCCCTGACCCCATGAGCGTTGGTCCTGACTTGGTGACCTGTGGCCTTTGAGCTTGACCCTTGAACCTTTGAGCTTTTACCCCCGACCCCAGTGACCTTTGACCGTAACCCCATGGGCTTTGACGCCGTGACCTTTTACCCCTGACCCAGTGACCTTTGACCCCAGACCCCTGACCCCATGAGCTTTGACCCTGACTTGGTGACCCTTGACCCCCACCCATGACCTTTGAGCCTGACCCTTCAACCTTTGCGCTTTTGCCCCCCTGACCCCGGCGACCTTTGACCCTAGTAACTTTAGACCCCTGACCCCAGTGAGTTTTGAACCCTGGGCCTGGTGACCTTTGACCTCCAAGCCCTTGCCTTTGACAGAGTTAAGCACAGCACTACTGCACATTTTAAAGTTAAAGCACTGCCCTACTGCAACGTTGCCATGGAAAATGGTTTCTGCCCTGGGAGTAAATTGTTTAACTTCATCTTATAGCTCTTTACTCCCAGAGACTGAGCCAGCAGCTAGTGCTGTTGTGTTTTAAATTTAAGTTTTACAATACCAACTTCAAAGTTTTGTAATACATTTTTACAATCGCAACTTCAAAAGATGCACTAGGAAATGACGCCTGCTGTGACATTAATTTTTTTTAATTTTTTTTACTTAAAAACTTCTTTACACTCAGCAACAGTGCCATATTCTATTACTTTTTTTTTAATATTTCATTTAATTTCAACGTTTTACAGAGCTTTTTCCACCCTATCAGTCTTGTCCACATTCCTCACTGCCCTTATGTCCGTCGCTACCCGTCCAGAAGTTTTACTGCCCGAGGTGACGTTACCTCCACCATCCCTGTTCCCAAGCAAAAAACAAGTGAGCTCCACTCCTCTTCACACACTGTCCACTTCCACACTTAGACATAAAAATTATAAATAACATTAGATCACCTCAATATTTTACAAACACACCATGGAATAATAAAGTTACACTCACCCACTTTACAACCCTGGCCTACTCCATGCTGGCCATCTAGTCCAGCTCCCCCCACCCTTTGCCCGCAAAATCCTCAACTGTCTTCCAAAGACCAGCCGCAGACCAACCTAATTCCCTGCGCTCAGTGGCAATTAACAGGTTCCAGGGCAGCGCTCCACGGGAGCTCTGTTCCTGGCAGCCTTGAAAAAAAATCGCCCTGCCCGCCAGAACCCCGGCCCAAGCCTGACCCCCGTCCAACCATTGGCCACGACCACTGTCTCACAGAGCAGCCGGGAACAGAAAAAAAAAAAAAAAGCCACCCAGCTGGGTGTTTTTTATTCTAATTGTATTTTATTTTTTCCTAATTGCCTAACAAACATCTCTACCTCCACCCTACAAGAGACCACTAAAAAAGCTAAACCACATAACCCTACAGCGTTACACACATTCACAACACACCACTCATTCAGATCACATTCACACTAGCCCTCACTCTCAACTAACCCATCCTGCCGCCAAAGGGTGTCAAGGGGCCATCGCCCCTTACCCGCAGCACCCGGGGCCTCAAAAAGCACCCTGCCTGCAAAACCCCTGGCCCCAGCCCAACCTCCTTCCAAGCTCCCCACAAACTGCCCTTCCATTACAGCAACGCTTCAACACACACCATCTGCACCATACATAGATTTTCAACCAGATACTTAGCTTTCATAGTGGCACTTGTCACAGTCCAACCTCCGTAGCAGCCACATCACCTAAATGCAAGGTTCCTTCAATCACCTCGTGCCCCGTAATCACCTGCAAAACCAACACACAAAACTCTTGAATACAAACTTCACCCTCGGCATAAAAAAAATCCTCCACAGCTCCAAACTCCTGCTTCGCGCCTATTCCAAAAACAAAAACCTCAATGCCTTAACCATTTCTAGAAGCTTACCACAAAGTGTCCACATAAACAAATATTAACACCCATGTCCACTTACTGCCTTACTATATTCTACCTCACAATCCACTTGCAATCCACTCCCCTACTGACATGCCATAACTGAAAAATCATTTAACCCTCAATGCTAACAAACTAGGCACATCGACGTTTCACCCGTAGATTCTTATCGCTGTTCCACCTACCCCTGACTCTACATCCCCGGGCAGAGCAGCTCCAAGCCAAGTGCACCTGTGCACAAACACACACAACACAGAACCCTACCAACAAGGCGATTCAAAGAGAGAGAAAACTCTCAGCAAGAAGAATGACGACCCCCGGACGAGAGGTGCCATCCGGAAAATTGACCTACAGCGCCCAAAACCACAAAGCAAGGAGGCTCTACAACAGCCCCAAAGAAGAAGAGGCAAAAGTAAGGGCCCGTTACAAGATGGCACTGTCAAAACCAAGATGATGGATGCGCCAGAAGCCTGGCGTCGAGACCTAAGGATGTCAGGATGCGGGGAAGAAGTCCCAGTCCGAGAAAACGGACGGCTAGAGAGCAAAGCTGCCAAAGCAGCCCAGAAGAGCGCCGCAAAAGAGGACCAACCGGAACCCGCCGAGACCGATCCACGCTTTAGAGCTCTGAGCGCAAGAAAAGAAGCACCCGACTGGCACAGTGCCGATGAGTAAGGGCATTCGAGACCCTAGGGACGGTGCCCGAAGCGCATGCCGCGCTCCCTGAGCGCAAAGACTGATGATGGCATTGAGACCTGAGGAAGATCGAAGGTACAGAAGACAGACTACACAAACTACACACCACCACGGACACAGGCTGGAACTGCCCTGCCTGGCACACACTGGTCTCGGGCTCAGAAGCAACCCGCTCCCTTCATCTGCCCAAACAGGACTGCTCCTGGACAGCCCTGCCCTCCTACTCTCACTTTAAAACCCCTCCCTGCAATTCCCAGCTGTGTCCCTCCCTCCCAGCCTCTCCCCAGCCCGGGTCCCTCAACTTAACCTTCAGAGGGCCAAGGGTACGAATGCATCCTCCGCAAAAATCACATGGGCTAACTGGGACGATCCGGCAGTCGCCAGGTTCCTCTTCATCATCTGCAGTGAAGACGACCAAAAAAAAAAAAAAAAAAAGGCAACAAAATCAGAAGAGGCAGTAAGTAACCCATCAGCCAACACCAACTACTTTCCCAACCCCCCACTTAATCACACACTCCACAGCGTTATGCTTACCTGCTCATTCCAGACTCAGACCCTGCGGCCATCAGCACTCATGGTACCTGAGACAACAAGACACACAAAATTAGCATAGCAGTCGTGAGACTCACCAGGCCCATTCTCCTCCTCCCTAATCCACAGCTCACCTCGAACGCTCATCCCATTCCAAAGGTGGCCTGCACAGCAACTGCAAAACAGAAGGTAAACGCTTAACAGATCAACCACCTAATACTTCGATATTCAACACCGGCCCAGCCCACAACCGCCTCACCTTCTCAGACTGCTCATCGCCCTGCGACTTCACCCCTCCAAGGCTGCGTGCGCCACCTGCAAAAACCAAAGCAGAAGACACATGCTGAGAGGCCACCCAAAACCTCAGCCTGCCCAGACCGATTCCCATCTCCCACTCCTTTACCTCAGCCACTCACACGCCCCGCCTCTGCCATCGACAGCTTGCCACATCAAGGCCTGCGTACCGCCTGCAAAACACAAATGAAGAGGGATGCTTCCAACTCTGCTAACAATGCAACACCACCAAAGAAATGATTGCTTCAGCCCATTACTCACAGCTCACCTTGCCCGAGTCATCTCTGGTGCTGATGGCCCGCTTCACTCCTTGCTTTGCACCTTCAAAATAAAAGAAAAAAAGAACCCTATCAGCTAGTCACAGAGCCACCGGCCACATCTTCCCTCTGACTCCACTCACAGACCCACCTCCTTACCCCTCCTCCATCACTCTGGGGCACGCATCTTGTCTCTCCACATCTGACTAAAACCCCATATTGAACAAGTCAGGCTAGATGCAGAGCAAGAGCCTAACAACTCCAGAGATCTTGATTCCATCTAGGAATACCAGTACTCCAGCTACAACCAGCCATTTTAGAAAAAAAAACAAAAAAACCAGGGCCAAACTTTAAGCCCATCACACACAAGCCTCAACACCTTAGAGGCTCAAATCCACTTCACCACCCCTCAACAGCCTCTGCCACAAGCCTACAATCATTTCCGTAAAGAAATCTCAACGTTGCTGTCCACACAGCCCACCAATGCCTACTCGATCCCAGATGACTGTACAACCCTTGCCCATTCAATTAAGGCCAATCAACATTTCACCCGTAGACTCTTATCGCTGTTCCACCTACCCCTGACTCTACAGCCCCGGGCAGAGCAGCTCCAAGCCAAACACATCTGTGCAGAGACCAACACAAGACAGAACAGTACAGACAAGGTGATTCAGAGAGAAAACTCTCGGCAAGAAGAATGACTCCCGGATGGGAGGGGCCATCTGGCAAGATGACCTACAGCGTCCAAAACACTGAGGCAAGGAGGCTGTACGGCAGACCCCAAGGAGTCCAACGTAACAGCCTGTTACAAGATGGTACTGTCAAAACCGAGATGATGGATGCACCAGAAGCCTGTCATCAAGACCTAGGAACATCAAGATGCGGGGAAGAACTCCCAGTCTGAGAAAACGGACAGCTAGAGAGCAGAGCTGCCAAAGCAGCCCAAAAGAACACCACAAAAAGAACTGACTGGAATCTGCTGAGACCGATCCATGCTTTAGAGCTCCGAATGCAAGAAGAGAAGCACCCGATTGGCACCAGGCCGATGAGTACGGGCATTCGAGACGCTAGGGACGGCGCCTAAAGCGCATGCCACGCTCCCCTGGCACAAAGCGCAATGAGGACATCGAGACCCGAGGAAGGTCTAAGCACACAAGACAGACTACACAAACTACACGCCACCGCGGACACGGGCTGGAACTGCCCTGCCCGGCACACACAGGTCTCATGCTGAAAAGCAACCCGCTCCCTTCGCTTGCACAAAGGGGCTGCTTTGGGACAGCCCTCTCTCCTGCGCTAACTTTAAAACCCCTCCCTGCAATTCCCAGCTGTGTCCCTTCCTCCCAGCCTCTCCCCAGCCCGGGTCCCTCAACTTAGCTTGCAGAGGGCCCAGGGTCCGAATCCATCCTCCACAAAACCACACGGGCTAACTGGGATGTTCCTCAAGGGGACACAGTGCTCTTCAACATCTGCAATGAAAAAAAACAAACAAACAAAAAAACCAAATCAGAAAAGGGAGTAAGCATCCCGCTGGCCAACGCCAACTACTTCCCCAACTCCCCCCTCCTCACAAGTGCCACCGCGTTCGCTTCCCCGCTCATTCCAGAGTCAGACCCTGCAGCCATCGTCACTCGTGGTACCTAAGGTACCAAGAGACACCGAGTTAGCATGGTGCTCGTGAGAAGTCATCGGCCCCAAGCTCCTCCTCACTAATCCACAGCTCACCTCAAACGTTCACCCAATTCAAAGATAGCCCACACAGCGCCTCCAGAACAGAAGGTAAATGCTTAACCGAGCAGCCCCATAATACTTCACTATTCAACACCGACCCGGCCGACAACCGCCTCACCTTCTCGGACCCCTCACCGGCACGCAGCTTTGCAGGAGACCTTAGAGCAGACTTCACGGTACGTAAAGGGTGCCTATAAGAAACCTGCAGAGGGACTTTTTACAAGGGTGTACAGCAATAGGACAAGGCAGTAACGACTTCAGTCCTAAAGAGCGTACATTTAGTTTAGGTGTTAGGAAGACGTTTCTCACTAGGGGTGGCAAGGCACTGGAACAGGTTGCCCAGAGAACCTGCGGATGCTCCCTCCCTGGAAGCATTTAAAGCCAGGTCAGATGGGGCTTTGAGCAACCTGGTCTCGCGGAAGGTGTCCCTACCCATTACGGGGGGTGGAGGAGGGGGTTGGAACTAGAGGCTCTTTATGGTCCCTTCCAACCCAAACCATTCTACGATTCTATGACATCCAAATCCAACTGCAAAACTCATCTGAGAAGGGCTGGTGAACCCTCCTCCCTTTCCCCAGCAGTCCCAAAACTTTAGAAACCCCTTTTCTTCTCCTCAACTGTCAGGAAAGGAACCCCACTGCTTCCTGACGCCTCCTGCCCTCCATTTGCACCCCTGAACCCCCTTCAGTGGCTACTCCTCAGGAGCCGCTCTTCTGAGCCACATCCCAAATTCTGGGGGCACCTCCTAACCTACAGCTTCCCAGAGACTCTGAGCTCTGCTACATGCCCACAAAATAAAGTCAAGTCCCAAGGCTTGTAATCTACGAGGGGCCTGCCACAAGCTGCAAAGGTTCTAGGGACAACATGGCATTCTGCGGGCAATGAGGAAAGGCGACGAGGCATCCCAGACCCTGAAAGGCACTGGGCCTCACGGCCCTTCTGCTTTCTTCAGAAACGCTAAAACTCCATAAACAGATGCATACAAGACGCTCACCCTAGCCCCTGATAAACAATGTCACCATCGGTCCCGTTAAGAGAGATATCAGCAACTTACACAGCATACAGCAGAACTGGTGAAAAAAACAAGGTTCCTTTTTCAAAAAAGCTGGGGATTCCAGGAAAACACAATGCATGAAGAATTAAAAAAAAAAAAACGAAACCAACAAACAATGCATACTACTAAACCATCTTTCTACCCCCAAACACTCAAAACAAAATTACTGACCTGAAAAAAAGAAAGGGAAAAAAAAAAAGCTGCATACAAGTGTTACTTGCTACCACACATGCTGCTGAACCTTGACTGGTCCTGAAGCTCTTACCTCAGGCAGACAGCTCTTCCCAAAGGGCTGAGCCAGCTCAAAAGCTGCAAAGGACTCAAGCAAGAGCTGAGCACCAACACCAGAGAAACCCAGGAGCACAACGAGCTCCCTCAGCAGAGGCTGTGGCTCAAATACCCCAAGCCTCCGCCCACCACCCTTAGCACAATCACCTGGGAAAGGGGAAGGGCAAACCACCAGAAGTTATAAAGTCAGCTGGAGGAGCAGCAGCACTGTTCTCACCTGCCTTAAATTTACAGGAAGCAAAGCCCTGAACAGAGAAAGTAACCCCTCCAGGAAATGACACTACTTGCTCCTGTACTACAGCTACACCTATTGCATCAGCAATGGGACCGGGTAGGGAATTAAACTTAATTTTTCTGGGGTGTAGATAGAAAACAATAGATACCCTTCTAAACTATGTAAGAAACTAGCTCATTAAATGCAATGACAATGTTGTTATCAAAATTGATGTGCTTTAGTTTCCTATAAAAAAGCCAAAACACTCTGGGGTTATGCTTCATTTCTAGCAAGACTGTGCATACCACCTAACTTCTACAGAACTACCTTCTGGATAGCAATAACAAAAACATTCCTGTGTTATCAACACTGTTTTCAGCACAAATCCAAAATGTAGCCCCATACGAGCTACTGGGAAGAAAATTAACTCAATCCCATCCAGAACCAGCAAAACAGGGTACGTGACAGAGACAAAAGAATTCAAAAATGCGGACAGCTAATTAAACAAACAGACATAGGAAGAAAATTTAAAAGGTGATGGGCTACATGACAGACAGGAATAACTTAAAGACAGTGAATAGGTTAAAGTAGACATAGAAAGAAAAAGTAAAAAGCAACGGGGTACACAATAGTGAGGAAAGAATTAAAAACCAGTGATACACAGCTCGATACAAGTAGACATAGAGGGAAAATTTAAGAAGTGATTGGGTACAGGACAAAAAAAAAATTTAAAATAGCCACAGTGAACTAAAACTGAGAAATATAAAGGAAATTTAAAAGTGACACAGGGGAACAGGACAGAGGAAAAAAATAAAAAATAAAGACAGTGAACTGGATAAAAGCAGACATAGAAAGCAAATTTTCAAAGCAACAGGGTACACAACAGACAGGAAATAATTAAAAAATAGCAATAGGCAGCTTCATAAAAGTAGATGTAGCATCGTGGTTTAACCCTGGCTGGCAACTAAGTACCATACAGCTGCTCACTTACTCCACCACAGTGGGATAGGGGGAGAATCGGGACAGTAAATGTGAGAAACTCATGGGTTGCTATAAAAAGTTTAATAATTAAAAAGACTTTTTTTTTTAAAGTTGTACGAGGAAAAAAAGACCAGCAAATGAAAACAATTGCTCACCACCAACTGACCGATGCCCAGCCAGTCTCAAGCAACTGGGTACAGGAGAGAGAGGGAGGAATTAAAATATAGGGTCAGGGAGACAGAGAGGGGAAGATATAGAAATTAAATTTTCAAAGTAATGGGGTACAAGGCAGTGCAGAAAAAAATAAAAAACAGGGAGAAGAAGCTGGTTAGACAGAGACATATTAAAAATTTAAAAGGCAACAGGGTACTGGGCAGAGTTGACAGAAGAATAACAAGTTTTGAGGAGCCATACACATAGGTGGGCAGTCAGAGAGGGAGACAGAGGAAGGGAGGCAAGCAGATGTCTAAAGAAGGGAGGCAGACGTGGGCCAGGATGTAGAGGAGAGGACGTGCGACTCACCACAGCTCCTGGTGCTGGCAGGAGACCTTCACTGTCCCGATGCTTCTCTCTCTGCCTCTGCCCCTTCCTCCTCCACAGTGCCGGCTGCCTGACCCTCACCCACTCAGCAGCACGCAGCGGATGCCTCAATGCTCCTCACCCACAAGGCTTGCTTTGATACATGGTGGCTCACGCATGTAGCCAACAAAGGCCAGGGACAGCTCAGAGGGATCCTTCCTTGCCACAGGGACTGGCCATTCCTTGCTGCAAGCACCTACCAGCCAGACCCCCATGCACTCCCTCCTCAGCCAGTTCCCCTGCCCAGGCAGCCCCCTTTACAGCTGGAGCCCCTTCACACAGCAGGGCCAGCCCCATCCTCAGCCTCACTGGCCACACCTGGGGCCATCCCAGCCCCAGCTGGAGCCCATCAGGAACAGGGGCCATTGCCAAAGCCCCACAGCACATCATCCCTGCCCCTGCACCTACCCACATCCAGGGAGACAGAGGAGGCAGGAAAAATTTATTCATTAATGCATATAAGAAATCCTGGCAATGAGTTGGCTACAAGGCTCAGTGCCCAAAGGCAGCAGGATGGGGGGATAAAAGGGAAGAGAAAAGCAGGAGGAAGGAGAGAGGGACACAGATGTGCAAGACAGGGAGCCAGGAAATTGGATGCTGGGAACAAGAGAGGGACAAGAAGCAGGAAAACGGTGTAGAGAGAGAAGAGCAGAGAGACTGAGCAGAACAACAGGGATAGAGATGGAGGAATAAATAATAGGAAGCAGTGGAGAGAAGGGGAAGAGACTGTCAGGACAAGAAGATAAAGACAGGACAAGGGCCAGGGAAACATTCTCAAGTGATACAGGAGAAGAAACAGCAAGAACTAGAAAACAGAAACAGGGAGCCAGGTAGAGAGAAAATTTTCAAAAAGCAACAGCATACAAGAAACATAGGCAAGAACTAACAAATAGGCACAGGGAGATAGAAAGAGGGAGACGTAGAAAGAAAATGTAAGAAGTGACAGGGTGTCGCGTCCCAAAGTTGGAGCGACCCAGGTTCATGGATTTCCTTTGTCAGAATTAAGGTGAAATGACACCAGGGGAGTTCAAACAACAATCAACATTTATTCAACCTAGCTAACCTTGCCCAAGTACACATGAACTTATCAATATGAACCTTGCAACATGTCATTAAGCCGCTGTTTGAGAAGAGAGGGGAGGTGTAGAAAAAGAAATGGAAGAAGAAACATGAAACGTATCAGAAGGAGAGCCCTCCCGTTGAGTCACGAGGTTCAGAGCAGACCCCCTTGCTTTCTGGACTCGTTCTCAAAGAGGAGCCCAGGGGCGGCTAGATCCACTCCTAGTCTCAGACTTGGTCAACGGTTTATGTTTAAAAGGATGAGGTGTAGGGACTGTGGAAAAGAGAGAAGGAAAAGAGGGAGAGAGAGAGAAAGAAAGAGAGAGAAGAAAAGGGTTTCACCAGTCCTGGGTCCAGCGTTGGTCCAGCCAGCGTAGAGATCCAGGTCCAGAGGGTGCGCACCGAGGACTCGTTCTCCCTTCTTTTATAGTTAGTCGATGGTCTCGACATGCGCAGTCCCATTCCCGGGGTTCTCTGGAATCGGTTGGAGAGCTTTGCGGGGGGTGTGGGGGTGTGTGTGTTGATTACAGAGTTGCCTCTCTTTTCCTGCTGGCATGACCACTTAAGATAGAAGCACAGTCCCATCCTCCATGGGGCCTCCTCCTCCAGGCGCATATGCTGTGCTCCTCCTGGTCACTTAAGATAAGGAATTGTGGCTTTGGAGAAGCGTGGTCCCATGCTCCGGGGGGCCCTCTCCTTCGGCCACATTGTCCTGTTCACAAAACTCCAGCGTTTTCACAGAGGCCGTTTTCTTCACCAAAGTTCTTCAACGGATGTTTGAGACATTGACTATAATTTGTCAGACCGTCACACAGGGTACAGGACAGAGAGGGAAGAGTTAAGAACTAGAGACAGGGAGATGGATAGAAGGAAACATAGAAAGAAAATTTTGAAAGCAACAGGGTACAAGAATCAAAAAGTAGGTACGTGGAGTCGCACAGAGGGAGACGTAAGAACGAAATTTGAAAAGCAACAGGGTACAAGAAACACAGGCGAGAAATTAAAATAAGGTCAGGGAGACAAAGAGAGGGAAAAGTAGCAAGAAAATTTAAAAAGCAACTGGGTTTAAGAAACATGCAAGAATTTAAATAGGGATGGAGAGGTAGAAACAAAATTTCAAAAGTGACGACATACAAGAAACATAGGCAAGACTTTAAAAATAGGGACAGGGAGCCTGACAGAAGGAAACTGGGGTGGGTTGACCTTGCCTGGCTGATGAGTGTCCACCAAGCCACTCTATCATTCCTCCTCCTCAACAAGACAGCAGGGTAGAAAATACAACAAAAAAGCTTGTGGGTCAAGATAAGGACAAAGAGATCACTCAACCAATTACTGTCACAGGCAAAACAGACTCAACTTGGGGAAAGTAATTTATTGCCAGTCAAAATCAGAGTACAATAATGAGAAATATGAACGAATCTGAAAAACACCTTCCCCCCACCCCTCTCTTTTTTTCCTGGGCTCATCTTCACTCATGACTTCTCTACCTCCTCCTACCGAGCAGCACAGGGGGAGAGGGAGCGGGGGGTTGCAGTCAGTTCATCACAAGTTGTCTCTGCTGCTCCTTCCTTCTTCGTGTTCTTCTTCTGTTCCAGTGTGTTGTCACTCCCATGGGGCTGCAGGTCCTGCCAGAAAACCTGCTCCAGTGTGGGCTCCTCTCCACAGCGTCACAGCCTCCTTCGGGTGCATCCGCCTGCTCTGGCGAGGGGTCCCCCATTGGCTGCAGGGTGCATATCTGCTCTGCCATGGACCTCCGTGGGCTGCAGGGGGACAGCCTGTGTCACCACGGTCTTCACTGCAGGCTGCAGGGGAATCTGCTTTAGGACCTGGATCACCTCCTCCTCTTCCTTCTTCACTGACCTTGGTGTCTGCAGGGCTGACAGCTTCTGCACAGCATTTTTTTAGCCCTTCTTAAATATCACAGAGGTGCTACCAGGGTTGCTGGTTGGCTCAGCTTTGACCAGTAGCAGCTCCATCTTGGAGCTGGAACTGGCTGTGCCCAACATGGGGGCAAGTCCTGGTGTCTTCTCACAGAACCCACCCCTGCAGCCCCTGCCCACTCCCCTGCCCCAGCTTGCCACACAAACTCACTACAACAGTGATTGGCTACAGGGCAGAGGGGGGGGATTGAAAAGTAGGGAAAGGGAGACAGAGAGAGACAGGGGGAGGGGAGGATAGCAATGGGCTACAGGACAGAGAGGAGGAACTAATAAAAAGGGAGAGGGTACCAGACAGAGAGATGGAGGAAAACAAATACTAGTGATGAGCCACAGGGCAGAAGGAAGAATTAAAAAGGGGGACAGTGAGGTAGATGAGAGAGACTGAGAAATATCAAAAACACTGATGATCTAAAGGGGAGAGAGAGGGGAAATAAAGAACAGGGACAGGGAACCAGACAGAGAGAGATTAATGAAGACAAAAATGGGCTATGGGACAGTGAGGGAAGAAGTTAAAACATAGGGACAGGGACCTGGAACAAGAGAATCTAAGAAAGTAAAAGTGTATCCAGAATACAGGCCAGAGAAAGGAATTTAAAAACAGAGACACAGCATCAGACAGGTGAGAGTGGCGGGAATTGTGAAGGGCTAAAGGGCAGACAGGGAGGAGTTAACAAGATTGGCATGAGAAGACAGACAGATAGATGGAGAAAGACAAAGTAGTGATGGGCTGCAGGGCAGAGACAGAGGATAAAAAAAGAGGGATGGGACAGGTCAGAAGTGCAGAGAGAAAAACAAAACAGAGAGGCAGAACAACAGAGAAAGAGGGGGACTTGGAGAACAAGAGAGGGAGAGGTACAGGAAGAAAAAAACAAAAAAATTAAAGCAGTGAGAGAAAGAGAAGGTGGGGGCAGGGAGGGACTGGGATGCAGAAGAGGGGTGACACAGCCCCAGGGGTCCAGGACTCACTGTACCTCCCGCTCTTGGAGCTGCTGGGAGAATTTGACAGTTCAGACATGTCTGTCTCTCTCTCCCTCTCCCTTCCTCCTCTGTAGCTGCAGTCACTTGACTGTCATCCACCTAAGAGAATAGATTGGTGCCTTACAGCTCTTACAATATGAGGCTTCCTAGAAACACAGCCTCACATGCACACACACACTACATGACTGTACTGTGGTTTTGGTTATGCATACAGACCCTGCCATGCACACTGGTGATCGGATCTGCTGAGGACTACACTAAGAAGGATCCATCCTCACCTGGAGAGGCAGGCTATCTCCTGTCTGCAGCTGCTGGCTGGATCCTCTTTATTTTATTCTTCAAATAAAAAATATTCTTCAAATGCAGACCACTATGGAAACTTTCCATCTGTCTTGTACTTTCACAGCAGAAGAAAGGGCAACCAGGGTGAAATGGTGGCAGCTGACATCCACCTGAGAGAAGAAAAAACAAACAAACAAACAAAAAAACCACTTTAGCATAAAACTGGGTAGGAATCCAAAGCTGCGGTTTTTTTGTGAAGGTTTGTGAAGACAGTATGACTGAGCGGAGGAAAAAGTATTTTTGCGTCATCTTCGGTACAGTTGTTGACACAGGCCACTAGAGCTTTTGCATTTTTCAGACAACCATGCCTTTTTTTTTTTCCGCTTTCTTTTTTGACTCATTGGCAACTTTACTTTCACTAGAACTCACTTTCTTAGATACACGCAGGTGACAGACATAGAGACCTACGTACATTTTCTCAAGCCTGAGTATAGCCAAGGCTTAATCACCCTATACGTCACAAGTTGAGTAGTTTTGCTAAAGAGCACAGCAACACATCTGTCCTTGTGAACTGCCTCGTTACAAAAAAAGAATCATTTTTTCCAGGCCGTTGCTCCAAACGGTCAAGATCTTTTAAAACCGCAGTTGTGCCACCGAACCCGGTCAGGGTCCCTCCTAGCTTTTGACTGCCCTGAGATTTAACAGGCACACGCTCCATTCCATCTTCCAACAGCAAAAATACGTTAACACTCTCGGACCCAGAGCACAACCCTACGGATGTCCACACACACACCCTGCCGTTTTGATGAGGAGCCACCGAGCATCCCTGCGAGCACAGCTGCATGCGCCAGATCGGTTTCACCTACGCCATGAGTTACCGGTTTCGGCGAACATAGTTTCTGACGCTTTAAACCGAAAACCGTATCTCGATGCTTCGCCACAGTAGAAACGACCCCTCGCTAGAACGCTACAAAAATGCAGTAACACAAATGGCAAACCCACAGCAGCAACAGCTCCAGAAATATTTAGACCAGAAACAAGGGAGAAAAATAAAACAGCTTCATCTCACCCACAGGGGAGCGGCAGGCAGAGAAAAGGGTCGGCATTCTGAGTCCTTACAGAAAACGGGCATTCTCCTTCCATTCCTCAGCCCGTCCGTTAAGGTCTAAATACCGCAACACTACTATGGCAACGTCTAGAGTAAGGGAACAGCAGCCCTGCCACTGGACTTGCCGTTGACCCATGCTATTTACGTAGCAGGACGCGTACGCAGAGGGACACGTTTTGCCACACACAACCCTGAACTTCCTGAAAATTTACATTTACCAGAAAAAGCCATTTGGAACATATTGCCAAACAACATTCGGCAATAAAGCTTTGATGCGTTTGACACACGCAAGTTTTTTTGCTATTTGCTTCCTGTTGCTGCTGCTGTTCTTCCTTCAGAAATTCTACTTGTCGCCAAGTTATTCACTACTGGTTCAAGCATTTGCCTTCCTGGTATTACCAGCACATTCACAGAGGCAAGTAACTTAATTGCTCTTCTACAATTATCCAAACGACAATTACAGCCATGAAAGAGAAGGAGAGGTCAGGCAGCAGAAGAGCTCTGCAGGCCGGCACCAGTCAATATTGCACTCTCTAAAAACAAACAACAACAAAAAAACTCCGTGACCCTGTATCCTTCTTTTTTTTTTTTCTTTCAGAGCTCATCCCTGCCTCAGCATTTTGTCTTGTCAGAGCATGAAGCGCAGATGATCTGTACCCTGATGACTTTTGCGTGTGATGAATGCCTGTTCAGAAATAGTCCAGGTCTGCAAGACTGGTGTCATTTTTATGGTTTTAATCATCATAACTCAAATTTTATTTACTCATGCATTTGTGAGGAAACTAATTAACTTTTAGACATTGCCTCTCCTTTTTTTGGGGGGTGGGGGTGGAAATGTAAAACATTACGATTCAGAGCTCCCAACCATGAGGGAGTGGTGGAGAAATCAATGAAAGCAAAGACCAACAGCAGCAACATCAACTGAAAGATGGCTTTAATTCCGATCACGTACTTAAGCGACTCTCCAAGTCTATGCCTCGGTCCTATGAATGACTAGTCCTTTTTTGGAAGGACAAACTTTTTTACTTAAAAGTCCTAGACTGAAGACTCCGCTGAACAGAATGGGGATTGTGCCATGGGACAACATGCCATCAACACTCTTAATGGGGGAGGAAAAAAAAAAATCAAATAAAAATCAAGTTTAAGTACCAGTTTTCATCATGTATCACTCATTACATTTCTACTGGCATCTAGGTGCTCAAAAATGAACTACAGGGACACCACATATTCCTAAAAATTCAGTTATACATAAAAAAGTAAAAGGCTATTTCCAACTTGCCCATAAAATCAGTATGAACAGAGAGAAGAGAAACACTCGACCCTAAAGAAGCTAACAGACAGCTCTGAATTTACCAGACAGGAAATTTCGTTCTTTCACCTGAAACAAAAACATATCAAGGGACCAGTTCAGGAACAGGGCATGATCTGTTAACAGCAATTTTTCCATCAGCTTTTCTGCACTTGCAGCAAATTTGCCTTTTCTGTGGGTTTAACGTGGAGCATCTGTAGTGCCCTCGAACTCGCAAGTGTTTCTCTCCGCTCCCCTGGCCCGATATGTGCCATTACCTGAGCAGCAAGCGGAATTAACCATGCAGGATTTTCTTCATGTGACGCGGAAGGTGACACTGGGAAAAGAGGAGACAAAGAAATGAACCTGCTTGTCACACCCAGCCAATGGTGAAAAGACAGGGGAGGATTCTGCCAGAAGGGCTCTGCACCCCAGGAGCTCCCGCCGGCCGGTTTCTCTCCCCTTTGCCCGGTACCGAGGGGATGACGACACCTCACCTGTGCCCCCTCGCAGGGGGGGCTGCCCCAGGAGAGCCAGGGGACCCCCACCTCGCTTCTGCCTGCGGGAATGGACCGGGAGAGACCCTCCATGCAGACAGAGGAGCGTGGCGTGGATTGCATGCCCGAGGGACGAGGCCAGGCTCCCCGCTGGCAGAAGGACAACTCACCTCCCTGCTGCTCGGAGCTGCTTGCTGCAGACAGCCCTGCCTGCACCCGGCCGCTCTTCCGCCGTGCCGGGAGCGCAGTCCGGCTGACGGACGCTCCAGCGAAAAGACGCTCCAGCTAATCGCGCCTCCTGCTCCTTACAGCCGCAGGTACTTTTGCCTCTGGCTAATGCACGCTCCAGACAGCGGACACCTCGCCTCGTTCCAGCTCCCGCTTGCTACAGTTCTGGCTCGTTGAAGCCCCAGCTCCGCACTGAAGCTCCGGCTGATTTCAGCTGCTTCTCCTTACAAGCTCCAGCTACGTGCAACGGTCTGGGCTTTCCATAAGGTTGTATTATCAACTGCTGTCAAAACTGGAGCATTAGGATTAAACATCAGAGTTAGACGCCAAATAAATATTCGTTAGTTTGGGCGATTAATTACTTAACAACTATTCTGAGCAGCGCAGAAAGAAGAGCTGGACTCAAAGAGGGCACATGGGGTCTGAAAAGCGCCTTTCCCCCCACAGACCATCGCAGATGTTGAGTTCGGCCTGCTGCGTGCCGGCCTCCCAAACTTCGGCGTCCGACACAACCAGACCCCCATCTCCGGGGAGGGTCCACGCACCCTGCCCGCCCCCCGCTTCCCCCCGCAGCCCCCAACACCCTCCCACCCGCCTGCAAAACCAGCCAAGCCGGCTCCCGCTTTTGGCCCCCACAACAGCTGACTCGGGGCCCATTTGGGAGCCAAAAAACCTGGCTGCTGAGCCTGTTCTCAAGGCCCAAAAATGCAGGGCCGGACCTCTGTTTCTGGGCCCAAAGCTGTGCAGCTCGGTCTGTTTCCGAGCCCCCAAATCAGCCACGTGAGCCTGTTGTCAAGCCCCAGGAACAGAAAACTTGTTCTCCATTTCCGACCCTGCAGTGCCCACGGGTGACGCCGAGCGTAGCCACCCCACAGCCCTGCACCCCCGGGGCCCCACACGCAGTTTCGGGGAGTGCTCGGGACCTGCAGAGGGCCCAGCCCCACGCCTCTGCGGGGCAGCCCCAGCACAGGCAGGGCGTCGCTTCACGATTGCCATTTCAGGCTTTATTTCCCCACCATCACCGGCACGGCCAGGCCCCCACCCCAAAGCCCCCAGCCAAAGCACCCCCGCGGGTAGCCAGGCCCAGCCAGCCGGAAAACAAGAAAACCAAAGAGGGAACAAGACAGAGAATGTGGGGAAAGGCAAGGAGAAGGACACAGAAACAGAGAGAGCACGGGAGGGATAGGGAGCAGGACAGAGAGATGGAGCAAGAAAGGAAAAAAGGATGGGAGGCAGAACCAAGGGAAAGAGAGACAAGGACAGGGAGCAGGACAGAGGGACGGAAGAGAAAAAAATTAGCAACGGGCTGCAGGACAGAGATGAAGGGATTAAATAGACACAGGGACCATGACAGAAGGACAGAGAGGGACAAAAGGGACAAAGAGCAGGCCAGCATTGGAGGGGAAAAAACCAACTGCAATGGGCAGTGGGAGAGAGATACGGAAAAAGAAAAAAATACTGAGGAACAGAAAAAAGAAAGAAGAGACAGCTAGCTGGACAGGGAGACACAGTTAGAAAGGGCGGGAGAGGGAATGGGGCAATGAAAGACAGACAGAAAAGGTAGCGAAAGAAAGCAAGGCAGAGGGACAGCAAGGCGGGGAGGGGGGAAGGGACAGGGGTCAGGATAGAGATGGAGAAATAAGCAGCAGGGACAGAGGAAAAGAGACAGAAAGAGGCAGAAAGAGGGACAGGGAACATGGCAGAGAAGGAAAAATCAGGACAGCGGCAGGACGGAGATAAAAAACTGGGACGGTCCTCAGGACAGAGAGGAATATGAATACGAGCAGGGAGCGGGACAAAGGGATACAGCAAGAAACGACAGGACAGGAAGCAAGACAGCGCGACAGACAAGAACAATGACACAGAGAGAGAGAGAGAGAGACCGTGAGAAGCACAGGGGGGTGGGGAATTTAGAAAGAGAGGTATCAGGAGCCCTGCAGAGAGAGGGAGGGTGAATAAAAAGGGGGCAGGAAGCAGCACAAAGGGTCACAGAGAGTAAGAGATGAACAGGAAGGAGGACGGGGACAGTGAGATCCAGAATGACAAAAATAAACAGCAACAGCGAGCAAGACAAAGGGATAGAGAGAGAAACAGGAAGTAGGAAGAAGAGAGATAGGAAGGCAGGAACACAGAGCGGCATGTATAGGCGCAGAGAGGAAAAGAATGCCAGGGAACAGGCCAGAGAAATTGGGAGGCGGGGAAAGAGGTGGATGCAGACCAGGACAAGGAGATGGAAAAGGAAAAAACAGCAACTGGCTGCAGGACAAAGACGGGGGGCGGGGGGGGGGGGGAGAGAGAGAGGGAGCAGGACAAGAACACAGAGAGAAAAAGAAAGGGGGGCAGTCAAACGAGAGAGAGAGAGAAAGGGGGAGAGGAAGAGGGAGCAGGACAAGAGAATAGACAGAAGAGGAGAGGTACAGGGAAGAAAAAAACAAACAAACAAACAAAAAAAACCCCAAGCGTCAGAGCAGCATGAGAAAGCGAGGGGGCCAGGAGAGGGGGAGGGAGGGACCGGGATGCACAAGAGGAGCGACAGGGCCCCGAGGGCCCAGGACTCACCACAGCTCTCGCTCTTGGAGCTGCCAGGAGACCTTGCCAGTTCAGATGCTTCTTACTCCTTCTCTCCTCCCTTCCTCTTCTGTAACTCCAGTCGCTTGGCTGTCCTCCACATAACGGAACACGCGAGCGTCTCGCAGCTCTTAGGAGATGAGGCCTCCTAGACATGTAGCCTCGCTCGCTCGCTCACTACGTGGCCGTACTGCGCTGCTGGTCATGCATACAGACCCTGGCGGTCTGACCTGCTGTGGACTACGAGGCGGGATCCTCCCACACCCAGAGAGGCAGGCTCTCTCTTGCCTGCAGCGGGAGGCAGCTGCCAGCCAGATGGCCTTCCGTTTCTTCTTCTTTACCTTTCTGTGGTCTCTTCAGCTTCAGCAGCTCCCATCCACAGCCAGTAAGCGCTCCTCCTGTCCCTCTGTGCTCCCGCGCCGTGAGGAGAGGGAGGCCAGGCAGAGACGGCCCACGCAAGCCTGAGGCTGCTGCAGTCAACGGCATCCCCGGGGACGAACGGACAACTGCACTCACAGCGTGGCCTCTGCGAGAGGGAAAGAGGCAGCAGTGACCGTTATTACCGTAGCTCGACCCTGGCCGGAGCCCCTCCTTCCGCAGGGGCTTCCACAGACGCCGCTCGTTCCCCGCGCCGCTGCTAACGGCACCCACGTTCAGGGAGACTCGAGAACATCGGAGGGCCAGCTTGCTGCCCTCACGACAGGGCTCGGGGGCTGCCTGCGGCTACAGCACAGGCTTCAGGGGAGGGGCTGGAGCTGGGGGCAGCCGCACGGGCCGAGCGGGGCCGGGGGAGGCGCCGGGGGAGCTCCGGCGACTCGGGGAGGCGCCCGCTGGCCGCGCCTGGGGGGTGCCCGCCTCCGTCCCCTCTTCCCTTCTATCGGCTCTCGGGGAACTGCCCGGCGCTGCCCTGGCGCGGCTCGCCTCCGGCGGACCGGGAGCCTGCCGCGGCGGCCGCTTCGCAGCTTCCCGTCCCGCCAGCCCCGGGCGGCCAGCGGGCAGGAGGCACCCCCCGTCCCTGCCGGAGGGGATCGCTCGCCTCACCGGTGGTCCTGGCCCTCACCCACCGCCGGAGATCGCGCCTGGCATACTGCCGTGCTGCAGCAGCAGCGGAAGCAGCACCGGCGCCGCAGTTCCGCGCTTTGCGCGCCCAGCGTCCGCCGACACCGCGCACGTGCGTCGTCGTCGGCGTTTCCTTACCGGGACGCAGCAGCGAGCGCGGCGGCACCAGCCCGCGGGCACCGCGGCATCGCATTGCCGCTACCGGAGGACAGCAGCGTGGACCGCAGCAGCACCTTCGCGCATGCGCGGCGCCCCACGCGCAGGACCGCGCTTTGGACTCTAGTCGGGCAGCGGGCGCAGCAAGAAGCCCGCAAAAAAGCACACGAAACCGGCAACAAAACTACACCTCGCGCCGCGCCGTACG
Organism: Haliaeetus albicilla; assembly: GCF_947461875.1. Taxonomy (NCBI): domain Eukaryota; kingdom Metazoa; phylum Chordata; class Aves; order Accipitriformes; family Accipitridae; genus Haliaeetus; species Haliaeetus albicilla. The sequence continues at coordinate 26,523,502 of NC_091504.1, read as the reverse complement.
CGCCCGAGAGCAACGCTGCTGCCCGGCAGCCGAGTCCGCGAAAACTACAGCTCCCGGCATGCACTGGCAAACATAGCCTGGCCGCCCGGCAGCCCGGCGCCAGAAGACTACGTCTCCCGGCATGCCCCGGGAGGCACCATGTCCGACCGGAAGCTCCGTGCCCCAGGACTACAGCTCCCGGCATGCCGCGGGAGGCAGCCTGCCCTCCTTCCTGACCCCGCTGGGACACCGTTTCCCTCCCCCCTGCCTCCTCCCGCCGACGCACCCGGAATCTCCGCCGAGCCCCCAGCGCGGCTGCGCGCTCGGGGCCCCGATGCCCCTGGGACACCTCGACAGTCTGTCCTGGCGCCGCGCTCGTCGGTCCGCCGGGGAATAGTTGGTCGGTCGGCTCCTAGGGCGATGGTCTGCAGGCCCCCTTTCTGGGGCAGAGAAAGGCAAAGGAGGGCCCTGGGGCAAACCAAAAGGAAAAGAGCTGATGGTGGATGTCACGACCCGGGCTGGACAGACCAGGGAGTCGTGTTGCGTTCGGAATTCCCTCGGGCTAAATTAAGGTGAAACAACACCAGACGATCAGTTAAACACTTTATTCATGGCAGAAGCAAACTGAACCCCCGAAGGCGGGGTTTCTCTCTACAGGAACTGCCATGAAACTATCTCAGCGACCCGTGTAACCATGGTAACCATATACCTCAATTCAGGGAATAAGGACAGCCCTCCCGTTGAGTCACGAGGTTCAGAGTGGACCCCCTCTGCTTTCTAGACTCCTTCTCCGAGAAGTGCCGTGGGGCGGCTGGATCCGCTCCTAGTCCCAGACTTGGTCAGCGGTTTATGTCTAAACGGATGAGGTGCAGGGATTATGAAAAAGGAGAGAGGAAGAGGAAATTAAAAGAGAAAGATCTCACTGCCCCTGGGCCCAGCGTTGCTCCAGGCTAAAGGTCCAGTTCCAGAAGGCGCGCGCGGTGGTTCCGTTTGTGTCCTTTCATCATCTCCTTGCCCCTCCGTTGGGCGGGCACTCGGACTCATTAGGCTAATTAGCTGTCACGCGTGGTTTGTGCTTTCAGAACCTTCAGGAAATGGGTCGGTGGGCTTGGGGGGGTCGTTTGAGGAGTAACTTCTCCCTCCCTGCAGGTGTGACCGTTGTTTGGTCCTTGGCCGCACAGGGTGAGCTGCCCCGCTCAGCGTATCGGGACACGGACGCCCTCCGCGTCCTGCCGCAGACGTCCTGTGCTGGTCTGTGCTGATCGGCTTCTCACCTGCGGTTCGTTGTTATGCCGGGTTCATTGTTATGCAGGGTTCGTCGTTAAGCAGAACTTGCCCCACCGCAATGCTTGAGACGTTAATCTTTCATTCTCTCGCAGTGGAGAACACCAAAAAGCACCCAGAAAACTGTGGGAGAGGGGAGAAAGCTGAATGGAGAATTTTGTTGCCCACTGCAGGACAAACAGGACCCTGAGGCTCACCAGAAGGCATATGGAGGGCTCGGGGGCAACCCAGAATGTGAACTGAGGGTTCTGGGGCACACCAAAATGCAAACAGAGGCTGCAAGGTGCCTCAAAATCTGAGGACATCAGAAAGCAAACTGGGGACACGATGGTGTACCTAGGTGAAAAAGGTTGTTTCTGCGGGGCAAGTGCAAGGCCTTGGGGTGTACGGGAAGCCAAGTGGAAGACCGTAAGGCATGTGTCTTTACAGCTTTATTACCTCGTCTACTTGGGAATAAGTCACCATGTAAGACTGTGTGTGTGTCTGTCTTTCCCTTCCACCTTGTTCGGATTGCTCCCACCACTCTATCCTCACCTTCATTATTGAATTTCTCATGCAAGGACAGCATGTAAGCTGAGACTTTTTAGTAACCGACTTGTAATTTACTTGCCTTGCCAGATGTGCAGTGGCTGCGGGGGTGGGGGAAGGTCTGAAAAAGTCCTGGGCATTACCAGGAGGGATACAGATGACAAGACAAAAAGCTCCAGAAAACCTTGGTGAATCCACAGCCTCAGTACTGTATGCTGTCACATTCTCTGCATCTTATGAAGGACAAAGTTTTGAGTTGGAAAGGAACAAAGCTACCATCTCCTATAAGGCGAGCCTGAATAGGCTGCAGTTTCTAACATCCGCTAACACTGGTGGGGGTATGAGAGGCAGGGACTGCGGAAAGAGGTGAGACTTACGTGCTCCTCCTAAACTGCATCTCCTGTTGCCCCTGTTAGGGACAGAATACCAGTACAGACTTACAGCGATAGCTCCAGCCCAGTAGGACATTTTGTATGTTCTTAGGACATGTGGTACAGAGAAGAATGGAATGGAAAAGTGATTAGTAGACCACTGTGCTGAATCAGTTTCTTTGTATCAGTTAGACCTCTTTCTCCACTGAAAGAGTAAATGTCAATCCCAGTGGTTGAAACCCTGAAATTATTAGGAATGCCATAATTGACTTGCAGAGGAAAACATATCTGTAAATTTTTGAGTCTCTAAACACAGTATAGCTCAGAAATAAAGATCAAAATTTTATTTCCATGTTGGTAATAAAAATAATTCCATGACTTCTGTAAACCATTGCATAAACGCTATAGTGTAGAAAAGTTTTAAGAAGTGTTAACAATTTTAAACAGTTCACTACAAGTAAATGAGTATGCATTATAAATAATATGTTTTGTATTAAGAACAATTTCATTCACAAAATCATTTCTGTCTGTACACTCAAAACATTAACGGCTTCCATAAATTAATATGACTAAAAATTCTGTATTTATTTAGGGTCTGATGATGACCACAGTTACACAAGCATAGTGTGACAGTAATAATATTACTACCTATATTTAATACTAGGATACTCTGAATGGCAATGTAGAACAAAACAAGTATGTTTTTAATAATCTGCTATTCAGAGAAGACTAATAATAAGCCTGTAACATGCAGCTTGGGATCTATCTGTAATTAGCATACTTCTGGTTAAATTACAGCTCCTAACTGTAAAGACCCTGAGAAATCACATTTTTAATCTATTATTCCCCAGGCTAAAATAATTGTGACAACATAATGGCATTCACATTTAAAATTATATTCTTACATAAATTAACACAGAACTTTGTCAAATACCAAAATGAATCTTGAAAATATATTTAGTCTGCTTTTATGTATTTTGTGAATTCAGCAAATTACCATATTGTAGTCTCGCTAAAATATAATTTTAATGTATCCAGTTTCTAGATAATGTATATAGTACAAGGATGAATACTTACAAAGGTCAGATTTCACTTCTGACTTCTTCCAAATAGTCGTCTCTCATCAACTGCATTTATTTTATTATCCTTCATTTTAAAGTAGTGGTGTAAAAGTGCATACTTATTTGTTTTTGCAGTTGACTTGCTTAATAAGATACAGAAAACTTTGCTTGTAATTCCTCACAAAAAGAATTTTTTGAAGAACAACTGTATTATTTTCATATGACTGCTATGTTATGATGATGCATGGTTCAAGTGATTACCTAAGGCTTCGTCTATAAATATAGCAAGCCGTCCAGTCTGAGAATTTCACATATAGGTATGTTTCTTTGGTATGTGTTTTTTCCTTCTCCACAAAATGGTTTGTTGACAGTTTTTAAATGTGTCTGTATTTCAGCACCAAAGAAACTTACAGGGAACACCTGCAAAATTTTCAGTACTGATATTACTACAGGACACACATAATTATTTTCAAGATTCATCGTTGTAAAACACAAAACATACAACTTTAAAAAGCAACAGACTAAATATATTAGTTAATTTCCTCTAAAAATGCAGCACACATAAACTATGAATGTCAATGTGATGATTCACACTGCAAGTGCTGTTTACATTCCTTTTTTGTTGGTGTCATGACATGAGGAAAATCGCCTGTTAGTACCAAAAAAAGGGACCACAAAATAGCCCTAGGACATAGGCAAATGCACTGAAATACACATAAAGAACTATAAACTTTGACAAGACAGCACAAAACCACGCTTCCATAGTATCTCATGGGTAACAAATGTCACATAGCTGCATATGGGCAGCACAACGTGGCCCGAAGCTGGTTTCTTCTAAAATACCAAAGCAAAAATTTTCACTAAGATATTTCTGAATGTTTTTGTGAGCACAATGGTTGCAGAATGCTGTTCCACACTAGATAAATATAGTAGACTGGAGTCCAAAACAAATGCTTGTTTGAAAAATATGTAACATAATTTCAAACTATAATTACATCTTATTCTTTGATTTGCTCACTGTTTGAAAAATCAAAACCCTTACATAACTAAGTTTGCTTTAGTCCAAAATGCTGCTAAGGTTCAAAAATCAGTCTTTGTCATAGACTGCACAGATGCAAAAAATACATTAATACCTACAGCCAAAGTTGGTGATCCAAGTTCCTTTTTTTAAAAGTCCAAAGCTGGCTACACCTTTAAAATAGCAATATCTTATTTTAGGACAGAAAAGTGTGTTGGAAAATGCAAATACAGTCCAATTTTATACTTTTCTCAGCACAAACATTTTAGAGAAACTGTGTTAAAGTCAACAAAATCACATTATTAAACCCAACTTTGGTCTTTAATCTTCAGACAAAATTTTGAAACAGAATCAAGTAGAAATGTATTTAATATTTTATCCTACTTCTCCCTTCCCAAAAGGTCTCCAATGTTCCTGCAGATCAACATGTCTTAGGAAAGCAGTGACAAGCCTGTACATTTAGTTCTCACGGAAAACGTGTAATGATTTTTTGCCAACTCAAGCCTTTGTACAAAGAACGCTAAAACCCAAAGGAGATAGTGATTTCAGTACTATTGGCTTGGGCCCTTTATTGAATGCTGACACAGTTATAAAAGCTCCATCTTGACAATAATAATTTTAGTATACATCTTGGTTTTTGTTTTAGCATGACTGAACTTTAAATAGATTAGCTCTTTGCTGCCTATATGAACTCACTTTTTGTACTAAATACAGTAATACTGAGATAGAAATCATGTAACACAGTAGTAGGTCATTTCAATCTAAGTTGTACTAGTGTCACACCTGAATTTAACAGTAAAAGGAGTAATGCAGGCAATTATTCCATGTAAGAAAAGTAAAAATATACAGTGTTAACATGCAGTAATTAACTAACTTCTCCTCCTGAACTGCATGTTCCCAACTACCAGGATGAAGTAAGGATATTACCACCTTTTGAAAGAATCACTGTGTCAAAGTGTCACTGCCTGATTACATACTTAAATAATTTTGTAGTTTCTTTCAAACGTGCATTACTTCATTACTGAAAAAAGTGTGGTTTTAAATATTTATAAAAGCAAGAGACATATTCTAGTTATTGTCAAATTGTTCAATACAAAATTAAGCAATAGAAATTATTTGCAAATTTTTTTTTTATGTCTTCTGCCATTTTATAGGATATTGGGCATAGGCACTTGGTAATATTATATATATCATATCTGTTCCCGATGAGTACCACACAGGTTAGATGTACAAAAACTTAAAGACTACAAACACCCAAAGTGAGGGAAATATGCAAATGCACAGTTGTTTACTAAAAGTGATCTGTTTCTCAAATTGAAAACATGTCTTTGAATATGAAAGCGTATGTGCCTCACTTGTTTTGTCTCCGCCGGTACATTTATAAATACTACAGTATGCAGTTAACTTATAAATTGTAAAAAAACTAGCTAAGTTGTCATTTCTATTTAATCATATTGTGATTTAACAGTAAAACCATGTGAAATCTTTTAAATTCACAGTACACATATAACACATCATATTATTGCATATTAAAAAATAAACATAAGACCTAGAAAGCAGCTTGAAGCAATTTACAACATATCTTCTAACAAAACACAATAATTAAAAAGTGCTTTTATATTAATCAGAGTTTTTCAAACATCCAAGTAAACATAGTGTTAGACTGATTCCAAAATACTGGCTCTGGTGTTCTACACACAACAGACATGGCAAAGGGACCATTTGTACTGTGGAGTGTGTAGTTACTGTATCTACGTATCCATCTTCTGTTAATGAAAATAACAGGTATAAACACTTCATTCAGGCATTATGGTAAGATTTATACAAAGTGATTACAGTGCAAATGAACCTAAGTAGCTTGTGCACTGGGAATGTAAGCCGAAGTCAGAAAAGGCTGCAGTGGGATTGCGGAGGGAATGAATGAACCTCAAGACTACAGAACCTTATCAAATGACTGAAGCTGATATGTAAAGGTGAGCAAGCCTTATTCTCTATCTTAAAGCAACTACGTTTCTCACATCAAAATGGAAATCAGTCTAGCACTATTAAATGGATTAATTATGAGTGATATAATTCTTATACAAAATACAAACCCATAAAATTATTTAATTCATGAACATGATACGAGTACTATGCCTGTATGCTACCACAGATTTTTTTTTTTCTTGCAGCAGGGACATTCTTCTTGTGCAGCTGCACAGTGATCACAAAGTACATAATGTTGACATGGATTCAGGATAATGCTACGATCACCTTCCTGACACACGATACACTTCTTTGACTGAAGCTGAAAAATCACCTGTAAAAAGATTATTGCACTCAGTAAAAATGATTCCAAAGTATACAGTTGCATTCTAGCAGCTTTACACTTAGCTGTCCTGAATAAACTTCTAATTTAACAACACAAAGTACAATATTTTTGTATGACAGATAGCTGAACTGAGGGTCATAAGATCAGAGCATGCGCAACCTTCAAAGTAGCAGCTGGAGGAGTATAGGTGCTTTTGGAAAGGAAAGTATCTAGGACTGAACCTCTGGACTCAAATTTTCCTGCATCATTGGGATGAGAGATGCAAACAAGCAAAACCAAAAAAACCCCAGGAAATGACCCTTTTTCATTGTCATATACTCACTCATTTTGCCACCTCAAACCACCATTACATTTTCTCATGCCATGGGAGATGTTCGCATTAAAACAAAATGGAAGCACCCCAAATGTGCAATACTTTGCATAAAGCTACTGATACAGACTTTGGGGAGTATGTTACTGTCCTGGCTTCAGCTGGGATGTAGTTAACTGTCTTCCTAGTAGCTGGTACAGTGCTATGTTTCGAGTTCAGTATGTGAAGAATGTTGATAACACTGATGTTTTCAGTTGTTGCTCAGTAGTGTTTAGACTATAGTCAAGGATTTTTCAGCTTCTCATGCCCAGCCAGGGCACCTGACCCAAACTGGCCCACGGTGTATTCCATACCATGTGACGTCCCATCTAGTTTAGGAACTGGGGAGTGGGGGCGGGGAATCGCTGCTCGGGGACTGGCGGGGTGTCGGTCGGCGGGTGGTGAGCAATTGCCCTGCGCATCATTTGTACATTCCAATCCTTTTATTACTACTGTTGTCATTTTATTAGTGTTATCATTATCATTATTAGTTTCTTCTTTTCTGTTCTATTAAACCGTTCTTATCTCAACCCAGGAGTTTTACTTCTTTTCCCGATTTTCTCCCCCATCCCACTGGATGGGGGGGAGTGAGTGAGCGGCTGCGTGGTGCTTAGTTGCTGGCTGGGGTTAAACCACGACAGTTACAACTGCAAATAAATGTCTCCATGTAATAAGGCATATCAACCCTATTAAGGAACAGGAAGAATTGGATGCTTTTTGATGCGTGTTAATTTTTGAAGAGCAAGACATGGTTCGGACTAAGAGAAGAACCAAGAATGCTATGTGTGGCACTGCCTAAGATCGCAACTTTCTCTTGGAAGGAAGAGCTAGGTGAGAAGAAGCCACAGTGGTAAAGGAAAAATGAGAAACTGAGGAGCTGGAAAAGGTGGTAATGGTTCTGATCACTCAAGCCTGGCCAAGATGACTTCCATTCCAGGATGTAATGACTTTTTTGGTAGAAGAACCCAAGACTCTTTTGCTCCTCTTTAAAATCCCTTAGGAGAAAAACAACAGTGGTCCCTAATCCAATCAAGAATCCTGTAAATGTACTTGATAACAGGAGCCTGGCAACTAGCAAGTCTCGTCCTCATCCACCTACTTTATTGACAAAGACTTAAATTATGTTTTAAACTCTTCTAAAAAGAGCCTGGCTTTTTTTTCCAAGACTGTAGTTCATACTGATACAGACAACACTGGACAGGAGGTGAACTGAGACAGAGAAGACACCGTGGAACTCAAACAGGTACTAGAATATGGCAGACTGTCCTGGTAGCGAAAGGAAATCTTTTTTTTGTCTGGACAGTCCTGTCACAGCCAAAACAAACCAGCAAGAATTGGTCTCATATGTGGTGTCATTGCCCTTTGACATTTCAGGGGAGAAAGCAATGTGAAACAAAGTTGTGTCCGGCAAGGTTTGAAGTATGGTGCCTGGAGCAGTGCATGGTCACTATTATCTTCCTTGATGTGCTCAGAGGAGTGGCACCTGCTATTCCCAGCTTTGAAAGCCCTGAGAAATGCCCTCAATCTGGCAGTGAAAGAGCATCCTAAATTTTGGCAGAAACTGAGTCTGGATTTGAGAGAAGGTGAAATACAGAAATACACCACTAAGGTGATTAAGGGACTGAAGCATCTAACATATGAGGGGAGGCTGAAAGAGCTGGGATTGTTTAGCCTTGACAAGAGATGGCATCTTACTGGTGTTTATTAATACCTGATGGGAGGGTGTAAAACAGATAGGGACAGCCTCTTCTTGGTGGTATCCAGTGAAAGAAGAGGCAAAGGGCACAAACTAAAATACAGAAAATTCCACAAAGACATAAGAAAAAACTTTTCTTACTGTGAGGATAGTCAAAACACTGGAAAAGGTTGCCCTCAGAGGAGGTAGACTCTCCATCCTTGGAGATACTCAAAACACTATTGGGCAAGGCCCTGACCAACCTGCTTGAGTTGACCCTGCTTTGAGCAGTGGGTTGGACTGGATGATCTTCAGAGGTCCCTTCTCACATCAATGATTCTATGCTCCCAGTCTGTACTTGCCTCTCTGACAAAACAAACTCCTAGCAGGCAACCTCACCACCTACCTTCTAAACAAGTGAAAAGCATGTAACTATTTTCATTTACTGAGGGCAACTATTTTTATTTATTTAGGTAGTGCCCAAAACGTTGGGAGTAAAAGCTGGCTTTAAATCTTTTTTATAATCACCCCAAGAATTCTTGTGAATCACTTGTGATTTGTTCTGATAGCTGATCAAAAACTTAGAAGAATCCATTAGGTTGAGAAATCTGAACCATCCTCTATTCCAGAAAAGAAAGCGTTAACACTGAGAGCAGTGTTGTTCTTTGAAGTAAAACCTGGCATAAATGTGTCATTGAAAGTTATTGAGCTGTCAGTTTCAGTTAATCAAAAATAGTTATGCAGATGAAGAAACTCACCTCATCTATTGTTTCTAAGTCTAAGTGCAGCCTATTTTGTAAGGAACGAAGCTTTGGCAAAGATATCTTTTCTATATCTCCATAGTTTTTCGTGTAAGGTAATGTAGTAGACAAACAAGCAGCTAACTGCGCCTTCAGCTTTTTTAATTTATTTTCCACTTCCTCCTTCTTCTGAAGAGCCAGTTGTTTGTCTGCATCTGCGATGTTAGCACGTTCTTTTGCTTCTTGAGCCTCTTTCTGCCATGCATCACACGCCTGGGAGAAAGAGATTTCCAGAATATAAAAAATAGTTTTTTTAAATTAACAACAGAAGAGCAAATTCAAAAGCCTTCAAAGATGCAGGCAATCTCTAATTTTAGACATAACAATGCATTCACTGTCAATTTAACACTTCTCCCTACTTATCCTACCTTCTAATTAACAACTCTTCTTGTTTTGTCTTAATGTAATTTTTAGGTATGTCACTGTTACTGGTCTGTAAACTGCAAGAAGCCTTTTTGGAGCTCTATAAATGGAACACATTTCAAATGTTAAATTCATAATTCAATGTAAAGAGACATCAAAACCAATCAAATTTAGTACAGCTACTTAACTACTCCTCATCACAGAGAGAGCAACATGAGGGGAACGAAAGGACCACAGAAAATGCACTAGACTGGCAGTTATCAACAACCTCGGTTTGACTGCTGAGATGGCTAGATACTGTCCAGGTACACTAGACAACCACAGCTGCTGGCAAGCCTCTACCTTTTTTGTGTGTTTATTATCTGAAAGTGGTACAGGAGGAAATGTACATCTTCAGGTACTTAAACATCAAGATATGTTGCTGTTCAGCCCTATCCTGAACATGTGTAAGTCTCCCTGTCTAGAGAGGCAAATTAACTTTCAGAAAATTAATTGCTCTTTAAAAAGCTCAGTTTCCTTTATGCTGCTAGCTCATTTTGAGGATGGAAAAAATATTTGTTTGACAGACTGTAATAAAACTCTGGGTCCAAGGATAAGAAGATATGTAAAAAGGAAAAGCAGTAAGAGCTGCTTGTTTGTTAAAAAATATATATATAATTTAATATTACCATAAATTAGCATACCTGTTTTACTTGTTGCCAAGATTCTTCCCATTGTTTTAGTTTTTTCTTGGCATCATCAAGTTCTTGTCTAACTCGAGTTAGTTCATTCCCACTGGTATTTGAGCTTATTGAGGGGGTAGTGCCACTGCTTAGTACTGGGGATGGACTAGGAGAGAAACTCCCAGTTACAAAGTCCCAAATACTCCCTGTAACACCATTTAAACCTGTAATACAAAAGCAGAAAAAAAAAAAAATTCTGCATACACTGCTGCAAAATGTTTCACATGCAGAACAAAACACATGTGCCACATTGTAAAACTTACGCTTTTATCTGCAAGACTCATTATTTCACTACCTTCATAAATGTGACAGTCTGGAAAATGTTTACAGTATTTAAAGCAATTCAGGAGACTTAACACATGTGTTTTTTTCTTGCTGCTTTTAATAAAAGACAGTACAGTCCAAAAAAGGAGAAGGAAGAGTGGGAATTCACATATACAAAAAGCTTTGTTCCTAGCAGCTCATACGTAATTTTAATTCTTCCTCTTTCTCTGTTTTGTATTTTCCTTTAGCAAAATCCTGCAGCTAAAATGCATTCCTGCTGACTGTATGCCAACTGCTCTATTTCATGCCTTTTAAACGCCTCTGTAAATATGTCCTCTTCCAAAAATTCTTTTTTTCCCTTCACTAGGAACAGAAGTTCACTCCTTGAACTTCCTCCCACATACCACACATATAACTCCATTATCAGTAGTGTTATTAATTACAATAGCTAGGCTTTGTTGTCCAGATTAAGTCATAAGAAACATGCAAAGCCTTGAACTGAACATTTCTTACCTGCCATTGAGTTCCCTCTTACCATACACAAAGTGCAGCCTTCAACTTACTTACCTAAAGAGTTGTGAGAAGAGGCTGAGGTGCCTAACATACTATGTTCTGTCTTCAAAGGCTGAGGCTGCTGGTGGTGAGGAGCCGTAGTGGATGAAACAAAAGACTGAGACAGCGATTGTGAAAGAGAACTGAGTGGAGAGGTCGAAAGGGATGATGATGAATGTAAAGATGAGGAACGAACAAGAGAACCTGGAATATTGACAGGTGCTGAACTTCCCAGTAATCTTTGACCTATGTATACATTAGGGGGGGGAAAAAAATCATTCCAAAGCAGTACACAGCTCTCTGTAAGTATTTTTCTGAAAAATGTATCAAATGTAAATTAAATTATATATACAAATACCTTCCATTAAAAAAGAAAACTTTATTTATCTCCTATTGCAAAAATATTTTTTTTTAAAGTGAACACTTGAAAGTAGTTTTCCAAGTGCCTGAAAAGAGAATTTGTAGCTTTATACAGCAGTGGCCTCATCTGCAGCTACAAAGAAAGAGAAAACACTTTTCAGATCAAGTTATTCAACTTACTCATTTTTATAGCCAACAACTACTGCAAGTGGAGAAACTGACTGAAACTTAAAGGATTAAGAAAAATTTGGGTTTTATTTTAATATATAGAGTTAAGCAAGTGAGACTACATACCTTGAAAATCATACACAGCATAATAATCAGACATAGCTCAATGTCTTTCCTCTACATACTTTTGCTTCTGTTCAGTAGATTTTAAATGTCAACTGTACTTAACTCTCTATGAAAACTGAGTGTGAAACAAATTAAAAATTAATAATCATTTAGTCAAACAAATGCATTGTTCATAATTTCCCAAAATAATGATAATAATAAAAAAAAAGGTATTAAAAAAAGGATGTTCAATCATGCAATTACTTAAATAAACATGCACAGATGCAGTGCATTTTCCTGGTCAGGAAACAGTTCAATATTTACTGTGAGGATTTTAGTCATCAATATGTTTGAATAGCAACTAAAATTGACATCACTTTTTCTTTAAAAGAAATACAGCATTCAAAAGATGATACTTAAAGCAAGGGTCATGATTCTAGTTTTCTTGTTTTGCTTAAAACAGGTGAATTCATGTCATCAGAGAAAACATCATTCCTTTTGGAAGTATTTAAAAACAAAAGGACAGGGATGCTCATTATAAGCTGCATTGCCACAATGTCATCAAAAATTATATCTTGAAATACTCAGCAAACATTATCACAGTCAGCCTCAAGACCCAACTGTATAAGGAAGATACAGGACAGACATATAACCACAGACATACATAATATACCAGACAATAAATGTACACTGCTCTTTGCAAGAGAAGCAAGGAAGCAACAAAGTAAAGGGAGTTTAGTTAAAAAATCTGGCCAAGTAAGAATTCTCTTAAAAATTGAGAGCCAAAGTAAAGCCCCCAAACAAACATTGTATGAAATGGTAGCAGAAGAACCATCTCTTTTCTGGTTCTTAATGCAGTCTTCAAATCCAGTTGAGTTTTGGCAAATACAATCTGCCTGCATGTCTTGAGTTTACGGGGCAAGGTTTCGGTAGCGGAAGGGCAGGGCTGCAGGGGTGGCCAGGAGAGGCCAGGGGCTGCCCCGTGCCGGACACAGCCGGTTCCAGCAGACCCCCTGTGAGACACAGCTGTGCCCTTCAGCCACACAGGTGGTGCCTCTGGGAGAACATATTTTAAAAAGGGCAAAAAAATGCCACACAGGCAGAGGAGGAGGGAACAAAAGGTGTGAGAAACAGCCCTGTGAACACCAAGGTCAGGAAAGAAGGAAGGGAAAGAGGTGCTTCAGTCACCAGTGCAGAGATTTCCCTGAAGCAGAGATTCCCCTGAGGCAGAGATTCCCCTGCAGCCCATGGAAGGTTTGGAAGAGACCACGGTGGAGCAGGTATTTCCATGCACCCCGTGGAAGAGACTATGGTACAAGCAGATCTGAAGACAGAAGCATGACACCAGTCACTTTATGTGAGGCATCTTCTGCCCACCTTCAAACAAGTGAGCTGATGAAGTGAAAAAGTCCACTTCAAACCAAGTGACTTTCCTGAATTCTCTGTTTGCTCTGAAGCTTCATGTATCCGCACACTACTGGGGTGATAAAATGAGTGATCTTGCCTAGCACTGTCCGCTTTCACTGCAAAGGAAGCACCCAGAGGAGGAAAAGTTTCAAGCAGAATCTCTCTGGACATCTGTGTTATTTCTGAAAAGAAGCAACTCACAGTTGCTTGTAATACATGCTTCCCCAAGGGAGTGAGGGCACTTGATGTTCACTTGGGTCAAAACGATTTCCATGCCTTATGACAAAGTCTTGAATCTGTAATACTTGGGTACTGTCCTATTATCCTGGGTTCAGCTGGCATAGAGTTAATTTTCACAGGAACCTGGGAAGGGGCACAGCCGGGACAGCTGACCTGAACTAGCCAAGGAGCTATTCCATACCATGTGACATCATGCTCAGTATATAAATAGGGAGCGGGCTAGGGGGTGGGCTCTCGGCTTTCAGTGGGGGAAGCGGCAGAGCGTCGGGTTCCGGGTGGTGAGCAGTTGCACTGTGCATCACTCGTTTTGTATATTTCTTTTATGAGTACCGTTGTTGTTGTTGTTGTAACTTCTCTTTTTGTGTTGTCCCAGTAAATTGTCCTTATGGCAACCCTCGAGGTTCCGTTTGTTTTTTTTTTCTATTCTCCTTTCTAATTCTCCTCCCCATCCCACCGGAGGGGGGCGGGGAAGAGTGAGCGAGCGGCTGCGTGGTCCTTTGTTACCGGCTGGGCTGAAACCACGACACCTATCCACTGCGATCCCAGTGACAGCTTACATATTCCAACAACATCAAATATATCTATATATTTGCTAGAGCCTGTGGGCTAAGGATGTAATAATTATCTTAAAGGAAGATAAATTGCATAATGTATAGACACCAAGTGCAAGCTTTTCTTCTTGGAGCAAGTCAGCAATAATAAACTAGGGCATAGCTATAGTTGTTTTACCCTTTGCATCTAGAGCCGCAGGGCAAGAAGGACATAGGAGGAACACGTTTGCCATCCAAGAATACAGTTTTGTTTGCGCAAGTGGAAGCTTAACACATATGCACAACCAACTTAATAATCACTGTAGACCTCCTTCAAAGAAATGTTAGCAAAACAGGTCTCAGAAAGTAAATGAAAGTACTGTAAAAACCTGTCTGTTCTCTTGCTCTGTCACTCTCAAAGGAATATGATAACAAAATTATAGTTCCTCAGTTTTCACTTCCTATTTTTCTGTGTTTTTTTCTCTCGATTATTTTCCCTTTTCTACTTTCACAAAGAAAAGGTAGTATTTCAATTTCTTGCTGTCCCCCCTCCCATACTTCCTCTCTGCTGTCTCTTCCCTGCACTGCTCTCCTTCGCTATGTCTTCCTCTCCTGTCCTTTCCCAGAAGAGGCCAAATAGCTGAATACTTTCCAACAGACCTTCAACTAAATTTCTCCTTCCAGGTTAGATTTATAGAAAGACTAAGTCCCTAACTTGCAAGTATTAAAGTCCTAAAGTTTGCTAGCTCCTTATCCTCAAGAATTGTCCCCGCTCCCCCTCTCAGCAACCACCTAACCATGGAAGTACTTGTCCATCCCCACAGCACATACTGCCTGCTGTCAGACATTTGCAGCAGTCAACGTGCAGGCAGTCAAGCTCAAGTGTAATGCCTTCCTGTAAATGCATGTAAGTCCTTCCATCAACTATTATGCCCATGGGCCCAAGTCATTAAGCATGTTAAAAAAAAACCAAACCAAAATGTTTAACAGACTGATCCCTTGCAAAATACAGTTTGATAGAGGTGCAATCCCTTTATGCCACAAAGTTAAGCAGCTGGAACAAAACTGAGGACTTTTCTTCAAAGTCTTTGCTGTCTGTAACTATTCTGGTGAGTAAAAGTTTAGAAAGGTAAGAAAGAAAGATATTTTAAATTAGTATAATTTTACGAATTGGACCTCTTACTTGCTAATCCAAGGTCGCTGCCTTCTTGATCTTCTAATTCTCTCTCTATGGACGCGACGTTCACATCATTAAAATGCAAATCTAGAGCAGAACCTGTTAAACAAAATATTGTATCAATGAATTATCCTTGAATTATCCATAAAACTATCATGATGGCTGAAATGAGGAAACTTTATTTGACTATTTTTGTTAGTGCTTCCATCATATAACTCTTTTGCACCTAGGTCATAATCTTAAGCATACTACAGACACACAGTGAAGGATATCCTCTGTATTTTGTAAAAGGGAAAACTTTCATATATATGCCATTACAGCTCTTAAAGCTGGTGAGATGAACAGAGGATAATGGAGAGGTGGCTATCTATCTGGATTTTCAATAAATCTGCGTCACCTCTTGTGCTTAGATGTACGTCAACAGAAAAAGGAAAAATAAAATTTGGATACCTACGTAAAGATAATTTTTATTATTATTGAATAAAAACAGGTATTATATCTGGGGAAAGGCACTGTAAATGCCCTTTATAACAGTTAGCCCTTGGGGTAACTGAGTTACATATCAGGGCATACAGATGTAAGGAATGTCAGAATATTCTAATGAAAATGTGCAATATTTAAAAAAAATTAAAAAGTCAAAAATCAATGTTTCATTTAGACTCAACAGTTAGACTGCCTTTCAGTTTAAGGCTTATGTCTGTCTAAAATTTCTCTGGGCAGTGTCATGAAAAAGTTCTTAACAGTATAATCCTTATTAGGTCCACTGTTTATAAAGTGTTAGAAGATGGGTATTTTTTCCCTTCTTCCTCTGAACTTCTTTTCCGTGCAGAAAGGTGTGTAATTAAGGAATTTATCCCTCTGTACCTATACTTTAACTAATGTTGACAACTGCAGAGTCAGAAAGACAGGGGTGAAGTGTGCATAAATACTGATTTTACAGGTAGGAAAGTGACTATCCCAGTCACTGTGTTCAGTGATAGTGATCACCTTTGTAAAGAATTTTTAGATTTTATGTTGAAAATCATTATTAAAACCTGGCATAAAGCCTAAATGAATTGAAAAGGAACAAACAGAAATAAAAGACACACGGGGTTGTGTAAAAGTTTCCAGAAGATCCAAAAGGGATCTCTTGATCCCTTTGGAATTAGACTGATTCCTCTCTCATAGCCTAGTCCTAAACATTAGGCACTATAAACTGCAGAAGACTTTTGGCAGAAGTACTAGACAGCTGTAAAAGTGCTAAAAGTCAGAAATCGAAAGGACAATTTGGATCATTAATACAAGATCAGTGCAAAGTTATTATGTATAGGCATTTCCTAATGTTGACTAGGCTATCTAACAGACTCCACAGTCTTGGAGCTCCAGATAATACATAAAGGGAGTTACTGACCTAGAAGCAGGACCTGCAGAACTGTGCTCAGCAGGAAGCTGCCTAAGCTGTCCAGGTCAAAACACCAGCCGAGAGATAGAGTTCACATACTACACAGTGACACTCATGACAAAGATACCTGAGAGTTAACATAGCTCTTTGTGAAGTTACTAGTCTGGGTCTCAAAAGCAACACAACTAGTATGGAGTTGTGCCCAAACAATAATCCTTATCTTTCAGCAATACTGACAAAGCAGCTTGGTGTCCAACACTCAGAGGGAGGAAGCTCTCTGCATTGTCATTTTGGCCTGAAGGGATATGCCCCAGCTTTTCAAAGTTTTGCAGCAATAACCTTCTCTTGGAGACTGGTGCCTAAGCCAGTACTTCTATACAATACAGTAAGGAGGGGAGACATGGCCTCCTTTTATTTGATGACTCAAGGCTTAGAGTGGTCACAAGTGCTGTGTGAAACCCAGATTAAAAGTCCCTCTTCCATATTGGGTTTTGGATCCCCATTGCTGCACTGTGCCTTTCCTACCTTTGCCTTTTATACAGGTAAGGGCCTTTCACCTGCAACACTGTAGCCTGCCTATCTTGCTCTTTCACCCAACTGCTCTGGTAGTGCCTTCCAGAGTCTCTGGGACAGTATGTTTCCCTTCTTGTTCTCAGGCTCACCATCTTGTTACGCTCACCATCAGGCACCTGCCAACACTCAGAGCATTGTTATGGTAGGTTCTCAGGGGAAGTGGCTGCCACTGCTGTGAGAATCACTCTTCCTTTCTCCTCTTCTCCTACTCCTTCCTGATTGTAGCTTTTGACTGACATTAGAGGAACCCAATAATATGTTTGGCCACAGCTCAACAAGCAATGAGCACACAACACCATCCACTGACCAAAGTGTGCTCCAATTAACACTAATAACATCATAAGCAGGAGGAGCCCATAAGGAGTTTGGGATGGTCTGGATGAAAAACTATAGTTAATACAGCTAATATGGGAAAAGTATTATGTGGGAGAGAACCAGCTGCTGCACTGGAGAGGATGCTTGTCTGCCCTGGCTGTCACTTCTTTTCCCACCCAGCCGCTGGGACAGTTTTCTCTTTCCCTTTATTCTATCTTCTTTTCTTACGTTTCTGTACTTATCTGGAAATAATTTTCACCATTATGTGCCATCAGCTATGCAACCCACTAATAAATCTTCACACATGTGAACCTGTCTCAACATCCTTTGTGCAAAAACGCCATACACCTGTGAGAGCAAAAACCTCTCATCACTATGCTGCAGGGTATTCTGGGAGAGGTCCCTCTCACTTTCACGAAGTGAAGATGTTCCACGTTCTTTCAAAGAACTCCAAATTCTCTCAATCATGAAAGAAGAGGCTTTAAAAATCCCATCATTAGCACCATCATTATCTTTAAACAGAGAAACAAACTGTTTTTTTCAAGCTCTTGCAATTCCCCACATCACCCAGATGTTATTAATATTTGAAGTTATTTGCAGTGTCTGGCTCAGTATGTTGCTACGCAAGTAGGACAAGCAGGAACAAAACACAAGGAGTCTGACATAAATCATACTGCTTGAATAGTAGACCAAATCTAAGCCTGCACCCTTACTAAATCACTAACCTATGTTCTCCTCATGTGAGGCCTTAACTCATTCTGCCACACTCATCCTCCCCTACCACAAAAAGGACTGACATGTCTCCTTACTGTTTATTATCTAGATTTTCAAAGCTTAATTTCTGATACTTTCTGGGTCTCTCAGATTCCACCTCACATGGTGGAAAGTCAGCAGAGTGCAGGGAGAGAACACAGCATCTTAAGATGACAATATATATGGGAAGCAAATGGAGAGACACCGATTTTCCTTGCATGGCAAGTCTCCCAGACAGGCAAAATCCCCATGCTTGAGTATCCAAGAGAAAGCAACAGAACCAATCAAAACATTCCCAGGAGGAGGTCCACCCACAACCTAACACAGACAACAGGGTGGAGTATCAGGCTGGCAGATGTCCCCTAATGTTAAGGCTTCACCTCCTCCCTACTACCACTTGAGTCATTTCCCTTCACTGCTGCCCATTTGCTATTTATTCCTCTCCAAATCTGTCTCCTTTGATGCTTTGCTTATCTAATTTCTCTATTCTCATAATTATTTTTCTTTTTTTGGTAGTAATTTTCAGGAGGACTTCAAACACCCTGCAGCTTTTTTATGTTCTCAGATTATGCTGCTTTCTTTTTTTTACCAGAACAAAACCAGACAATGCAATCAATCTCCCTTGACTCCGACAGGAGTAGACTGCAACAATATACCCTCTTCCACTCCATCATTCCTCAGTTTTCAACATATTGTCCAAGCCTCAATGCTAAATACTAGTTCTAACTGATTGGTATGCTTATTCCCAACTCCCCTGCACCCTTCTCTTCCCCAGCTCTTGGGGACTATTACTTAGAGAGCAGACACAGAGGGCTTGGAGCTCCCTTTGAGATTGAGATAAAGGGCCACAGAAAGGACTACAGACCCCACTGTCTGACTAAGCTTCCTCAGTCCTTACTAACATAACTCTCCTGCATTTCCCCTAACCCTTTATCCAAACCCATTCATCCCCTTTTCCCATAAACACCTAGCCCCTTCCCTTGCTGCAGCTCTTTTTCTATCCCTTTTTTTTAATGATTCTTCAATCCACCACTTCCCACAAGAACGATACGTATTTATTTTCTGTTCTACAATAAGGTCTTAATTTTCTGCTCTATTCAGATTATGTGCAGCACTTTATTTTCAATGCCAGCCTGTATATCCATGAAGCAGAACTCTGGAAAAAGAATTTATATATAGATGAAATTCTTTTAAGGAAAAAAAAAACCAAAACAAATCTACACAGTTACCATGAAGTACATTGACTTATGCATACATGACACAGGTATTTTAAGATTCATATTTTGTTAACAAACATAGCATACTGAAAACTGTTTTAGAAAACCATCCGTAGACAGCAGAGGCATATTCTAACTCAGAGGAATCAAGAGTCTCTTATGCTCAATAATATAATCACACTGGGACATGGGAAACATAGCGTATCACTGTTTAAACGACTTTGCAACACTTCTTCAGTATATCATGATTTAAACATTATACTGAATTAGCACCACATCTACTATACAGAAATTAGACCGTGGTTTTTATTGTTGTATGAGTAACTTGTTACAGCCAACTAGCCTCTACTTATTCCAGAAGCAATGTTTATCCTGAGAAAAATGTGATTTCATTCCATAATGCATCTTAAAATATTAACTGTAAGCCAATGAAATTACATTAGTTGCATAGAATCAAAACTAAAATTCTGCTCATTCTAATTCTGAAATTTAAAAATAATTTAAAATTTATTTTCTGTTCTAACACACAGATCATCAAACAAACCTTTAAGGAGAGCAAGCTATACACTTGTGAGACTGCAGAGAAAGATCCGTCATTTAATATTCTGCATAGATTTTTTTCCTAAAAAAATTAAAACGGTGAATGCCTAACTTACCATGCTGAAGTGCTGACTCACTCTCTGCAGTCTCCTCGTTGCTGCTACACATCGATTTAAACACAGAAAGCTTCAAGTACACCAGCTAATCACAGCAACTCCCTGATCATGTGACTTAGACCACAGAAGGTGAAATACAGCACCTTTCAAATCACAACATTCCCTGCCACGGCCTCCTCAATAAACCACATTTAGTGTAAAAGTGCCACAAATTTCAATGAGTTTGTGAATAACACTAAATTAAGGGGAGCAGCTGATACACTCGATGACAGGACTGCCGTTTAGAGGGATCTCAAAAGGCTGGAGAACTGGGCTGATGGAAACTGCATGAAGTTCAACAAAGGCAAATACAATAATGCTGCACCTGGGACAGAATAATCCCTTGCAACAGTACAGGCTGAGGGCCAAATGATCACAAAGCAGCATTGCAGAAAAAGATCTAGGAATTCTGATGAATGGCACATTCAGCATGTTCTGTGGCGATAAAAGCTAACAGCATATTGACCTGCGTTAGTAAACGTACAGCCAGCAGGCTGTGGGAAGTGATTATTCCTCTCTATCCAGCACCTGTCAGACCATAGCAGGAGTACAATGACCAGTTTTGAAATTCCCAGTGTCTAATTGTTATTGAAACATTTAACTCCTTTTATCATTTTCCACATAAACAACCTAGCTGGTTGGAAGCATGGGAAAGGCTCTGGGCTAACGACAGAAATTTTAGAAGTATTTCCCAGAATCTGTCTTGTGTACCCAGAAAGTAAGGGCTCCTCCTCTTTGTGTCCTTTCAGATCTGGTCCACAGACTGTGAACAAGATTTTGTCCTTGAACACACAAATAACCAGACTGGAGAATATGCAGTCAGCCAAAGAAAAATGTCCCATTTTCATGTGAAGATGGTAAGATCTGTAATCGCACCAGCTATGGCAACATCAAAAAAAAAAAGTCAAATCTCATCAGCCCACCAGAAGAAGTTGAGGAGACAGTACTTCTACTCTTAGCAACACAGTGAGTTGCATTATGCAGGTTTTACACATTTTTTAAATCACTGGCCAATACCAATGCCAAAATTCCAGTTTAAATTTCCCATTCACTCATTCCTATGCTTACATTGAAAACCTTGTTAAAAATAATGATTTGGGGTGAAAACATTTAAATTAAATTTCAGATATTGCTTTTAATTACATATAATAAAGCAGATGTGTACAACATTACTGTCTTCAGCAATAAGCTCTTTGAACCTATGCTGAAACGAGCAGAACTTGAATAATGCAACAAAACATGTACAATCAGAGATTAAACGTTAAGACTTACCTATTACCGATTCAACTGTGTTACTGCCAGAATAGAACGGGGGAGCTTTGGCACTGATAGCAGAGACAGTTGTAGGAGATGAAGTATCTGATCCAAGACTGGAGGCCAGACTGGAAGTTATACTTGAAGCAAGTGGGTTAACCACTGAAAAAACACTGAGATGGTTCTGTTAAAAAAAACCAAACACATATGCATACACACACAAACACACTTACACGGATGTATGTACAAACATATAAAATAAACAGAATGTATTTTTAAAAGTAGTTATTTTAACTCAAACAGAAAGAAATCCAGAAGAACCCTCTGAATGAATAGATTAGGATAATTTTCCTTATCATTTACCAACAAGTGCATTTCTCCAATGTGGCTGGACATCACTACCATACAAGGGAATTCTTTCAGAAAAAAGGTATTTAAATACTTGCAAATAAGCTCTACAAACATAATTAGTTAGCTGAAGTCTGATGCTCCTTTTCAAAAGGAAAGTATCTATGGAGGGACTGTACCATTTCATTATGCATTCGTACACAAATTATATTCTATATTATTTTTCTGACCTGCAAATTTTCTCATTTAATCTAAATGCAATTGGTACATAAACTGATCTTCGGTTTAGGTAACTGAGAAACATGACTGCACTGCACACATGTATCACATTATATAATGACCTGTACCTGTGCTACTTCTTTGTAGCTGAACGTTTTTTTCATACAAATCACACATTTAAATTATAAAATGTAAGAAATGCAAACAATATGTAACTATGTAACATTCTAAACTGGAAAATAACTTTACAAAGTCTACAGGGACTTGGTGCAGACTTTCCAGTATATTAATTCTTTTTATTGTTTATTGTTTATTTATTCCCTCCAATCTTTTAGTTAATAAAAACAACATTTAACTGTGAATCAATCCAAACATCCTCTCATCGCCTTCTGTGTGACAAGCAGTGATTGTGCAGTATCTACTCTCCTGATTTCTACCAATACCACAGAAAACTTCTATTTCAAAGCTAGATAAAGCGCAAGATTGAGGGAGATAATGACCATGAGAATGAATATTTTTTTCTTTAAAAATGGGCACAAACTGAAATACAGAAAGTTTCACTTACACGCAAAAAAAATTTTACTGCGATGGTGGACAAACACTGGAACATGTTGCCCAAAAAGGCTGTGGAGTCTTCATTTTTGGAGATATTCAAAACACCACAATAGAAGGCACTGAGCAACCTGCTCTAGCTGACCCCACTTTGACAAGGGGACAGATGGACCACAGACCTCCAGAGAATCATAGAATGGTTTGGGTTGGAAGGGACCTTTAAAGATCATCTAGTCCAACCCCCCTGCCACGGGCACGGACATCTTTCACTAGATGAGATGCTTGAAGTGATGCTCAAAGCCCCACCCAACCCAACCTTGAACACTTCCACGGATGGGGCATCCACA
Source organism: Haliaeetus albicilla (assembly GCF_947461875.1). NCBI lineage: Eukaryota > Metazoa > Chordata > Aves > Accipitriformes > Accipitridae > Haliaeetus > Haliaeetus albicilla. Next base: position 26,500,584 of record NC_091504.1, on the reverse strand, counting down.
ACTTCTCTGGGCAACCTGTCCCAGTGTCACACCACTCTCACAGTAAAGAATTTCATCATTATAGACAATCTAAATCTACCCTCTTTCTGTCTAAAAACATTGCCCCTTGTCCTGTCACTATGGGCCCTGATAAAAAGTCTTTCTCAGTCTTTCTTATAAGCCCCTTTTAAGTATTGGAAAGCTGCAATAACATCTTCCTGGAGCCTTCTCTCCTCCAGGCCGAACAACCCCAACTCTCTCAGCCTCACTTCATAGCAGAGGTGTTCTAGCCCTCAGACCATTTTCATGTCCCTCCTCTGGACCCACTCTAACAGGTCCATGTCTTTCTTGTACTGGGAACCCCAGAGCTGATGCAGCACTCCAGGTAGGGTCTCACGAGAGCGGAGTAGAGGGGGAGAACCACTTCCTCAACCTGCTGGCCACGCTTCTTTTGACGCAGCCCCGGATAATTGGCTTTCTGGGCTGCGAGTGTACGTTGTTGGCTCACATCCAATTTTTCACCCACCAGTATCCCCAAGTCCTTCTCTGCAGTGTTGCTCTCAATCCATTCATCACCCAGTCTGTACTGATACTGGGGACTGTCCCGATCCTGGTGCAGAACCTTGTGCTCAGACTTGTTGAACTTCAACAGAGGTCCCTTCCAAGCTCAACTGTTCTATGATTCTGTGATATGCTTTTCCAAACTTTGTTCCAATATTGTAAATTTACACTGAATTCAGAACACATTCTCTAATATCCCAATGCAATATGTTAAATGGAACATTTCTTTGCTGGTTTCTGTTTTCATAAATGTTTGAGCCGAAAAAAAAAGTAATCTCTGAACTAGCTATACATATAAACCCATAAAGAACAGCTGTATAATTAGAGAAGTAAAATGAAGAAATGACAAGGCATAGGATTCTTAGGTTATAAGCCCGATCATGATCCCTGTCATTGGAGAAACATCATGTCAAAGTCAAAACAAGTAGGAGAGGCAATACAGGCTTTTCGTATTACTGAAAAATTATCAGACTCAAAATAAATCTCCTTTTGGCCTGTCCCATCTTAAGCTGAGGCCTCCTGGTGAGAGGGAAGTGAAGAAATTTCACATACCCACACAAAGCTGATGGATTTCTTCAGTTAGTTCTCTTTCTCCCCAGCATAAACACCTACATCTACTAGACTAAGTCTCTTTTTCCTGCCTAACATACTTACAAACAGCAAGCTTCTTGTCCCACCCTACACCTACAGACAGAGGCACTCATGCAGCTCAAAGATTCCTTTCCTTCTTCTGTTTTGACAGACCAAGACTATCCCTATCTGTGGCTTCAGAACTCTGTTCTGGGGGATATCTAAACAGAACAGAGAGATAAAATAAACAGAAATGAGACAGGATAGAAAAGCTATTAAAAAAGATGTCAACAGCTTTATAATTACATAGCAGAATTTCACACATTCTGCACTATTTAAATGGAGATTAAATAACACTTTTTTAAAAAAGAAGAGAATTAAACCAACTTGCTGAGTATTCTTAGGATCACCGGGTAATAGGAAAATTCAGCTTGGAAGGAACTTCAGGAGGTCATCTAGTCCAACCTACTGATCAGAGCTAGGTCAGCTATGAAGCCACATCAGGTTACTCAGTGTTTTAGCCAGTCTGGTCTTGAAAACTTCCAAGGATGGAGACTGCACAACCACACTCAGCAAACCACTGCTTGACTCTTGCCATGGTGAAAAAAATTTTCTCATACCCAGTCAGAGCTTCTTGTTTCAATTTATGCCTGTTCTCTCTTGTCCACCCACTATGCACCACTGCGAACAGGCCGGCTCCATCTTCTTGATGACCTGCTCATAGGTATTACAAGGCTGCTACTAGGTCCTCCGGAAGCCTTCTTTTCTCCACGCAAGCTCTGCTTCCTCAGCCTCTCCTCGCAGGGCAAGCGCTCCAGTCCCCTCAACATCTTGGCAGCCATGTGCTAAGCTTGCACTCATTTACTGATGTAATCCCAGTACTGTGAGCGCAAAACCAGATGCAGTATTTTAGACATAGTTTAGCAAGTGTTAAGCAGAAGGGTAACCCTTCTGTTGATCTACTCCATGCTCCTGTTAATACAACCTGGGATAATGTTGGGCCTTCTTCACTGCTAGAGCACACTGTTGGCTCACATTTCAGCTTGCTGTCTATGAAGAATCTCAGGTCCTTTTCCGCAGAGCTGCCTCCCAGTTAGTTCTTGTTTTCAGCCCATATTGTTGCAAGAGGTTCTTGCTTCTCAGGTGCAGGACTTTGCACTTGTCCTTAATGAATTTCATAAAGATCTTGTTGGCCTATTCCTCTAGTCTGTCTACATCTCTCTGAATGGCAGCCCAGCCCTATTGACTGGTCCTGCCTATTTCATGTCATCTGCAAACTTGATTCCCCCACTAGGTCATTGATAAAGATGTTAAACTGGTTATGTCCTATTTACTCTGTTACAAACATTTAATAGCAGGAGAAAGTAATGCAAAAACTACTTTTTAGGGCAGATCACAAAAAATTAAAAGCGTTTCCAAGGCTGCCACTCTCACTAATTTATAGATGTGTAAGGGAAAAACCCAATGTATACTTTTAAACTGGTTCATGTCCTATCACTCTTTTACACAGAACTCATAGGATCCACCTCTAACTGTCTTGTGTTTTCTCTCCTTATCTATTCTGCACCATTCCTCCTGCTTTTTAAACATAAGATACATTTTAACCCTCCACTTTTTTGGTTTTTTTACACTCCTGTGCAGCTGCATGAATGGCAAATGGTAAAACTTCTGTTCTTGTTTATCTTGATCATTAAGATAGCATCAGAGTTCTTGTTCTAGCAGTGCAAAGCTGGCGGAGTTTTAAGCTCCTTTGCATATATAGAATGACCTCAAACACCTGATGGATTTAGCTTCACGACAGGTCAAAGCTATGCCCTCTACCTTGTCACTTTAACTATTTTTCTAGTTTTGAGCATCTGACACTTGAACAACTGTATCGTTGTCTTCCTTCTGGCCATCCTTAAATTTTATCAACCCATTCCCAAATCAAGTTAATCCAAAATTTCACTGTGAAAACTCTGCCACGGAATTGCAATAATTAAAAGCATCCTCAAACTGCCTCACATTCCTCTCGTCCCTGGTACTCCCTGCAGCACACATCTATTGCACATATTCACAGAACCTAGAGCCGGCTGTCCAGAACCATGTCCAGACTGCTTTTGCATAACTCCAAGGAGGGAGACTCCACAACCTCCCTGGACAACCTGTTTCAATGCTCAAGTCTAACACGTGCAGTAAAAAAGTATTTCCATACATTTAGATGGAACCTCCTGTGTTTCAGTTTGTGCCCATTGCCTCTTGTCCTGTCACTGGGCACAAATTTTCCTTAGACTATGTCGTAAAGCACCACATAACTTTGATACTGCATAAATAAATTATCAAAAAGGGCAAAATATTTACAGCGTTTAGCTTTTGGCAATACCTGCTTGTTGTCTTGTTCATTTATTTTCTGCTGATTCTCAGCTGGGAAGCTTCGATGCTTTGCCTGAAAGAAGAAAAATCTCTGTAATATATGAACTTTATGAGTCATTGCTGTAAAATACATGATTAGTTTGTGAAGGGTCAGTGGTATCTCTGTAATGATATCTTCAACAGGCTGACTTCATTTCCCTCACTGCAGTCCCATATGGAGAATTACGTTTCAACGATCATAGAGTAAATCTACATGGAAAAGGAGCAGCAGTTGCAATCGTTCCACTTATATGCATAATTGAGCACATGCAAGTTATTTCTGGTCCAAAAATTGAGTAGCCATGTTAGCATTATGCTGTGACAGAAATAACATGTCCCAAATGCTCACCAGCTGGGGAATACTTCTTCAAGAGGCTAGTGGGATAGAAGCCTGAAGTAGCCAAAAGTTTTGAGTGGAACTGCCCAGATTTTCCCTTAAACTGATCATGCTACAAATAACAACAACAACAAAACAATAAAATCAAATATAAGGGCAGATTTTCTTTGAACACCATTTTATAATAAAGTAGCTTTTGAAACAAGTGAGACATACTTAAATAAAAGGTAATTCTAAGCAATTTCTCTTTGCCCCCTGTGTTGCTGCAGAACAGGATCAAAGTATCTCTGTTCTTTTCAGGCCAGTACTTTTCAGTGACTTCCTGAGCTCCAGTAAACTCTGCAAGGTGCTCTCTGTCTCCTTAGGAAAAAATGGTTCTTCCTGCTGCCTTAGAGCAGTCTTCTTGTGTCTGTTCTTTGTTTCCTTTGGGAGATTCCCAATATGTCTTGTAGTGAAAGCTCCCTAGCAGTAACAACTCTCCTCCTCTTTATATGCCTCCCACCACTCTAGGTACTTTTTTATCAATTGCAAAATCCATCACTGCTTTCTCTCTAGACAGGTTCATTGTGTAAAAGGCAAGCACATGACGTTTTTGCTCCTGAGACACATTCTATGCAGCAGTACATTACTCACTAATTGTGACCAAAACAACAAAAGAGATTTTTACCAACGATTACATACTTTCTCAGTTATTGCTGCCTAATGACCAGAGAGCAGCCATTTGATACTGTAACTGCCTTGCTTCCATGACATTTGATCAATGATTATTTGATCCCCCTATTGGGAGATGGAAATCTTTCCTGTTACAATGACCACCTCTCTAACCTATAGTCTGTCTGAACATCTACATGTAAGAAAGCAACCCTGCATGGAGAACTTTACTCTAGAGTAATGACCTTGCCATCACCTATAACAAGTTACCATTTACAAAAACCACTTTCCTTCCTTTCATTATTTTTCTGTATTTTACTTCTGCACTTCTCTGTGCATCTCACGTTATAGAACTTAATTCTGACAAGTCACAGGTTTGCAAGAAGACTGATCAGCTTGGCTGCAGCTTATTTAAATGTGCCATCGGAGTTCCATTTTTTAAACAGTTCCTTTCTGACAATTTAGAACTGTAACCAGTATTATCATAGAGCAAGAAAAATTTAGCTTTAACAGGTAAATCCTGGGCTTTCAGCTTTTTTCTCACAGGCCAATAGACCTGCTTCATATCTCTGAAATATAGTCTTCCCTTCTCCCAACTGTCTCTAGCATTGCCTGTTTTCTCCCCCACCCGACTAAAGGATTCTAACTCCTCACCAACTTCTATTTCAACCACTTTCCTCTCACTGCTAATGCTACAGATCTCTCTCTCTTTCTTCAAGAGGCTTGTTATATTTTATCACCTATGTCTGTCTCAGCAATGAACTTGTCCAAGGAGAGAAGCAGCTGCACGTGGAAGAAGAAACAGTCTGAAATTAATCAAAGATTGGAACTGATAAATAGTATTGTCAGACATTAATGCCTCTTTTCACCATCAATTTTCAACAATAATTAAAACTGAATCCTACCAAGTCTAGCTGTGATTTTTTTTCCATTGTTATCTTGCTCTGTTCTTGGCAACATGGGCTCAAAATGACAATCACAACATTTCTGCAAAGTTACAATTTATTGCATGTCAGCTGAGCTGCAGGGACTGTTTGCGTGAGTGTTCTTGGCCTGTGACAACTGTAATTTGACACAGTTTAGCTCAGTAAAGAAGAGGGTCCAAATTCTTGTGTCCTAAATTATCAAAAAACAGTGCTGATACACAAGGCAGACAACATTTTCTGCTGAATCTAACTCAAGATTGCGTTTGTACTTCTAGACCCATATTATGTACATACCTGATCTTCTCGTTCAAAGCCTGGTGCTTTTGGATAGCTAGACGTTGGTGAAGAAACACCTGATGTGCTAGACTCAGAACACAAAACGCCGTTTGCTAATGATCTCTGTCTACAAAGAGGTCCAAGGGGTGATAAAGAACTACTGCTACCAGAACTTGATGTTACAGTTGGACTTGAAGAACAGGAAATCTGTAGAAGACAGAAAACACTGTCTAATATACTCTATGATATTTTTTTATGTTTACAGCTAGTCTCCCTCTGTAACACAATCAGTTGAAATTAGAAATTAATTTCAGTCTTATGTAAATACAACATTAACTTTGTTTTTTTGGTATTAGCTTAAAAAAGTAGCAGATGACAAAAGTAACAGGGAGCTATTGTACATATACAGACTTCAAAAGGAGATGCATTTGTACACACCAGAATATAGTCTTGTTTGGTCCCTATGCACAAAATTAATCCCAGGCGGAGATTACTCTACTTAATGGAAATTAATTTACAATAAAGGAATACTTGCTTTCTGACAACGTGATTTCCACTCTTTCATATATTTCTTAATTTACAGTTTAATGCAAGCATTATACAACATTTCACTCTTTTAAAAGAACTCATCTATATCAAGCCAAGCAGTTCAAAAAGAAAGAGACATGTAGAATCTTGGCAAAAAGCATCTCAATGCTTGTTTGTAAATCTCAAAAGGCTGGTTTCTGAGATTCTTGAATATTAAAATGTTCATTGATTAATAAATTAACATTTCAATATTTAAAAACATGACTGAAATTATAATTTTTTAGTTCTGCTGTACATTTTCCAGAGAGTTTTAAACTTCTAAAGTAAAAGGCTTAAGATGAAGGTACAATCTGGAAGTAGATCTGGACAATTTTTTTTGCTAAAAGTACAATTCTGATCAACCTGAAATTTATGAACTCAGGTGCCAGCATCCTACAATAACATGTTTGAGTGGAACTGTGGGCATCGCTTGTTTCTATATTTTTTAAGTAAACAGTTCAATTTTTGTAAACTAGATTTATAACTAGACTCACAAAGGCAGTATGGAAATAGTTGCATCCTACATTTATGTCTAACAGCCCAGTGGTGAGAACACTCAGTGATGATACACATTTCAATCCCTTCTGTGCTTGTTTCAGAACAGAATCTGCCAGCTCTCAAGGGAACTGAACCAGTCGATACAATAATGGAGTGAAATTCTGCTAAAGTTATTTTGGTTTGCTTAAATACAAAATACACACCGGATCAGACAGGCTAAACAAGAATAACTATACAGTTTACTGTTAAACTCTTAAATTAGGGCTAACCCTAACCCTTAATTTTACTTTATGCTCCAAAGAATGTGAAAGTATTTTAAGCAAATCAGGATTTTAGCAAGAGACACCTCTCTCCCCAGAATAGTATAACCTCAAAATGTCCCTCCTCAGCTGCAGGAACTTCAGATTCAAATTCCTGTGAATCAGGTAGAGGACAGGCATGACCCTAGATGAGGTCTTAACCCTAGACAGAAAAAAACCACTTCCAACACATGTAAGCCCTATACTTGCTGAAGATTATTACCTATGCATTCACTCACTCCTATCCCTACAGAAAATGTCCCACCACGAACCTTATCTGTGTGGAGGTCTGTAATTAGATTGCTTCTGAAATCCAAAGATAGCTTCTCTACACAACAGTCTGAAATGTACGTTTACCCTGAGAGCTGACAGAAGTAGAAGAGTGGGCACCACAGCAAAAATAATTAAATTGATAGCCAAGCTTTACTCAGACAAAATTCCGTCTGAAGTCAAAGGCTGAAGAATTCGTGTTTTGACCACAAGCTTGTTACAACATGCAAGGTTTCTCTTTCTGTTACTGTTTACTCTAAATCCAAAACTGAGGATTGCCCCTGTGCCTGGTGATGCTAAGTTTGCACATTTTTTCACCTCTAAAATACTGAAATCCTTTCTTTATGCTAAAGAGGAAAGGAAAATAAAAGGACACTGCCAGGAAAAAACCCAAACATTGCTCTTTAAGTGAAATTTAATTTTTTTTCTTTTTTTTGTCAATAAAAATGTGCTAAGGTATTCAGTTCCATATCAAAAAATTTTGAAAACTTTTTACGAATAACATAGTTACATCTTGTAAGTATACTTAAAAACATACTTCTGGTAGCACAAGGCTGCTTAATGCAGCAAATATGGAAGATAAAATGACTAGACAGTGAAGGCAGACTAACACCCAAAGTAAAATACTAATTTAGGTAAGCTACTGACTCTATTTAAGGATGAGTTCCCTAATCTGCACAGAATGTTTCTCAGGTGTGTATTTCTTGTCCACTCTTTCAGCTAGGCAGGCAACACAGATTATTTTACCGACACAGGAAGATGTACATCATGGTTGCTCCCTACAATGTGACCTAATGAAGATCGGGGAAGAGGGAGGAATTAAGATAGCCATTATGGATTACTTGTCCTGGAGGGCTACCTGCAGACAACAGAGGCATAAATGGGGAACCCAGAAGGAACCCAGAACATAAATGTTCACCCAGAAGTACTGGGCTTGAGGTACAGAGTTACTGGTCCAGATCAGATGATACCAGGTATGTAGTCCATTACGTAAGACCATAAGGTGCTGCTCGTGATCCTTCTGTTTACAGTAGGTATCAGTGGTAGCATTAACATATATATATATATATATATATATATATATATAACTGTAAGCATCAAGAACTTACAATTTTATGTAGTTTTGCTCTGAAAAACTAAACTAAACTAAAACAATTGCTCAACCCCCTAAGATGCAGGCAGCATTATCTGATTACATTAATGTTTAGGCTTTTGCTCTTAATTTCTGAAGAGTCCACCAGGATGACAATAGACAGAGATAGCCTCTACTCTGTCTTTTGTATTTTTCAGAAAAGAATAGTTAGTTAAGTTTTAATAACTGGATTACACACTACCACAAATTTTGTGTGACTCAACTTGCAAAGAAAATACAAAGAACTCATGCAAATGAAGCAGGAAAAGAAAATGGGTCACATAACATCCATGGTAGGTTAAATACACAAGCAAGAAAAAAAAATAATTCAAACCTAGCCTGAATTTACAAGGCAACTACATTGAAAAATCACTCTTTTTGGTCTCAAGTTACTATCTAGAATTTATTCCTCCTGGCAGAAAAGTACCTGGGGGTGTTGGTCGACAGCCAGCTGAATACAAGCCAGCAGTGTGCCCAGGCAGCAGAAGGCCAATAGCATCCTCGCTTGTGTCAGAAATATTGTGGCCAGCAGGACTAGGGAAGTGATTGTTCCCCTGTACTCAGCACTGGTGACACTGCACCAAGAAAGACATTGAGGTGCTGGAGCATGTCCAAAGAAGGGCAATGAAGCTGCTGAAGGGTCTAGAGAACAAGTCCTGTGAGGAGTGGCTGAGGGAACTGGGGTTGTTTAGCCTGGAGAAAAGGAGGCTGAGGGGAGACCTTATCGCTCTCTATGACTACCTGAAAGGAGGTTGTAGTGAGGTGGGTGTCAGTCTTTTTTCCCCAAGTAGCAGGTGATATGATGAGAGGAAATGGCCTCAAATTGCACCAGGGGAGGTTTAGACTGGCTATTAGGAAAAATCTCCTCACTGAAAGGGTTATCAAGCATTTGACAGGCTAAGTCACCATCCCTGAAGGTATTTAAAAGACTTGTGGATGTGGCACTTAGGGACATGGTTTAGTGGTGGACTTGGCAGTGTTAGGTTTAAGGTTGGACTCAATGATCTTAAAGGTCTTTTCCAACCTAAATGATTCGATGACTCTATCTCCTGTCTGCCCCTATACTGTATGTTTATCCCCCTAGTAAGAATGTAAGAAATGTCCTGTTGGGTTAGACCCAGACTAATATCCTGTTGCCAAAAGAGGCAAGAGGAGATGATATTCAGGGAGAATACCCAATCCTGGTTGTTATCTATGGCCATCAAAGATAATTCTTGAGGCAGAGAAAGTAAATGGAGGACTTTCTGGACCATCTCCCTCCCTCTGCGAGAGACTCCTCCAGGCCTGGTGAAGATACTCTGTCCAAAAACATCAACATTGATCAGGACTCTCTTCCTTTTTGTCCAGGGTTGTAAGAAGCATCTTCTCTACAACTCAAGGCTAGGTGGACTCCACAGAGAAACCAGGATACAGGTTACACTGCCACTCACGTGAGAAGAGAGAATTTATTCTCAAATATTGATTCATCCCTTATGGCTTGCTACAGAATACCCACAAGACCACTGCTCCTATATCTCTCATTTCTCATGCTCTTTGCACAGAGTAAGATACAAAGAACATCTGAGAAATATCAAGAAACCTATCACTAGAAACAGCCATACAACTTAGTGCAGTATTGACGCCAAGATGGTGAGCGAACATGTATTTTGTATCAAGAGGGACGTGTGTTTCACAGTTAACATGAAGTCATATGTCAGTACTAACATAAAATGAGTGTGATATCGGTATTAGAGACAAAAAGAGTGCAAGAGGGGAGAAGGGAAACTAGCAATGCTTACTTTTTGTTTCTCAATGCTCCAGAATTTACATTTTGGCATCAGTGTTGGCATGAATAGCAATGTCCTCAGCACTACTGATGCTAGGAAAATCTATTGCCAATTGTTAGTTGTTTTTTTTTTTAGTCTTTTTCTTCTTTATTAAGACAGAAGCACAAACAACAGAAGCTAGAATTCATACAGTTGCCTCAACACTGCAAGTCTCCAACATGATCTTTGGAAACCGCTCGACAAATGTAACTTAAGATTTGTGGCATTTGATTTTCTGTGTGTGGGATAAAGAGGCCAAACAGATCTAAGTACTCTTCAGGAATGTGTCCCTCCTAAAAATGGAAATCTGCTGTGCTGTGTAGTCAGACGTAAGCACAGCAAGGACACAGTTCAATCCCTAAGGATTCAGAGTCTGCTTTAAGACCAGTACTCGGTGACATTCCTTACTTTCCAGAGTCTCAGCTGTAAATCTTCACAGATTCATTTTTAAGCTTAAATGCTGCAGCTGGATACATTTCAGATTACCTCTCACTTTCACAGAGGTTACAAAAGAACAACTTTTTCAATTTTGCGTCTTTGCTCAAGGCCACAGGAGGACACCTGAACATTTCTGACACACCACAAGTCAAAAGATTCCAAGCTTGCCTTAACAAGGGTCACATACTCATATTGTTGTAACCACACAGACCTTGGCCTCTTACATTCTTACAAAGAAATAATTTGTCACTCTTACATTCTTACAAAGAAATAATTTGTCACTATTCGTCACTGCAGCTAAATTACCTAGAAAAAGAGCATGCAGAACAAGTGATACATTCTTTCCCTTGGTTCTTGCCTATGCTAGGTCTCCGCTTACAGCTGATCTTCTACAAAGAAAATGAGGAAACATATACCTATAAAACTAGTTATATTTCCCGTGAAAATAGCAGCTTCTTGAGCTTCTTGATTTGCATTATATTTTGTGGCTTAAAATGTACTGTTATATTGCCTACATTTGTGGGGGGTGGCAGGGAAGATGACAGGAAGAGGAAACGTAGGTACTTTTAAGCTGTAAAACTAATTTTGCCTTCAAGTAACTTATTTCCTTCCTACATCCCTGTCTCAGAACACTAATTCCACAGTAAAGGAAGCATGACTCATCACCATTGTTCACACTTAGATTATGCACACGTAATCAAACTCAGTTGCATTATCACAGCTTAATAAACTATTATTTACCAAATGAGTGTGGTAACTGATCATGAGCACGCAGCCAAGCCATCTTAGTTACGAAGTAAAAGAGAAAACTTGAGGCTTAACGAAGGCAGCAGAATATTAGCACTAAGTCTGCAATCAGGACAAGCTATGAAGGCACACAATCTTTGCCACAACTGAGCTGACAAGCGCTGACTTCTTAACTGTGCTAACTCAAACGTGATCAAGTACTTACACATCTTTGATAAACTTGATAAAACAAAGATGGTGCTGATTATCCTGTCTTCATCCATTGTGATCAACGTATATCCTATGCAAATATTCAATCTTTTAAATACATCACAGACTCCGGGCATAATGACATCATGGCCAACATTTCTATCTTTTTATTTTTCAAAAGGAAACTATGATTTATTGCTCTGAGCCTAGAAGGGCTAACATAAATATTCCGTAATTGATAAATGCAATTAATCTTTGATGTATCTCCTATTTCATCTCCAGAATAAACAGCAAGTTTTCCTATTAATTTTGCAGTGCCACAAACTTGAACAATATTTACAGACAAATTTTATCATACAGCTAGGCCTTTGGTCTGCATCATCACCGAACTTAGGTACACTGCAGTTAGTTACCAGTAACAGAGAGACCTGATATATGGAGATCAGCAGCATAATCCTAAAACATGAGCTGAGCGTGTTTTAAGAAGTAATAAGATTCTTGACATTTTTTGGCTGAAAAGCTGCTCAAAGGAATATGCATTTTGTATTGATACAATAACACTGGAAAGCTAATCAACCAGCTAGAGAAAGCATACAAAGCAGCAACTATGACTATGGTTGCACACACTGAGACAGCCTAGTTAATCCAACTCGCATGGCACTATGAGAAAAATAAACAAGACATAGGAAAACACCATTTAGGTATGTTAAAGTGCAATAAATATGCAGGATATAAATGAGAACAGTTGAAATGAAGGGATGAAATTCAGGTGAGGCAGAAGCTCATGGCTGAGAACAATGCATATGTATGGGATGCAGGGGACTGCATGCCAGAGAGATTATTTTAGCAAAGGTGACTGAGGAAAGAGCTAGATAGCAAAAGTGTCTGAGGAAAAGGGGTACATAGCATACTGGATGATGAAACAATACATAGCTGAAGATTCATGGAAGGACATGCAAGGAGTAATGGAAATCTGAGTAAACACGAAGATGTGGTAACATAACCGACTTCATTAATGAAGTAGGGCATCAAAGTTTAAACAGTGCAAGCAATGTATCTGAAACATGGATCAAGCTATTTCAAGACTTGTATGCACAGAAATATTCAAGAAACCTTGTCTACTATAATTTCCCATAATTGAGGAGTTCAGACAGCTGAATTTTACCAGTGCAAAAGAAGAAACAATAAGGAAGACCCTCTTAAAGTTAAATAAAGAGTGAAAGAAAATAAATTTATGTCATAAAAAAAAGAGCAGTAGGAGAATGAGTAAAAAGGAGCGTTCCTTCTGGCAATTAGATGACACTGAACAGAGCACAAAAGAGTAGTAATGGTTAAGAACAAGCATAAGAGCTAAAAGTAAAAGTTGCTGGTGTAAATGCAGCTCCTAAAGAAGACACACAGGACTGGGAAAAGGATGAGTGAATTTGTTGCTACAATGCATATGAAGACTCTGAATCTTACTTAAGGCACTTCACACCTCTGATGCAGTATGAGAAAAAATGGGTATGCCAAGAAAGCCAATCTAGGACTTGCTAGAGCAACACAACAAAAACAAAGATAAGAGGTGATGGTAAGTGTGGAGAAACAAGTAGTACTAACTGAAATGAAAAATTACAATCAAGGGAAATACTGTACCACACTGGGTAAACTGCATTGTGGAGGTTAAGTACCTTTAGATGATACAACTGGTGGAGTATAAAGCAAAGGGAACTGCGAAGACAGACTGGAGAAAAACAGTACTATCACAGATCAGGTGAAGGGACTGACAAAAGTATAATGTTAGATGCTTCAAACATGGAGGTAAAGAAACATAAATGTAGAAGCTCTCCATGGAAACTGAACTCACACTTACCAAAAAAGGCTGAAGAGTAAATTATTTTCTGACTGAAATGTTACGGAAAGATACAGCAGAGGAATGACTGATGACAGTCCAATTGACAAGACAACTTAGATAAAGACATAAGAACACAGTATAGGTGAGACAAGAAGGTATATATTTAAAACAGTTATGCAGTCTCCCTCACTATCAACCTGGATCATACAGAATCTTAATGGACTCATTCTTCCAGTAACATTTATAGATAGGGCAATAGTATTACCACATTCTAGAAATGGGGACCTAAGAAACTTGCTCTCAAAGAGGAATTTTATGATCAAGCAGAGAACTGAGTTTAGGTCTCTCAGGTACTACATCATCCTTTTCCTCCAGAAGCAAATAGAACAGTAGGATACTCTCCCAGCGTACTGTAACAGTATACGTGAAAGAAGTTTTGGAAGATGAACAGGGAGATTTTGTTTTGAAGACACAAAGGAAGATAGGTTTAGAAAGTCTAATTTCATCATGATAAAACCCACTAAAATTAAGTTTACTCAGGGCCAGTGTCTAACAGTGATGAGAATGAAGATGAAGGAGGGGACAAAGACAGAGAGCTTATTAGAACAGAGAGAAAAACACAAAACACAAATGTAAATATGTTGCTGCGATACAGAAAATGGGGGGAGTCAGTGAAACAGACTGACTACTTAAATACTAAAATTAAGCAGTTTACAGCAGATGGAGAAGGTGAAAGCAAGCAAGCAACAAAATTCAAGGATTAAACACGGAAAAACAGAAGACCAACCTGCTAATGAAAAATCGGGAACTGAATATTAAAAAAAACCAAATAGTGGAAGTGCATCAAACAATGCTGCAGGTAAGTAGTACAGTGAAAGAAAGACAGAATATTTTGTCAGACATCAGAAAAAAGGTGGCCACTTGCAATGAAACTTCAAGTACAGGGAAGGGAGTGGGGTCACCTTTTCCATTTTCACACTTGAACAGTAATACAGGCAGAGACTCAGTGAGCAAGGAATGGAAAATGTACACAATGTTCATGAGATTCTTAATGACTAACAGAAAAATGCATGTATTTGGAAGAAGATTCCACATAGCTGGAAGGCATATCAGAATTGTTAGGGTTTTCAGCTGTACCTAAATCATTCAGGAAAGGCTAAGAAGCTTCTGGGAGAAAAGGTGCTTTTATGGGTCTCCCCTGAAAGCTTCAGAACCTTATCAACAACAAAATTAGCTTCCTAAATAAAAAGGCAGAACCTTTCTGAGAACCTTTCATATACAGAAGCAGACTTCTGCACTGGGAACCTAAAATAAAATGTAGGCATATTGGTATCTTTATCCTCAATCTACAGTACAGCAATATGAAGCTACATGAAAGAAACCCAGGAGTTTCAATAACTGCACTATTTATTAGCCATTCTTTTTAAACACTATTTAAAATATGTCCTTTTACCTGGTTTCTAACCAAACAGCATAGACAACAGTGCTGGAAAGTCAGAAGTGAAAATTCTGGGGATAAATGTGTATATACTTATGACTCTGCACTGCAAATGAGGTAAGAAAAAAGCAAGTCAGGAGAGAACAAGAGAGATGTCACTATCTTTATATAGTATTTTACAACAAACATAAAACCTAACAAAAGGATCTGTTCCAACTGGTACTAAAACGAAGATAATAAAAGCTCTGCAATATATCTTTTTCCTTCCTCTCCCCCATCTTTAGCTGATAAAAAATTGCTAATATGAACTACATTTATCACCCTCATAATCAAACACCTCTCCACTACCAAACACACTGCATGTACTGCACCACTGTAAGAAGCTTTAAGTATAAACCATGTTCACGTAGGACATCAATTAATTCCTAATGTTAACAAATTAGGGCAGAGAAGAGGGCTGGGATCAAGCAAGATCTTCCATGAATGAAACCTTTCCTATAGAAAAAAGAGACATATGTAAATTAAGCTGTCCTGTAGTCGTGTATTTGATTAAAAATTATGTTCCTCACTGTAGCATTCAAAATATCGCATCTAAAGACAAAAAAAAAAAAAAAGAACAGAAAACACAAATAATACATAGTTAAATCTGGTGCTAAGGGCAGACGTTCCATTTAGGCTTACAGTAACAGTTTAATATTACTGCCTGACATTACCATAGCTGTGGTTTTTTTCTCTTTTGCTGAAGTACAAAGAAATAAAAAACAGACGTTTAAGAAATAAAATAAACATTGTATATTGGTACAGTAATTATTAGTAGTAACTTTTCCAGAATTATTTACACTTACATTTCCAGACTGCCCACTGCTATTTGTAATGCTGTTTGTGGAGTTAAGACTGCTGCTCCATTCATTTGCAATTCCTATGCTGTCTGTTGAAAACAGGTGAGCGCCTGGCTTTGATTGACAACCAGTTTGCAGTATGACTACATTCATGGTGTCCTCTGTTGAAGGAATCCCCAACAAATTACACACAGATTTGATACTTAGCTGTGTGAATTTAACAATTACATGCCTACTACCAAACACAGCACCTGTCACATGGAAACATCAATCACACACAAGAAATCTCTTTTTCTTTAAATATAAGCACAAAGGCAAGGTAAGAATAATATAATTCACCATTATGTATTTGTGGCTACTAACAAATGCGATACTCTTATTTACTTGCTCCATCAAAAAAATGGTGGGAGGTAGATTGAAATTAATATATTTAAAGTATTCTAGATTTTGCTTTATTTTCCTGAATCTCTATCACACCAGGGTTTAAAAGCAACATTTTTAGAACTGCTGACTGGAAAGGTAACAATGGCATCGTAATTACAGGGTTCTTTGTTCTCTTTTTCCAGTCTAGAACCAATTGACTTAACCATAAAACAATTTGAAGAGAATATAGGACTTGTACTATTTAACTTAAAAGGAACAATAACCTTTGAGAAAGTTCATTATTAACTTACACGTAAATTGTGACCAATGACTTGTTAATTTTCATACCAGAAAATTCAGCTCAAGGTGACTGAACAATTACTTCGCAATTCCCCAAGGGCTACTTTGTTAAACTATTAAACATCTTAGATATTTGATTCTTTAAATGTGCAATGTATTAAGGAGATTTAGACCTCTAGCTTTATAGGCAAACGATGAGTTAACAAAAAATGTTTACTTTAGTAAGCAATTACAGTTAATAACATTCCTCACCTCATGATCCATGCACACAAGACATCAAAGTAAGGAAGTCAGGACTGAAAACAAAATCTCTTAATAAATTCTATAGGTATGGCAAGATTTTTTTCATGTCTAGCCACTAGTGCGTTTCTGAAGGTGTAGTGATAAACTACAGTTAAAAATCAAATGTAAACATTTCTCTCTACTAGAAACAGTAAGTAGCTCTGATAGAGCGTATGAAAATACAAGCCATAGTAGGAAAGAGAATGAGATACGTAGACACCTCTCTTCAGTGGAGATTGCATAGCTGAAGATTGTTTCTAATGATGTGGGGTTTTTCTACCTAGCATTTGATCTATCACAGCTCTGCGGCCTTCTTACTATACGGTCCAATGCTTTACCACATATTTCCACTACTGTATAAGTTACAAAAATAGGGACGTGGCTCACAAAAGAGAGAGCAAAAAAGCTACTAGTAAGTACCACTATACACACAAGTCCAATCCAGCCACACCCAAAGAAAAGAAAAGGAAAAAGAAACCATAGGGATGGCAAAGATGATATCACCAGACCCTTGCTGTTCCTCCTACAGAATGAGAGTGCAAAGAACAGTTGGGAAGACAGAAACAGATGCACTGACTTTTTGTAATTTACTCTTACTTTCACTATGTATCATCTCATTGTATAGCTGGTTGCCCAGAGCAAGTCCAGTCAGCCATCTTATGTCCAGTCAACCCTCACACTGTCATAGGAAAAGCACTATCTGATTCGTACTCTCTCTTAAATCCTTCATTAGCTTTTTTTCCCTGACACCACCACATACTCATCCAATGTTCTACAAATGAGTGTAAGTAATCATACCACCCTAAAAGGGTAGTATAAGACTGCTTTCCAAACACTTCAAAGAGAAATAATCTCTCCTTTCTCTTTCCAAGGTATTTAGGGAGAATAATAACACGACTAGTTCTTGCTATTCTGCTTATTAAGTCAAACAGGCACATTAAATTCAGAATGTGTTCTTCTACATCATTCTAATTTCTTCCAAGAGTGAACATCATAGTTTGAGGCCAGCTGCACAAAAGTTACAAATTCTACAGTGTAAGCCTGCCCTAGTCTAACCATGTTTTCTCAAAGACCGTTGCAACTGGCAGAAAAGCAACAGTCTCATGTGGTGGCCTCTCTCATGGTGATCACTGAAGCTTGTGGAGATTAGGATAGAGCCCTCAAAAAGAACTTCAGCTACCTAATGCCAGTGCAGTGGTGCTTCAGGGATTATGTATCAGTAGCCTAGGATGTTATGTAGAAATAGGGTTGCACTCTTTACGAGATACAACTTTTTCAGCTACATAGCCTCCTTAGAATTTGCACTAACAAGGCTTGGGTATTACAAATGTAAGAGTTACCACAGTCAGGCTAGGTCTGGCCTGGGGAATCCCATCTTTCATGAAGTCAGAAGTAAGTTTCTTCACCATTGCAATCTTGGCACCAATAGAAGAGAACAGTCTTGGACGAACAATCTGAAGACAAATGCCTTCAGTAACAGAAGCTGTTATACAGGAGATGTGTTCTTTGAAGTGTTTCCAAATTCTTGCCAGCAGAATTTCAGCCTGCCCATGTTTGTGTTTAAAAAAAAAAATCTATTTTTGTTGAGGTGCTAGTTGTAGTCAGGCAGTCAGTGGACAAATGAGTGCCACAGAGAGGTGTTATTTTAAAAGTGCCCTTTACCGAAGTGTCCCAACATACCCTAGCTACTCTCTGTTTTGCAGAGGGTGTCAGGGAGATATGCCAGATCCCACTACTTCTCTACTTTTCAGGATCAGGTGCTCTCCCTCCTGTCATCACAAAGTGTCTTTGGGACTACAGTGGACCTAGGGCTTCAGCCAGTGGGGTAAAAAACAAGTGACATTTATAAGACAATACTGTCTGCAGCCAGGGCCTCAAGGGAAATGCAGTCTTGGAGGAACAGCAATATTCCTCATGATCTTCACAAAGCAGGGAAAAAAACAGGAAAAAAAATGGCCAGCTGTTTCTGAGGTAGTCATTGAGGGAAGACCAGGAACGCTATTATAGAGAATGTTTGCTTCCACAAATTATTTCACATAGAATGATAAAAATTGCTGACAAACATGTATGAACGGTGGAAAATCTTCCTCTACCTGTTCCACATAGCTAGGGTTTCACTGAAGTTAGGTGGGGAACACCCATAATTTGTGATTCAAAGAGATCCATGAACCAAGAGTTTCAGGCTTTTCATACGGATGATATCTACAGCCCTGAAACCATTCTCTCCTCCTTCCCTAATATATGGAAGGGACAGAAACTATTTTATTCTACGCACACAGGACGCAGAATTTCAGAGCTGCTGAACTAAGCTTAAAGCTGTTGCTAACAATAGAAAGGCACTCTTGCTGATAGTAACCAAACATCTAACTTTTGATGGACTGTTCAGACTGCCAGAGACAGAGGGTGGGTACTGTTGCAAGATTTCAAGTTTATGTGTTGAGATTTCCTGCTTACACAGTCTTCATTCCAGATGATACAAGCCAAAGAGTTCCAGAGCGTGCTGGTTGAGCCACATAAGTCTCTTCTGATGGACATAAAATTATTTCTAATGCAACTATGTGGAGAAAATTAAGCTGCTGCTTCTCAATTAGCACTGCTAACATGTTCAAAGTCTCAGAAATTCTCTCAGAGTTCTGGAGATTTTTAAAGAGTACAAGAATTCATCCTACAAAGTAGAAGAAAGAACGGGTCTGGGGTAGAAGGATTAGCAACAGATTAGAAAGATATCACTTAGGGAGAATAACATCAGCAAATTGTTAAGTTTGGACTTTTCTTCAGCCCTCTTTATCTTTAGCCTGGGCAATGCTTAACTTTTCCTTAGAGATGGAAATCTTGTTTATTGCCAATGACAGCTTCCTGCGAGAATGATTCCTCTCATAGGAATCAAGCATCAACTGGACTGTTAAAGATACTAATGATCAAGACACACAGAAGCAGATCATGATGGGGTCTCAAAAGAACTCCAATCTCCAAGAGCTCTGCTGAGTTTATCCTGTACACTCGCCATGCTGGAGAGGCAAGAAGGGAGGCAGCATTCAGTATGCTCTAAGGAAGAAAACAGAGAAAATGTAGTCTTCTCCCACAGAAGTTTTGTAGCATGTCACAATTATACCATGCTGCATGTATTCAATTAATTTGTTTAAATCATACTCTTTCAGCTGTTTCAGGACCGAAAAAACTTATATCAGATAAACAGAACAGTAAACCCAGTGCCATAAATCACTTCTGTAACAAAATGTGTATTTTCAGACTTTCCTGAGTCAAAGAAGTACTTGCCAACGCTGACAAACAGTGAAGGACTTGATTTAGGAGATAGCCTCAACAGCACGAAAGCAAAGGCAGTGAGCTACTTTTGATGTGAAGAAACAGTCGATACTGATGTCACTGCCATAATGTTTTGAAGAATTGCTAGGTCTTAGAATAATGGGCTTCTTGAAATAAATACAGGAGGTTATTGATCCTTCCTCCTCTTTGAGTAACAAAACCATGGAAAAGTAAAATGGATCATCCCACAGAAGTTAAAAGACAAGTTGACCATACCACAGATTCTCAGAAACAAGAGCTGTGGGCAGCAAGAATGACTATTCACTGGAAGTCTTCTAGGTAAGCAAGTGACACAATAAATGGTTGCATAGAACATCACATTTGCCTAGACAGGTTGGACAGAGAGAGGAGACTGCCATTACTTATCATTAGAGAATCATAAGATAAATACTACTGGATTGCAGAACTTTGGAGGTTTCCAAAATTGGTAGGGTCTCTCATC
The DNA here is from genome assembly GCF_947461875.1 of Haliaeetus albicilla. Taxonomy (NCBI): domain Eukaryota; kingdom Metazoa; phylum Chordata; class Aves; order Accipitriformes; family Accipitridae; genus Haliaeetus; species Haliaeetus albicilla. Next base: position 26,480,126 of record NC_091504.1, on the reverse strand, counting down.
TCTTTCCAGCTCTAGAAGCAGAAGGCAAAAAGTAAGATAGGAGGAGACCTTTTTTTTTTCTTTTTGAAGAATAAATATGAGGTTTTACTGATTACATAATCAAGCAAAAACTACATAATCAAAAAAGAAAACATTTATCACCTATAAGAAACCAGTTACAGAGAAACGCTTCAAGTTCTGCCTTGCACCACAACTGAAAAGAAGGCACGAATAGTTGCAGCAACTGCACGCTTCACATTCTGGAGTGCAGGAAGTGCGTAGGGGTAGCCTAAGTTGACGCTACTGTTAAAAAGAATCTGATGATGCACACCCAGAATTAATCTGTGTAGATGCATACCAAAGAATTGAGCTCTCTTGGAAAAAAATGGTCCCTCTTCCCTTTTTCTGTATATAACAGTTTGAGCTCAGTGAAGATGTAAGTGGGCTACGGAGGAAAAAGGACAGCTGATGTAATTTTCTCTATGTTCTTTTTCAGCTTAGCTAGGGCCCTAGTTCTGCAAATACTTGCAAGGATGTTTAACTTTTACCTGAGAAGTTTACTATAGGTTTCAATAGGACATCTAATATATTTTAAAAAATCAAGTGTGTGTGTGTAGCAAATTGCCAAATCAAGTTCAAAAAGTTACAGGGACAAGCTGCATTTGTAAAGAAAAGCACCTCCTGTTTTACTGCTGATGCAAATTTGATGCAAATGCAGCAAGCTCCCGTAGCAATGTACGGTATTAGAAAACATGAAATAAATTTCTAAAAACAAGTGACATCAAATGCCATTCATGCATTAAAATTAACGATGTTAAGTCACTTCTGTTACTGATGCTTAGAAATTATGGTTCATTTTTGTGAACACTGATACAAAATAACAGTTCTCTTACTTACTTTCAACATGTGCAAACGCACAAAATGGACCACGTGGGCAGTAACCTGTTTGGCGCATGTCATTGCACTTTGTAGATTTATATATCTAAACGAAACAGAAGGGTGGTTAACCTAAACATTGTTATGTAACGACAAAATAGTTAGAAAATTTTAAAACCTTTAAATGAAAAATTCTTTATCTTTACTAACAACATGTATTACACAGTTTCCTCAGAAAATCCAGTTCTTATGATCATGTTTAAAAATCAAATAGAAGAGCAGAATTTTAAGAAAAGCAAACCCAAGACAAGAGCATCTTAACCTTCTTCTGTGTAATAATAAATAGTAAGTAACAATAGTATTTAAAAAAAGCAGTGTTTAAACTACTTTGGTTTTCCATGTTGTACAGAAACAAGTCAAACATCGAGAATAAAATTTTCAGAGTCTTTTACACCACTTTTAAGAAATCTTGCAGGAGAAATGATGTATATAGTAGAGCAGCTTACACAGCCAAAGAAAAAAAAACCCAGTATGTTTTTTTCAACACAGTTCCTTTGTTAGGACACCTCTAATACTCAAATCATCCTAACATTCAAATGTCTTTCTCTAATCTGACTGGGTGCATGAGAACTGAAGTAATACAGATTGTTCATGACAGTAATGATTATATAAGTAAGCTGCTAGTAAGATCCAGACTCAGTTTATTGCTCTACCAGGATCTTGATGATCTTTGGATCTCACAAGGCTGGGAGGAGGGGCTGACATACTATCATATTAGAACAATATTAAGAAACTATTTAAAAGCACATAAGTTCTTTAGAAAACTAATCCTGGTGATTTTCAAGTCTGTGGCAAATAGCAGAGGGATCTTTTTGGTTCCCCAAACTTTGGTACTGTGGTCTTTGGCTTTCAGTGTCAGTCGAGAGATTCACGGCTTGATACGTAATAATTCTTAGTTCAGAATGCTACTTCTTGGGCACTTTTCCATATGCTGTGTAAAAAAAATGTTTACCTTGGACTCCCACCTTAGAGCAAACATGAAAAAATGAAACTATATATTTAAAAAAATCAACAACTAGTTCTATAAGCTCTTTATTTTAGAGCCATTTTAAGCATTTAGATAAATTTCCCTCTTATACATGATTTTGAATTGAGGCTGAAAATTTAGTTGCTATATTCACTACTAGTTCATGCATAACCCAAAGATCATCCAAGAAACTACAGCAAAATGCTAAATCACAAAATTATTACTGATGCTTAGCACTCTACAAAGGATTTATTTTTCCTTGAACACTGAAAAAGCAACAAAACGTCCATGCTGTAGGCAAGTATTCACCCAAATGACACACTTCAACAAAACAGCGGGACTGATCTTTCCATCAATTTCACCAGGAGCTAACACAGACATTGCAAAAAATGAAGGAGTCATTTGTGGATACCATACCCTGTCCTGGTTTCAGCTGCAATAGAGTTAATTTTCTTTCTAATAGCTGGTATGGTGTTGTTTTGGATTCAGTATGAGAAGGATGTTGATAACACACTGATGTTTTCAGTTGTTGCTAAGTGATGTTTAAACTAAGTCAAGGATTTTCCAGCTTCTTATGCCTAGCCAGCAAGAAGGCTGGAGGGGCACAAGAAGTTGGGAGGGGACACAGCCAGGGCAGCTGGCCCAAACTGGCCAATGGGGTATTCCATACCATGTGATGTCACATGTAGTATATAAACTTGAGGGAGCGGGGGAGGAGGGATCGCCGCTTGGGGACTAGCTGGGTGTCGGTCGGCAAGTGGTGAGAAATTGCATTGTGCATCACTTGTTTATTCCAATCCTTTCATTATTACGATTGTCATTTCATTAGTGTTATCATTATCATTATTAGTTCGGGTTTTTTTTCCTCTGTTCTATTAAACTGTTCTTATCTCAACCCACGAGTTTTGCCTTTTTCCTTCTGATTCTCTCTCCCATCCCACTGGGTGGGGGGGAAGTGAGTGAGCGGCAGTGTGGTGCTTAGTTGCTGGCTGGGGTTAAACCACAACACACCCAAACTAGGAAATGAAGCTGGGCCCATCTCCTTTCTTTCCTCTTCTCTGTATATTGGTTAAATATAAAACCCCAATGCTGTATTGTTGTGGTTTAAGCCCAGCCAGTAACAAAGATCCACAAAGCCGCTTGCTCACTCCTCCCTCCCCTGGCCCCAGTGGGATGATGAGAAAATATAAAGAAAAGCTCGTGGGTTGAGACAAGGACAGGGAGGGATCACTCACCACTTATGGTCACAGGCAAAAGGCAGCCTCAGCTTGGGGAAGAAACAAAATCAATTTAATTTACTACAAATCAAATCAAAACAAGGATAATGAGAAGTAAAATCAAACCTTAGAACACCTCCCCCCCCCTCCCCTTCTTCCCAGCTCAACTCCACTCCCAGTTTTCTCTACCTCCTCCCCCCGGTGGCACAGGGGGACAGGGTTTGCAATGAGGACTCCTCACACTTTTGCCCTGCTCCAGCAAGGGGTCTCTCCCACGGGAGACAATCCTCCATGAACTTCTCCAGCGTGAGTCCTTCTCACGGGCTGCAGTCCTCCACAAACTTCCCTGGTGTGGATCCTTTGCACGGGCCAATCTTCTGTCACAGAATGCTCCAGCACGGGCTTTCCCATGGAGTCACGACCATCTCCGGGGGCACCCACCCCCTCTGGCATGGGGTCCTCCATGGGCTGCAGGCGGGCATCTGCTCCCCCGCTCACCTCCATGGGCTGCAGGGGGACAGCCTGCCGTCTCACCACAGGCTGCAGGGGCATCAACCTCCTCCGGCGCACCTCCTCCCCCTCCTTCACTGACCTTGAGGTCTGCATAGCTGTTTCTCTCGCATTCCAATCTCCTCCCCCGCTGCAGGTTCCCCTTCTTAAATCTTTTATCCCAGAGGCGCTACTACCTTCGCTGATGGGGTCGGCCTTGGTCAGAGGCGGGGTTGGCCTTGGTCAGAGGCGGGTCCGACTTGGGAGCTGGGGAAGCTTCTAGCAGCTTCTCACAGGAGCCACCCCTGCAGCCCCTCTCCCACTGCCAAAACCCCACCACACAAACCCAAAACATGTATACACGATGCTAATGATGCAGAAGAAAACAAATGAGAAGAGCTGACTTCCAGATGGTTTAAACAGAAGAAAGTGGAAGTTCGGTCTTAGTTTGAGGTCCTAGCCAAAAAACAGCCTTCCTGATCCTATGAGCTACCCAGATGGCGGAGAGTGCCTTCTGGAAAATGCTACAACTACAAGAAGTGATAATATAGATAATATCAAAATACTACTGGGGCAGAGCTCGCACCTCAAAGACTGATTTGGGAGATGGCCACGTCATCTATACATACTGATATTACAAGACAGACAGCAAACTCAAAGAACTAAATCATTACAGAAGACTAACTTCCCAGCTACAGACAAGAACACGGCTGCTATCTATTAACAGTATAATCAAGCTATTCCTGAATGTGATAACCAAGAGATTTCTTAAAAAAATAGTCACTGAGCCAAAAGGCAATGACAATATTCTTTATTTTAATTTGGTAAAGAACAAGTACATGAAAACATCCAATAAGAGAAGATAATGTTCGATAAAGTGAGTATTAATTCAACTTAAATTAAACGACATAAAAAAGGAAGGCTGAACTAATGTTAATGACATCAAATAAGTTGTCTGAGGAATGAAGGCAGCTGATGACCACCATTAAATAGACTGAATTTCATTATGAACTGAATAAAATGAGTGCTTTGAATCCTCAAGTCAGAGGTACAAAAGCTGTATGGAATTTCCATTCTAACCACACAACTGGACGAAGTCAGAGCTGGAGCAAAGGAGGGAAAGGATCACAGGGTATGATGTTGAATGAAAACTCCCTTTTTGGTGCAGGGACATTGCTAGTTTCTGTGAAATTAAATATTAGACCTAAAATTAGGTGAGGCGATAACACTATGCCCACCTTGATTATCAGTAAGAATTATGTTCAACACTACAACAAAGGCAGCACAGCTAATGGAAGCAAGTAGACAAAGACTGAGGTGACTACAGCTGATGTGGAAGCAAAAACACCATCAGTTCAGGAACAGGAGATGCATTAGGCAATTGTTATGTCAGAACTTTTAAAAAATCATCAAATAAGACAGATGCAGTTAGCAAGTACTTTTAATAAAGCCATTACATCAGAAGTAGCACGTATAACTGAGGTATATGAAGTATAGCTCACATATGTTTGAGAAGAGCAAAAGTAGCTGATTCAGGCCACTGCACGTCCACTAATTATTCTGTCTGTCACCATTTAAAGACAGAAAAAAATGGGATAAAATTAGAACTACATTTGGCAAAGACACATCATGGTAGACTCACTGTATAACTTTGATAAAGGTCCTTCTCTAAAATGGAAATGCAGTCTTTCTGGTAAGGACTTCAATAAAGGATGTGGTAAGATTCATTAACTAAGATAATGAAGAACATAACTCTTCCCAATGTCACATATCTGCTGCTAAATTGACTAATGGAGAGATGACAATGGATGGTATGAAAGAGGAAGGCAGCAGACAAAATGAGTAGCAGAACTCAAGGCTCAGCCTTGTGACTTATTTCAGCACTTTCATTCATAGCTTTGTATAAATAAAAGTATGGTAGCAATACCAAGCAGGAAGTCACCTTTACTACAGAAAAGGGCTGGAATGTGATGCGGAAGAAATTAGATGACCTGAAATAAAACTGGACTGTAAAACCTCTAGTCATCAGGACAGTGAAATTCTGGAGCAGCATCTCAAGAGTAGAGATAGGTGACACCTATTTAGTATAAAGATGTAGCTGGTCAACTTATGATAGAGAATGTATGATATGAAGCTTGCAACAATCCTGGAGTCAGTATTCTACGAATTCCTTTCCCAGTATAGTCTTGAGATGCCTTCAATAATCTTCATAATTGGAAGAGAAATTAGCAATTGCTTGAATGGTCTTTGCTTATACCTCACTAAGTATTGAGCTTTTTAATACAAGAAATTACATCCTGCTGTGAATTCTTCATGTCCATTCAAAGGTCCCCAAATGAAAACAGATACCCAATGTTGTACAGGCAGCTTCTAGCATAACATGTCTTTTCAGCATCATGTTTGTTTCCATTAACTGGCATATTTAATATTTTCATAGTGTCGCATAAGAATTAAATCTCAGCAGATTGCACGGCACTGCTCTCTTCCCTAGCATTTCACCGTTACCCTCAACCATCCAACAAAATTACAGTGACTTTGCATACAGAGGAATATAAAATCACCTTGTTTTTTCTGGAGTGTCTTACTTCAGCCACTAGGAGAGTTTTCTGCTCTTTCCACCTCTTCCTGACCTATTCAGTTTCTCTTAATTATTTGCAATAAAGCTTTTTCAACTCTACTTAAAATAGAAATTTGTCCCAAGTTACTGAGTATCAATTACTACTGTGACTTCATTACCAAACCAAGAAGTTAGGTAAAAAAGAGAACATATTTATTTATGCCCAAATCCAGATAATATTACTTAATTTTTCACAAGCGGTACAACAGAAATGCCTATCAGTGAAAACCACAGCAGTACAAATAACTATTTCTTAACAATTTTTTTTTTTGCTTAAGCAAATACCTCAACGACTAGAAGTGTTGAATGGAATGTCACATGTTTTTTCATATATAATATCTTCAATCAATAATCTAATCCATAATAATTTTGAAATTGCTAAAAATAAGTAGAAACGTAGTTCTTACCTCTGGATGAAACTGCTGCTCTGTACGAGAATGACAATATTGACAGCTATCCCCACTTTCACACCTTGAAGGTTCACCCCATTCATCTGCATGTTTTACATTGGGGCAAGGAGTGGACCTAGAAAAAAGTGATGTCCAGAGCATGTTTGTGTCTACTTCCTAGCAGAAGTCTCAAACAATTTCCCACTAAATCTCAGAATCTTAAGATTCTGGGACCTATGAAGTTGCAAAATCTGAGAGACTCTGACTTTTTGGAAATTCTTTGACAGAAAGATGAGCTAGTAGGATTCTATCTGTCTTCTGTCTAATGACATTTATTCACAGTCCTGAGGCTGTCAAGCAAAGCCCATCAATTCTAAACCTTGTTATCACTGCACGAAAAAACACCAGAAACAATGAAGAAACCACAGTGTACAAGAATGATGTAGAATGATGTAATGATGAAAAGTAAGAGAGGACATGCATTAAATTTAGGTCCTATAAATACTGCTCAGAAATGGAAAATTATAGAACAAAATCAGAAAAAAAGACAGAAATTATAATTGATCTTTTCATAATGAAGAAGGTTTGACCTAGTGATTCCAATTTTTGCTAAGAATTATAGAAATTGTTTTCGTTCTTCACAAGAAAGAAGGATATTTCCATTACAGCTTCATATTTTTTGTCTTCAGAACTGTCTGATCATTCTGAATAGATGCTTTTTCCCCCCCCCCAAATTTTAGCAAGGCTACTGGGAAAGATGTGGTTTATTCCATTAGGAATATGCAAGTGCCTTATAGAAGAACCCAAACAGATCGGTCCATTAACAACTGTCTGACTGACCAAAAAGTCTATTCTTAATATGTATTTATGTACCTGTATTTGAATTTTCTGGGATTTCGTCTTCTATCTCGACTATTGTGATAGTGTGGACATGCATAACCCTGGCGGCAGAGCCTGGGTGGCTTGGTACATTGTTCTGTCTTGTAGCCGGCTAATACAAAATTTGTGTCTGTAAAGAGGTCAACAATTAAGAGAAATAAACAACTATTTTTTGCATTCAGAGTGTCTTTAGCGAGCTTAGCCATCACACTGCTTTTTGTAAAAAAATTATGATTCACAGACCCCTCCATTCTTACAAACTTAGACTGACTCCTGCATTTCTTTAAATAAAAGTCTAACGCATTTACATGCAAGGCAATCTTCATTGCTTTTATATTCAATAGCAATATTACAATAAAGTACACAAATAAAGCACTAGCAATCTATTGGTAGAGAAACTATCTGGAAATTCTCATTATATACGTCTAACATTTTGAAAATTAATACCTGAAAATACATTATTCATTTTAGTAAAACAAACAGTAAAAACTTATACAATTTTATATCTGGATTTCTCCTAAGTTTAGTGTTGAAAGTCCTCATTTCACCAAAACTGCTTTCATGTTAAGGCATGTTAAGGCTATCCAGTAAAATCTTCCTGGACAAATTCTAGAGCCTCTTCTCTACCTTTGCCTCTGTCTCTACATCTTTGGTTCCAGGAAGGAAGAACTAGGAGATGACAAACAAGGTTCTGTCTAGAAACAGAAAAATTCAGAAGAACAATGAGGCAAGTAAATAAATTAGAACGTACAATTTAGCTAATGGCAAGCATGGGTTTGTGAGGAGTAAATCATGCCAAACCAATCTAACTTCCTCCTAAGGTGGGAAAATGGATGTAGGTAAAACAGAAGCAGTCGATGTCATGTATCTTGACTTCACCAAACCTTTTAGCCTGAGGTGTTCTCAAAAACAAACTGCACAATACTACAAGACTCCTGTAGGATTTGTGGAAAACTAGCTGAAGAAACATTCTCAAAGATTCATTAATTATTTACTTTCAAATAGCAAAGATTATTAATCAGAGTATCACATGGAGCCTATTCTTTGTTCAGTCCTTTTCAATGGTTTCATTAAAGGCTTAGGAAAATAAGGCTGAAATCACTAGTTGGATGATTTTCAATCCCCAGAAACTATGTGCAATCCCACCATATTTACAGGGATTGAGAAAAGCCATACAACATTATATAACACAGACCTGTCACAACGCAAGGAATGCAATAAAAGTGCTTGTAGTTGGTCAATTTTGCTGTCTTTTTATGTCAAACATCCAATATTTTTTGATCTAGAGCTGACAGTTAAGCCCTACACATTATTAGTACGTAAATACTCACCCTATAGTGCATTTAAAAAATATAGAGGGGAAAAGTATTATACAATTACCTCCCCTTGAAATCCTTAGAAACAGCACCTTCACGTGACCTCTTCCTGTGTTACTGTCCCCACATGAATTTTGTGGAAGTAATTGTACCCAGCAGTCTTTTCTAAAGTAAAATTTGGGCAAGAGCTCTAACAATATCCAGTTGATACTAACATCTTTGGCTACATAACAAGCAAGTCTAAACAAAACCATAAGAACCAACTTTGAAAGCCTAAACAAAACTAGGGCAATTGGATTTTCTTTAAGAGATCTAATATAATGCTTTCAAGACATTCTTGTATTTTAATATTCTGCTCCAATTTTCTGTTTAAAATTCTACTTCATTCCTGTTCGTCAAGCTCAGCAAAGAATAACAGTCCATTAAACAGTCTATTAATGACTCAAAAAATGAAGACTCTAGTCATTACTACTTAGCACAAGACAGAGCTCCTACTGACTTTTAAGAACATTTATTCAACTGACACAGATTAGCACTTGTATCAAGTAAACTGAAAAAGACGTATTAAAAGTTTTCAAAACAAAACATTTTCAAAATGCAATCTGAATATAGATGTGACAGACAGTGCAACTTGTTCACATATATCCATACTACTTATATAAACCAATTCTTTACTCTGCTAAAAAAGGCTTTTGAACTTCTCCCAGATGAAGACCCAGGATCAACAAATCAGGTCAAACACCAATAAAGAAACGGAGAAAGGAGACAGGGTAACATTACCCTGCCATCTTGGATCTTCACTAAGGATCTTCTCAATCATTGCCTGGCTTGCTAAAATTCCTGGTTGCAGATCCGAAATGCCTTCACCGCATCCTAGCTGCCCATTCTGTAAGGTTTCCTGTGCCTGAAGTTCTCTGGAATGGGGAAAAGAAAATAACACTGCTAAACTGTATAGCTACAGTAACCCTACCTGACGCAGGTATAATCCTGTCCAACTCTATCAAAATTCTGTCATTTAATCCAGCTCTTAACAAGCCTAAATTGTAAAAAAAAAAAAAAAAAAAATTGACTGTATTTCAAAACATTACTTGTGCTGAAGCTGGCAATCGTAAGGAATAACCATGCCATACAAACCAAACAGAACATATGAAGGAATGCTGGCATTATACACAGACAATGTTTGTACCAGCAATGCCCATCTGTACCTCTGTATGCTGGTGTGCTGACATTTTGAATATGCTATTAATTTCTGATATTCCACTGCCACATAGGACATGGTAGAATTAAAAAATATATAGAAAGGGCAATAAGAAATACAGAACTCCTCCTTTATGACAGAGAATTAAATACCGTAAGACTCTTTGCCTTGGAAAACTTATCACCAAAGGCAGGTACAAAATGCAGCTATTGAATACTACATCATATAAAAGCAGCCAAAGTACTTTTGGTTCACTGTAAGATTTTGCAAGAAAAGTTTGTCAAGACATTCGGGAGACCTAGTAACAAACAACAATCATTATGAGGAAATGGAATCTCTACTGCAAGAATTTACAACTGCTTTGCAAAGTAAGCAACCACAAGCTTGCTGAAAGATCAGAACGACTACTACCAACCCAAAAGGTATCATATTAGCGGTATGAAATCTCCCACCAAAAATCTGCGACAATTTTATTACACCATTTTAGTAAAACTAAGCTGTACAGAGATTCAACAATGGCAACCCAGTACAAAAGATTAAAAAAAAGATAGATACTATAGCATAATTATATTAGGCAGACTTTGAAGCAATGGAGAAACAAGGTGAGGAATCAAAACCAGAGGTGGATGTATAGTACTCTATGAGAATCAAAGGCTTCTACCTTCAATTGGCACTTTCTCTAGACACAAATATTCAAGGACCTTACCACCTATACCAAAATATTACTACTCAGGATCTTTGAAGAGGAGTTTGAAAGGTGTGGTCGTTTATAATGTAACTAGTTATGGTATCATTTACATAGTATTTCAAGAACTTCCCAGACCCCAAGTATCCTCCAAGAAAGAAAATCTCAAAGGGAAAGGAAGAAAAGACAGACCCAAAGACAAGTCTAAAACCTTTCAAACAGTCAAAATATTTCTTTTACAGATTCAGAAAAGGTGCAGGCAATGAGAAGGAAAACAGACGGGTCCTAGAGAGTGCTTTTTCTTTAAGGTGGCTATGTAGAAGAACAAGGCTATTAAGGAGAATACAGTTAATGCCTGTATCAGGGATTGTACTGTTATTTATCTGCTCTTTACATGAAGAAACCCTAATATCTGTGTCCATTGTGGAGCAAAAAGACCATCAAAGAAAAAATAAGACCTGATTGTTTGGACTTCCTTATGAATGCTGGATGCCTGAAATCAGGAGAAGCAATGGCACACGACTGTTTTTCACAAACACCAAAGAAGTTTGAGGCAGCCTACTTGTAGGTCCAAGCTGTTAAACATAGACTCCTACCACAAATGCCTTCAGCTCTTCCTGATGCTTTATACGTAGCCAGTCACCAATAAACAACCATGTAACACATTAAAAGACATTTAGAGAACAGAGCTTGGTTTCAGTCTTGCTATACATTGGTTCCTCATTCTAATACAATACAGAAGATTACAAAGATACTACACATTCTGTATTCAGACTGACATGGCATCATGCTGCATATGCTAAATGAGGAAAGTTAAAAAGAAGAAAAAGAAAATGGACAGATGTGTTGCAGAAGAAGCATCAGCTAGCTAATTGAAGTCTTCTGGAAAGAAAAGCTATATATAACTAAACAGTATGTGACCAGGCAATGCAGCAGTGAATTCTGTGGCAAAATGTGGATTTAAATAATTATGATATTACTGAAAAGGCACTAACTTTACTAAAATTACTGTGAAGGGAGAGCTATTATATCCCAACAGATCGTTGGGAATAAGGGATAACAAAGGTAAGAATGTAAGATAGCAGCCATACCAGCTCAGATCAAAGGTTCATCTAGCCTGGAGTCCTGTCTCCAACAGTGGCCAATAGCAGATGCCTAGGGAAGAGTATAAGAATAGGGCAAGCGTATAGTGATACTTCCCCAGAATGCTCTTCCAGTGTCCAGTAAGAGATACTTGTGACCCTCCAAGGCTTCAAAGCTCTCTAGGAACTGGTATCCTTTCCTACAGAATATACAGACCACTTTCTGTGGCAAGAGCTCCCCTTCCACCCATTTATAATACCTCCCAACAACATGCTTATCTCCCAGCTTTGGCCACAGGTAAAACTCATACCCACCACTACCCTGATTCACAAAGCACCTTCTTTCGACAGTAACTCGATTATACATTACAGAGGCAGAAAATAATACTGACATCTTATACAGGAAAAAATATAACGTAATTTAAAAAAACACAATGTCAGCAGGCAAAATGTCAAACATACAAGCTGAGAACCTGAAAGATGGCTTAACAAAATCATAAATTTGTGAACGTAAAACCCACATACAAATTTACAAGGCATAAATGACAAAAGGCAGGGTATCTGCTCTTTTATCAGTCATAAGGACTACCTACATGGCTCTTGAAATGGCAAGTTACAAAACCTTAGTATTTTTACTTCCCAGTGTGCTTCTATCGGCTACTGTGATGCACAGTGAATTGCATTCTTATGTCTACAGTTACAGAAGCAAGTATATTTTTCATGCAAAGCACACTGCATTTTCTGGTACGTGCTGATAACAGACATGTGGTATTTCCTGCTAATTAGGCTGAAGAATTTGAAATAAGACTACCTTATATCATATACTGGTGGTCTAAGGTCATGCGGACCATGAGCAAAGGCACAGTGAATTCCATTCTTCACACAGTGACCCCGGGCATCTGTTTCATGAATGCATGTTCCAGTCTTGTAATATCTGAGATGATACTTCCTTTCTGTATCCCCTGTTGTTCGATGCAGGTAAGGGCAACTACATAATAGAAAGAGGAAAGTTAGAGCACCACTTTGAGTTTTGTTTTTAATAATTTAATTCTGAATTATACTATATCTCTTATTAACTTATAACAAGTAACTTTGTAGGAGTCTTCAAATAAAAATTGTCCCAAACAAACCACCATCACAGATCAGCTTCAAAATGAAGAACATTAATCTATTTCTTAGTCTCTGCTAAAGTTATAAGAATTCATAGCAGGCTGGCTCACAAAGATATTATTAATAAATCTAGTAAGCACCCCTGTAAGCAACAACATAATCTCAGCTAAGGAATGACATCTTCCATACTGATACAAGCTCAAATAATTTCTACATTAAGAGGTACAAAAATTTTTTTTTTTTTTAATGTTATCAACATCTAAAATCAAGGGGTACTTGAAGTACAGAGATTTTTTTGTCCTGCCTGCTCTTTATAGACATGGAACTTATTGAACAATCTCAAGGGAAATCTAAACTGACTCTTCTATTAAAAGGAAGAGAACAATTTTTACATCAGCAGTACATCTTTGTACATATACTAACCATTTTTCAGACACAACTATGTGAGTTATGGTCTGTACTTTAAAATGGCTAGCATCATGTATGGATTATAATTCCAACTACCAACAGTAAACAAATTCAAAAAAAAACCCACAAAAATATATGCACAGGGATGTCTGTTCTCTGCCAGTTTATTTCAGTGTAATTAATTTTGGTCTCTGCTGGTTTTGAAAAAATACTAATCTCCAAAAACTACTCTCCCCCATCCCAAAGTAAAAAGAAACTGCACCAAAAAGCTTAGAGAGTGATACAGAACAACAAATGAAAAGTCCCACAGAAATGTTTTACTTTGAATGGAGGGAGAATAGTGAAGCACTAAGTAGACTTTGACACTCATAAGAATTTATGCTGGCTTAAGCTTTATTTAGTATATTCTAAAAGGGTTATTTGGAAACTAGACTAAACAAGTACAATTGTTTGCAAACATTTACATCAAATTCATCATTCTTCCTGCTGTGTGAAACACCTGCAACTTGTGCTGACTTCCAGGAATTGATACTGTTTATGATTTCTGAGAATCAAGTTGCTTCCTTGTAGGAATTTCAAACCAGCCTTCTGTCAAACAAGATAAATGGGCTGCAGCCAGTGATTTGTACCTATCTCTTTAAATCCCAGCAGAATTAATTAGTGGGAAGACGAGGTATACCAAATTCAGTGCTACATCTCATTTTGTCAGTGTAAGATGGAGCACAGTCTACACTCAGGATGTGAAAGTAGTTCTTTCACACTCCTTGGCTCTACACAGAAAGACAGACAGGATGCAATCTTTGTTGGACCCATTACAGTGCCTCAGCTGAAGTTTGTAAGAAATTCTTTGTGATGTATGAATAGCACTGATGCAGCCCTCCTGTTCTGCTAGAATTGCTACAGATATGGAAAAATAAGAAAACCCACAAGAGTCAATCACTTTTGCCAGCACTAGTCCTGTACAGAACTCTAAACAAGAGGAAATGCAGTCTGAGGCTATATTTTTGTTATTGCTGTCCCACCACTACCAGAATCTTTGCAGGGGTCAACTGTTTCCATTTTCCCAGCAGACTGTTCATTACAAACTCTTAATCTTTCACTCATATATGGACACCTCACAAAGGTGAGAATACTCTGTCATATTCTTATGCATAATGTTCACGCCTCCATTTTCATCTACTTAAGTTTGCTTGTTCCTGTTGGAAACAAGAATCAAATGTCTTCCATGCAAGAAGTGTACAGGTGTTTACATCTCGTTGCTTGTCTCTAAGCCCATGGCTCCTTATCAGAGGCAAATGTTTTGCTTAAATATCTGCAGTTTTTCCCTAGCGAAATCACCTTATCAGTGGAGGTGTCCCCCCCCAAAATGTTAAAGCCTTCAATTATTTTTAAATTACTGTTTTAAAAAAAAAAAAGGTGAGAATTCAATGAAATATTCAGACACAGCTTGTCAGACAAGTGAGGCACAACTTGTTGTATGCAATGTCAGAGAGGGATAAATACTCAGGTCACAATTTTTTCCCACAAAAAGACAACATGGATTCCAAACACAAGCTGGGAAAGAAATACAAACTGTGTCACAAGACTCTTAATTCTGATAAATTAAACCTAGATTTGTTTCCCCTAAGACTCAATACTCGTGCCATCAATAGCTAATGAAATCTGAACTTTACTGAAAACACAGCTTTCCTACTGCACATTTTGCTAGCTGCCTAAAGAGTCCTGTAACAAGTTAAGTCCTCCTCCAGAAACTAACAGAATGCTTTAATGAGGCTATCCAGTGTGACTGGGACAGTTTGTTGTCTAAGACTTGTAAAGAACTCGATAAGGACTAGTTCTTAAGGTGACTCAGGGGGACTAAACAGCATGCAAACCTCAAAGAGCAAAAATGATGGCATCAATTTTGCATGTGTATGTTTTGCATAAAAATGTTATTCATACAATACCACAATAATACATATGCTATTAACCACAGACATCTTGATCAGCTGTAGTTCATCGTAGTATCATTAGTCAGAAAGGCAAAAACCCCTAATAAAAGCAGCTTTTAGATGGCAGATAGTACTTATTCACACATAGTATCAAACTAAGCCAATGCACTGAAAAATGCACAGAACAGATGTTCTACTCAACCTTTAATGAACTAAAGGTATGGTAGATCTTACCTTCACCTTATTAATGAAATATTTTAATGGAGCATAAAACAACGTTTTTATTATTAAAAAAAAAAAAAAAAAAGTTGTTCCCAGGTAGAATAACAAATCTATTTCATGGCCCATATTTCTACAGCCATCTGCCAGCTTAAAATAACTGTACTGAATCCAAACTTAGTAATCATGAATCAGTAAAGAACATTACTCTGTATTTTTAAGTTCTATTGGAGTCTACACACAACATTTAACTATTTAAATCAGCTTTGTTTTCTGCATCCGGATCTGACAAAGTAAAACTGTCATTACATTATTCAAAGTAAGTAGATGTATATACCATGAAACAGAACATATATTCACAAAAACTTACAAGGTTAACTGATTACTGAAGTGTATATTTCCTTTTCACATGCTTCTTAATTCACATCATAAACGTTCCAAAGATATCCTTTAAGAATAAAACAATTCCAGTTTAAAGGGTAATGCTAAATGTTCTTAAGTGTATGAGAACAACTACATAGTTCTACTTCTGTTCAACCTTGAGGCACTGACATATTTTTTGCTATGATTACTTGAAGTGCTCTTCTGTAGTATGCTTCTGTAATTCATTCACTCTTAGAGCAGTCTTACGTTACAGATACTAATATATCCAAAATGATCTTTTTTTAGAACCTGACATCAGTTGACTACAATGGTTGAAAACCACATCAGATTAAAAAAAAAAAGTATCACTTCTATCCTCCCTTGTGAAATTGGGAGAAACACTGTTCCTGCTCAAAATAAATGCCTCTAACTCTGCAAGTAATCTAGTCTTTCTCACAGGCCCTTCCTTAGAACAGACTGTCTTAATTGCTACCCTTAGAAAAGCCCTTTTCTAAACAGCTTTAAAATTTTGGGCTTTCATTCCAAGTTGAACTTTGGAAAGAAATAACACAGTCAAGACTGGGTGAGACCAACAATTTCTACTTTAATTCTCTTGAAAGTATGTTCCCGAGAACAATTATGGGTGTCATCACTCTACCTTTCTCGCTAGTTCTCTACCAACTCACAAACTGCATTAAACTAACCGTGTATTCAGATGAGCAGAACAGAGAAACAGAGACATAGATAAAAGCCAAAAAAGTGTACCAATGTATTGTCACAGATAGCTTAAAATGAAGGGGTCCTAGCACCACTGTTTATAACCTATTTCTATAAGAAATTGAAGTTGCTCCAAATAAAAGGCTATATTTTAGGCAGAAGACAAAACAGGGTCAAAACCTCACTCTTTTGCTGGGTTCTGAAACAGGAATGCTGCCACACTGTAAGCATGTCCTCAGAAATGTTGGTGTTTTCCTCCATTTTTTTTTCCTCCTGCCACTACAGACATGCTCTGGCATTGTCTATCTTTAAGAATTACCTTTGACTCCTCTTGCCTTTCCCAACTACTTGCCCTGTTTGCCTTTTCTCTTCTACCTGAACTTCAATCAGCTATTAACTTACAACAGTTGACTGCCATTTCTAGCCACCAGTTCTCATGTTCAGATCTAAAACAAGGCCTCCACAGTTCAGCTGAAAGTTCTCTCACAAATGTCTCCAACAATCTTGCCTTATAACTGAGTCAAAGAAAACGGACTCCATTTTCCCTACACCTATCCTCATTTTTTAAATTTACTGTCTCCTTTACTCAATTTTCCTCCCCTTGAAACATTGTTCTCCTTTGTTCATGGGAATTCAGTTACGTTCACATTTTCCTCCCAATCCCTCCTGCAGCATATCTTCCAACTTCAACATTCTCTTATGCCTCTGGTGAGGGGTCCCACAGGACTCCAACCTTGGTCCCTCCTCCTATCCTTACTACATTTGGGCAATTTCACTGCAAAACACAAACTTGAAAACCACCATCTCTTTGCTGGTAACTCCTTAACCTATCCATTTAACCAAAACTGTAGGCGCAACATGCTAAACTAGAGGTATGAATCTCACTACTGGTCTTATTTCCGGCAAGTCCTCTGCACTTCCATTATACCAGACAATATAATCACCCTGTTTGTCATTTAGGCTCCTAACCAGGGAGTAGTCTCCAGCGACTGTAGGGGACAACCTTTCCAATCCAATTGCAGCAAAAAGATTTCAATCTCACATCTCAGTTACTGAAACATCTCCTCTTATTTGCTTCTAACAATTCAGTCTTGCCCAGCTAATAGCCTTTTAAAACATTGCTTCCTTTTTCCTCCTTAAGAATCAGTACCTATTACTCAATAATGAAAGGTCAATTTTTGTCCCCAACCAATCCATGACATGAGCATCCATTATCCTTGTTTGCTGATTTTCAAAGAACTGCCCATGCTGCCCCAGGACTGGCAGGAGTGCTTTACAAACACCTGAAAAGGTAATTAATTGTTCTCTTTTAAATCATCCCTCAGAGCCATTTTTTTGCTGTTTATATTGCTTAAGCACGGTACTCAATATTGTCATGCTGCCTAGTGCATTTTTGTTGTTTACCTTATCTCTGTCATTTAGTTTGTAAAGCCTCTGGGAAAAATCCACTTTTTTCTTCTGTGACTACAGCCTATAACCTTATCCATGACAAGTGCTGCTATACGCTACAGTAACCAAATAATTAGTCTTCAATTTTTAAAACAGGTGACCAGCACAACTATATATTTCCTGGCTGGTTTCCTGCAATATTTTTTTTTTTTGTCAGAAGTCCTTCCTTGCTTCCATCACTGCAGATGAAGGTAGCTCCTCTGACATGTGACCACAATATAGCCAGCTCCTCTATATACGCCTGCCTGCCCCGCTGTACCATTTGTTCATTCTCATGTCCACAAAGCTTCTACCCCTCCCCAAGTTCACTGAAGACTCTCTGTAGCCTTTATCTAGAAGAGACACTTGTCCATGGAAATGGAAACACTAACAGGCTAGCCAGACAACTAACAGTGAACTCCTTCCTTTGCTTTTTCTCACTGGAAACATCATGAAACTGTCATTCTCCTCTACTACTCATCAACCTTCACAGAACTTATGTAAGTTTAATATCTTGAAGTCACCCCTATACAGTAAGGTTTGCACCTACTGGTGAATTTCAAAGTTGTCAGGAGAAAAAGGAAGCACAACTGGGAAAAAAAAAAAAGGTGTAGCAACAATACTAGCATAAATGTGCAGCAACAATACTAGCAGAAAACAAGTTTCTTATGCTATGCTTTAAAGATCATCACAATGCAAAATCATAATTCTCTGTGATAGCCTAAAGAATACATGCGTATATAAAAGTATATGTGCCCAAAATTGACAAATCACTTATAGAAATGTTTTCAAGTAAACTGCAGCAGGATTCTATCGATCATTTTCACTAAGGAGAAATTAGCATCTTTCCTTAATGTCATTGATAATACTATAAACACCTAGGACTGAAAGAAATCACTTACTCATCTCCATCTGGGCAGATTCCTGTAGTCTCATCATATTTTGTACAATAAACATCTGGACTGTAGTTAAAAGTCCCATCACGCCTTCGTATAGGTCTACGACGACGCTGATTTAGGAAATGCCAATGAAAACAGGTAAATGGTCTGTGCTGGGTACACTTGTGCTGCAAAAATAGGGGGCACTGCTCTGTCCTAAATTCCTTTAGATACCTAAAAAAATTAAACTGTGTTACAAGTTTATCTTCTTGGAGGCACATTTTTACAGTATTAACAGGGCACTTGACAATTCAGTGCACATAGCCCATGAAAAATTGTACAAATGTACCTGCATACAGTTTTAGTTCCTGTGCACAATTTACTGTTTAGCTGAATACAAGTGACTTCATTTTTTATGACAGATGCATTACTAATAAAATACAGTGGAATACCTGGAAAATTATACTGTGTTTTGTAACTAAACTAAAATCAAATACATTAATTAAAAAAGCACAGTATTTAGAATATTGTCCTACGTAACCACCAAACAGAGATTATAAATCCAACAAATTACTTGAATGAGCATTCATATTGCTTGCTACCATACAAAATAGTCCTACAAAGGCTGTTTTAGCTAAACACCACATCTAATTCAAACATTAGTCCTTAATCAGAACATTCCCAGAATGTGGACACAATATATAGAAAGCTAGAGGGTTAGAAGGGCTTTATGAAGGTTATCAGGGGCTATGAGGGGAGTTCAGCAAACTTACTTCAGCAACTGTTACATTTGTGTTGAGACAGTATGGGGTCTTTGAAGGTTACTTAGGTGTTAGTAAGACAGTCCTTCATTAGCATGCAGGGCATAGAAGCTACTTAGGAAGTCTGATACCTCTTTCCATTGGATATCAAGATCATGCCAGTCTGGACACTACTGTGGCATTTGTCAAAGGATGCAAGTCAGCACTTCTTCCTGTCTCAATTTATATATCTATTAGGCAATTTAGCAAGCTCATTACATCGCTAAAGTTATGGAGTATTTGCAGAGGAAGGGGTATATGGAGGCTTTGCAGAAGAACCTTAAGAGTTCCCAGAGGTCTCTAAAAGGGTGCAGGATATATAACAGGCTACGGGGAATTGAAGATATAGGGAAAGGAAAGGATTAGAAAGAGGAATAAAGGGCATCTTTTCATTTTCAGTTGCTTAAATTGGCACATGGAGGATGTAATGACAGAGTTATGAAGCATCTCTTTAACTTTAGAGAAGAACCTCTAAACTATCCATGATTGTGGGGAGAAAGACCAAAAAAAAAAAAAAAGGAACACAATTTTTTGACGTTAAGGGTTGGAGAACAGGCTGTAAGCAGTATCTAGGAAAGTGGCCACATTCCTGTGGTCTTTCTGAGAGTGGTGGAAATGTGACATTATAGAAGTCGCAATATGGGGGATGGGAGCGAATGCAACAATTAGGTGAAAAATTATTATGCCTTTGTGGGGATCACATGGTTCTACATGAGGTAAGCTGTCAGTAGTGCTAGAGGGCTGCAGCGACTTTATAGACCGTATCAGAAGAAAACGGATAGGCTTGCAGAGAGGACGGCGAGCACACGGGACCTGTCTTTCACTACAGGAAGGTCTGCAAAAACTGTCACGGAAACGTCCCAAGGACTCGAGCTGAAGCTGGCTACGCAACGCTTAGGAGAAGCGGAAGGACTGCTGCCATAGCTTGCAGAGGGCGGGCTCGGAGTGCGAGAGGGTGCTGCGGGGCTCGGGATGCCGAAGAATGCCGGCGGGTCACAGCGCGGACCAGAGAGGCACGACCGTGGGAGCAGACGCAAGGCGCGGAGAACCGCCGCAGGCGCTCTGCGGACAGCCGCGCCCGGGCCGCCTCTATCTGGCCGGCACAGAACGCGGCTTCCTCCGCGCGGCGCCTGGAGCTGGAAAAGGTGCGCGGCGAAGGCCGGCCAGGGCCAGGCGGTCTCCTCACGGACCAGCCGCCAGCGCGGGAGGCCGCGCGGAGCAGGCCTGACACACGACCGGGCCCTCCGCCTCGGGTCCTGAGGCCCTCCCCGCGCGGCGCTGGGGCCCCGGGAGCAGGGCGCCTCCAGGACGCGGTACCTACGTATAATGCGTCGGCTGCTCGGTCTGCGGGGACCCACCGGACCCGCCACCCCGCGACACCGCCTTCGAAACCGACGGCATCTTCCCCGGTAGTCAACAGAGCGCAGGCGCAGCCCCGTCCTGCCGGTCCCGGCCCCACCCCCCTACAACGCGACGCCCGCCGGCCCCGCCCCACCAGCGCGCGCGCCCCGAGTGCCTGCCAGCTCCCCCGCGCGCAGCCCGCGCGCCCAAGCCGCGGCCGCGGGCGGCGCGCGCGAGCAGCCAGCGCGGGCCGAGCCGCCGCGCGCTGCCCGAGCAAGGCCCCGCCGGCTGCCGGGGCTCCAGCGCAGCCTTGGCCGAACGTCAGTCCTCGAGTACGGTGCCCCCGCGAGAGGCGTCCGACGCCAGCGCCCTCCCACGCCTCGGAGAAGGCGGGCTGCCGAAAGAGCGCGCAGAGCTTCTTCAGCGCGCTTCAGCCGATGGCCTCGTGCTGTGTGCTTTTAACAGCAAAATGCTGCAGACAAGTAGCTCGCAAGTTTTCCAACACCTTAGAAGCCAGAGACCACGAGAAGAGTTTTGCAGGTAGAGGTTCTTTATTAAACACCTATCACATCACTCGAAAAGAAGGCACATGCAAAGGGGCAGCTTTTTATTTCCTTAAACAAAGCAGTACATTGCTGGCATCACTGTTTTAATAGAACACGGAGAAAGCAAGCTAGTCAGAGAAACAAGCATTATTGACCTTAAGTCAATATAAATAAAATCCAGGATCACTCTTTTATCCACCAGGATGCCCCCATGCACGTATCTCACTTGCAACATTCTGTGGTAGCGAAAATTGAATCCCAAGACAAATTAAACCTTGGGACAGTACCAGGCCAACTGTACTCACTTACTAGGCATCATCATCAGGTACTCTACAGCAAAATCAAAAGCCACAGTGGTGCATGTTGTTCAGAGACTAACCAGCAATGTCAGACAAACATGGTGCTAATGCAGTTCTCTCTGTAGCTCCAACCTGTCTTACCAGCTGCTGCCATGTTTGTTTTTTTGGTTTGTTTGGGGTTTTTTGTTTTGGTTTGGTTTTTAATTAGAAATTTTAATAGCACAAAAACAGTTTTGCATTTTTTATATCTGAAAGCTTAAAAAAAAAAAGCCTCTAACTTTTAAGGGAACTAAGCTGTATGACACCAAGTTGGGAGGCAGGGTCGATCTGCTTGAGGGTAGGGAGGCTCTACAGAGAGATCTGGACAAGCTGGATCGATGGGCCGAGGCCAACTGCATGATGTTCAACAAGGCCAAGTGCCAGGTCCTGCACTTCAGTCGTGGTGACGCCATGCAGCGCTACAGGCTTGGGGAAGAGTGGCTGGAAAGCTGCCCTGCAGAGAAAGACCTGGGTGTGCTGGTTGACAGCCGGCTGAATATGAGCCAGCAGTGTGCCCAGGTGGCCAGGAAGGCCAACGGCATCCTAGCCTGTATCAGAAATAGCGTGGCTGGCAGGAGCAGGGAGGTGATTGTTCCCCTGTATTCGGCACTGGTGAGGCTGCACCTCGAGTACTGTGTTCAGTTTTGGGCCCCTCACTGCAGGAAAGACATTGAGGTGTCCAGAGAAGAGCAACCAAGTTGGTGAGGGACCTGGAGAACAAGTCTTATGAGGAGCGGCTGAGGGAGCTGGGGCTGTTTAGTCTGGAGAAAAGGAGGCTGAGGGGAGACCTTATCACTCTCTACAACTACCTGAAGGGGGGTTGTAGTGAGGTGGGTGCTGGTCTCTTCTGTCAGGTGGCTGGGGATAGAACGAGAGAAAATGGCCTCAAGCTGCAGCAATGGAGATTTAGGTTAGATATTAGGAAAAATTTCTTTACTGAGAGGGTTGTCAGACATTGGAACAGGCTGCCCAGGGAAGTGGTTGAATCACCATCCCTGGAGGTAATCAAAAAGTGCATAGACAGGGTACTCCATAACATGGTTTAGTAACATGGTTTAGTGGGCATGGATGATGGTTGGACTCGATGATCTTGAAGGTCTTTTCCAACCTAAATGATTCTATGATTCTATTCTGTATTAGTAGCTGAGATTCTTCCTCTCCAAGAAAAGTCTCCCAAGTGTGCACGTTTCAGTATCTATGAATCTGTAGGAAAAAATAGACTACATTGTTCAATGAAACTAGGGGGTTCCTCCCCAGTATAATGCAAGCCAATCACTTAGATTCCCTGCAAAAACCTCTTACTAGTAATGATCACCTAAATCAGGCACGTGTAAAAAGTTCTAGTCCAGAAAGCAAGCACCGACTATGCATTAAGGGTTGAAGAAGGTAATTTCTACGTTACTTAGTAGAATTAAAAAAAAAAAAAAATCAGAACACAATCACATATATTAATGAATCATACACTTACAGTTGCCTTCGATGCAAGTTGAACATATTCTGTGACTAGCAAAATGTCAAATGAAGGTCACCTTCAGCAGCAATTTTACAGACTTACAGCTTTGATACTTTAATACACTGTGCATCTAAGAAAAATGATCCATGGAAAAGGGATGGGTTGCATAAAACATTATCTTCAAATGCAAGTAGATTTGCAATACATCCTGTTCATCCCTACTGTGCACTGCTGGAAGAAACCACTCCTTGCCGTACCAGCATAAATTACTAAACTAAGACCAGCGCAGAAAGCACCACGATACATGAAGGAATCAAGCTTGCAAGATAAGGCTGCCGAGAGTGCTGGAAAAACACGTTTTCCCATTAAAGTGGCAGTACAGCTTTTAACCAGGTGAATGCCAGCAAGCTTTCGGCAGCTCCTTCACTGCAGCCGCACTCCCGTCCTCATTCGTCTTTCCGCGGTTGCAGGGGAGCGTTGCTTTTTTGGGCCACATCTGAAGAGTCCGCGATCCGACCGGAGAAAACCGCCTCCAGTCGCTCATCTATCTCCGTTTTCTCCCTGAAGACGCACCAGAGCAACAGCCCAGTGCACAGCAGACTGAGAGGCAGCACCTTCGCCCACGGCCTCTCGTGGTCGCTCCCCATGGAACGGCTGACGCTCCACACCCGCGGACTGGCCTTGCTGGCGGAGAAGGGGATGGCCCCCGCGCCCTCCGGATCCGGGCCCGCCGGGCCTCGCTGCCGCGCCAGCCACCTCCGGGGGCCAGGCAGGGGCAGGGAGCGCCGTGCCCTGCAAAGACACAGGCATCAGAGGCGCGAGGCGCGCAGCCCGCGGCCCCGACCCCGCGCCCGCCACCTCACCGCCAGCGGCCCAGCACTCCGCTCATCCCGCCGCGCCGCCCTGCCCGCTCCTCCCCGCGCCGCCCGGAAGCGGAAGCGCGCCGGCGGCCGCGGGGCCCCGCAGGCTCTCGGACGACGGGCCCGGGCCGAGCCGGCGCCGGTTGCCGCCGAGGAGCTAGGCGGCAGAAGCGGTGGAGCGCGGCGCGGGCCGCGCGCTGGCCACCCGGCGAGCTCACCAACCGGACCAGAGGAGGCAGCGTACCCGGCCTCCACCGACTCCCACAGTAACGGCTCCACCACTTGCGTTGGAAAAGTCCGCTTTATTCCATGCTACGTACAGAGAACGGCCACGTGCTCCCTCAACGGAGCTGTTCTTTTAGAACAGTGTTGGTGCTTTCACAGCACCTTTCCGTCAGAGCCTGAAGAGCTTTCGTTTTACCCACCCACTCTCCCAGGATGACATCAACCTCTCAGCGCGGGTGGAGTGGGGCGTTATGCACTGCTACAGCAGAAAACATTTATTTTTCTGCTAAAGCCTGCACAGAAAACCTTTTGGCACACAGATGAAGCAACGTGTTCTTAACAGTGTACTTGCTGCCTTTCATGCATGCAACATCTTACAGCACTGGTCTTGAACTATTTTGTATATACACCACCTGTTGCCGTGCTTGATCAAAGAAAATAACAGCTGGGACTGGAGATGCACAGTCTGTAAACCTATGCCCAATATCGGCCTTAGCAAAGAAGTTTTACAAATGATCTCGGAGACTAGCCAACTGTTCTCCGCAATGGCGAGCCTGCACTCCATTATGTTCTGCTTTACGGCAGAAATTCAGAAAGTCAAGAATCCTCGCAGAAGGTCAGTCATCTCGGTGCCACGATACACGTTCAACTTCTTGACATTCCATATGAACTTGCTGTTTACCAGCCAAATTTCTTCATACAGTGTCATTCCAAATTCCTGTGTCGCCATGCAGGTGCTCATCATCCTTTGACCCGTTAAAAACAGTTGTCACTGCAGTTGCCAGTTTGTGACTTACATGTTCAACACTGGTATTTTCAGCTGTAATATTTAGTTTAAGACATCAGTTATTTCCGCTTTTAAACACCAAAACATTTCTGTCACAGAATTTACTCAATAGTTTTGAAATAATAAGTCACGTAGAGTAAGCTGTGAATTCTGCTTTTGATTGTACAGTTCTAATCTGCAGTAATTGTATGAACTAACAAACTGTCAGAAATACTGTGCAAGTTACATAGTTAATAGTTTAAACATGCAGATAAAATGTTCTATGAAAATTCCAGTACGATGAGTTTTCCCTAGAAAAGGGTCACCAATTAAAAAAACAAAACAAAAAACCCCAAAAAAACAGAGAAGAAAGTTTCTCAAAACAAAAAGAAGAAAAAATTAAGTATGTCACTAATTTTAAGCTAATTTAATTAGCTCAAAGGTTCATTGTTTTCTTCAGGTGCCAATTCTGAACATAAAAAGTGTAAATATATATTCAGGGAGATTAAATCCTCCTTAGACAAATAGTTCATGTAATAATGGGCACGATGGACTGGAAGGCATGGTGGGGAACGACAGAAAAAAACCCACAAAAAAACCCCTAAACCCCACCACCAAAAAACCAACTTGTCTGGAATTAATCCAGATCAGCCTTGCTTCTTCATAGCCAGCACCAAACAGTCTTTCCTTCTAAAAAGTGCATGTGATATGGTACTTAGAAATCAAAGAGAGGAAAAAAAGCTGACTAAGAAAGGATAAAACCAATTCAAACAGGTACAGAGAACATTTCAAGTGTTCTTGAAGAAGTCAGGCCTTGTGGTTGACTATGCAGAAAATGGAGTTACTTAAAAGATGCTTACGTGCTATGAATGCTCTAACACCGATTTCCTTTTTCTTTGGCACCTTAAGTACCAGAGACAAACTTCAAATACAACAGCAGTCAAAATTTTTCTATAAAGCTAAAATTTCAAGTCATCAACACATTTGGGGGGGGCAAAATAAGTCCTCTTGCACAGGAATCAAGACCTAAGTACTTATTAAAAACTTTGTCTACTGAATTTTACCTCCATATATGTCAGATTATTTAATCCTTGCTGTAACCAAAAACAACATTTGGGTATTCACATTCTGAATAGACAATAATGAAAACAAATGATACCAAAAAACTCACCAGAATTTCCTTTGTATGCAATACCGTGCTGACTTAATAAATCTTTAAGTTTTTTTATTTCTTTAGAAAGTTGCTTGTATTCCTAAGAAAGGAAATACATTTTAAATGGCTCTCCCACTCTCCAAATGCATACATAAAATGGGAATTTATAAAAAATAATAAGTCTGTGCACAGCTGTTAGAGCTTTTCACTTAGAAGATCTTAAAAGATAAACTGCTTATTCCAAGAACAAGGCACAAATTTTATAAAAAGATACATTCCTATGTTGCCAAAACAGGAGCCAGCTTTTTCCAAGCCCAAGAGTGAAAATTAGGAGTGCTTTCTGTAACTATTTCAGATCTATCCTCTAACTAGCATTTTATCATAGCATAAAATTGCATTCATAAAGTTTGCCACAGGACCAGGCTTATTTTATTTTATATTACAATGCTACAGTCTGGAAGTTTGTCACCTCCTCAACTCTTGACCTTCACATTCTTGCTTTCAGCAGTTTCTGTTAACTTACAGAGCCAGGGATTGCTTAGTACTTTTGAGGCTCAAACCACGTATCTGGAATCTCGAAGAAGCCCTAATTTTTTTATTGTGTTTTGTTTTTTACATCAATCAAGAAAGAGCAAAAGATTAACTATTTAAGATTCCGTGGTTACCAAAACAGCCAACTTTATGTCAATTGAGCTATGATGAAGCAGAAAAAGAAGTACAAATTATTAAATATTGTATTGTTAACTATTGGGAAAAAAAAAATAGGTGAATATTCCAGCTCCTAGCAGTACCACATCAAAATGGTGATCCTTATATAAGCATATTCAGCTAAACCCCAGTTTATTTGGTTATATTCAGGAATTACTACGTGGTGTTTTGTCTTTTCTACATTTTCAAACAAAATTACAACAGCAGCTTCTTCTCTGCATTATAATGAATTAATTCCCTTCCATGCTCTTTTTTTGATGTTCAGCTTGCACTCCTTGAGGTTGTCTACCTCTATTTTCCCCATTTCAATTCTGTTGCAGAAGGACTGTTCACACACATGAAAGTTATTCAGAAATGGACACAGCATAGCTCATTCTGCCCTTTGCTTGTGCAACAGCCAATGCATTCTGACACGAGTCTGGGTAATTATCCATGTCAACATTCCCAAGGCTGGTTGCACATTTATTTTCACTAGCAAGTCCTTCCTATTTCCAGACTGATACTCCCCAGAAAGAGTACTTATAAGGTGTTCATAACGCAAGTGCCTACTCTAAGTCCTATACACACGCCCGTCTTCTTATTGGGCATTCAGTTGTGCTGCTTTGTTTTTGACTTAAGGGCTAGAATAAAGATATCAAACCGCTCTGTATGCAGACTGCTACATCTTGAAACCAGATGAGATAATCCCATGAACAGATTTCAGCTGAATCCAAAGAGTGTTTACATAATGCTGTCACACTTATACTGTCATAAAGTGAAAACCGGCAATATAATTCCACACTGTAAATATTACACTCTATACCTTACTGCACTTCTCCACTGTTTCAAATTCCACACTTATTTTCTTATTCTGTTTCTCAACTTCCTCTTCTTCTGTTGCTTTTAGAAGTCCTGCTTCCTCAAAAATCTCTTTCAGTATTTTTTTGTATCCCTGAAAAAGAAAGTTTCTAAAAGACAATAGATCAATCCACCCGACTCTCATCTCTGCTTGTAATTTGCACTGGCCATTCCAATTCCTCAAGCTTCACTGTAGCAAACATTACAATTATCAGTTGATATAGCAGTTACAGAGCACAAAAATTACTATTTGCCAACTGCAGAATAAATGCATCCGTTCGAAAAGGAGAAACTGCAGAAGCCAGGTTTGGCTATTTGACAATAATTGTTCTTTACCAAATAGGGTTGGAAGAAGTTAACAAACCTGGTCAGTTATTAGTTCATCATACAGAAGCTGCTCTGCTTCATCCCACTTCCTTTGTAGTGCTTCAGTCAGAGTTGGATAAACTGGAAAATGGAAGTCAAACCACGTAAAAACCAACAGCATTATCCTGCATTAGTTAAATGCTCCTCTAGTAGCATGCAAGTGTATTTGTTTTAAGAAGTCAAGGTTTCTATACAGTACAGAGTCTCTACTGCTTTCAAGAGTTGGTGTTAAACTTAAAATCCACTTCACACATTGAAAGTTGCCGGAGAATGCCACCAACCAAAAATTTTTCTCTTATTTCCAGCTAGAAGGCCTCATATTTCTTTGTTGAATGTAATTCTCACTGACCTCTCCCTTTTTGTAATGTAATTAAATGTGCAAATACTGCAGGGCTGATTCCTACGACCAGTCCAAGAAAAAAAGACAAAGAGAAAAAAAAAAACCAAAAAAACCCCCACTCACTGAGTCTACACTAGCAATGACAATTTATTTGAGAAATACCTATGTGTTATAATGACTGGGATTTAAAATACACTTCATATTATATGTTACATTTAATACTCATTTATATCAAGTTACAAACTCAAAGAACCTAAAAATTTACACTCTGAGGTTGGTGTAACATGCCAGCTGCTCCACACACAAATGATTTTCTAAATCTTACCTAAAAGAGAGTGGGGATGGCATACGAGAGGAGTCTCAAATGTCAGAGAGTAAACACAAGTACTCGGCTCAGACACATATGCCAATTTATTGCTCTTTCCACAAACAAGATGAACCTAAACACCAGTAAAAACAAAGATGCGTGAATCACCTCCACATAAAACAGGACAGGACCAGCATTGATGATCCATTTGCTGTCTTCCAATGCTAGCAGATGCATTTCTGTACATACTGTCATGTCAAAGCTTCCAGTGCTGTCACCCACAGAAAAAGAATCATAGCTAGCACATCTTCAAATTATTTTATCAAACGTGAAAATTGCTTGCTCTAATGGGAAATGGTCCCCCCACCTATCACTGTTCCTTGGACTCCCAAGCACTGTATTTCCAGCAAGAATTAGAGTAAAAGGGAGGGTGAATAGGACACCCTTTAGAACCTCACCTGACATAAGCATAATTCACTTGACAAATTTTAGTTCTGTCCAATGTGCTAAATAAAGAGAACAATACACATCTAGCCTGTAGAAATTTGTTTCCATCTTTAAACTTGCAGCACCAGTATTTTCTGTCTGTTCAAAACTAAATGCCAGTGAAAGATCTGAATCACAGTATCAAAGGTGATACAAGAATAGTAATTCTTTCCGCAGCCCCTATGGGAGATAAAGATGTTAACAAGGCACCTCCATCACAGTATAGAGTATTTTCACCTTGGCCAAGACATTTTGTCACTTATCCCATCTTCATATGAATTATTATTCCAACTATATATCCCTCTCTCAAGTACTGTATTGTCACCCATCATCGTAATAGCTAAGCATCTTTTACATGAAAAGCAGCCTGTTGTGAACTATACAGTATCTTTAACTCTTCTTCACAACATCTACCTATGTTACCAGGGAATGTGAGATTTAATTCATTGTATCTGTAAAACTGTGTAACATAATGAAACAGGAGGTGGAAAAAGAAAAACATTAATGAATGAAAGGATACACAATGTATGCAAATCATGTGCCACACATTGTCACAATCTGTGACACAAGTCTCAGACACCCTTCCTTACCCTTGGCACAGAGACTACTTGAATGTGAAAAAGAACATTTTAACCACTCCACAAAATAAGAATTTTTACTTTTTCTTTAAAATGTACTCACAGAAGAATCTGTTTATCTTGAGTTGGTTCCTCTGCCACTCCCATATATTTGATTCCTTCCTCAATTCTCCTTGCATGCCCTCTGCTCTTGTTTTAACACCTTACTTAGCTTCTCAGCATGCTGTTAACGCCTAATTCTTTTCCCTCCTTTTTCCTGGATGTTCTTAGCACACTATGCTGGCATCCCGCATTCAACAAATAGCTAATTTTCTTTATTTTTCCTGACACAAATTACAAAGCACTGTATGTTTCTACAGTAGTGATAATACCAGAATATTCCACTCTATCAAGGAAAAAAAAGAGTTAAAAGTAACCAATGAGAATACATAAGTAAACTTATTCAAAAATTTATCCTGATTTTAGCTTCCCTCCTCCATCCATTCACCTAGCTCCTACAGGAATTCATCTTCATGTTTTATATCACATCTTAAATTATGACTTCTTCAAGGTAGGAATGTTTCAGTCTGTAGAGTGTCATGAGTGTGTGTAGAGAGTCACGCTGTCTGAATTAGCATAGTCTAGGTTATTATACCTTTGTCTGTCTGCTCTTAGTTTCACATGAGTCTCCTTCCCTCATCCACATTCCAACAAATGTGTTGTTGTCAATTTCCCATTCATCCCAGATTCTGAAAGAAAACAAACCCAAAACAGGACATCATTTTATTTTAAGTTACTGGAAAGAAAAAGGTGAACACTCAGGAGGAAAAACAGGAATACCCTTATACCATGTTCAATTTAACTGTACATACTTCATTTTTGTTGTCTTAGTATTTCCAGCCAAGACCTTATAAACAGTGTAGTTTGTTATCTAGGCTGCTACACAGGGCACATCAACATTACTTTGAGAGCACAGTTTTGGATCAGCTTTCAGTTCGCAAACCATTTGCACGTACAAATCCATGTTTACATCCAATAAAATATAGCTTATAGATCATCCCACAACAAATTCCGTGAAGCTATGTACCCTGTGCAACTTGGATTGTTTGCAGGATTTTCAGTGCTGATGAGAGCACCTACAAAACCCAGTTGCTACTTCTGCTAGTCTTAAAGCCAATGATACTCTGAGCATCTCAATGTACCCTTTTCCTCTCATGTTGGCTCACTAATTATTGTGCACACAGGAAAAAAAAGAGACATCTATATACAAAATATTTAGAAAGGCAGTAATTTTAAAGCAGTGCTCTGGTTTATAATTAAGTTTATTTTAGGTCTTATGATTTGGATACTCTGGGGTCTTTGAATACTTTGGGATACTTTTTCGGGTCTACATTGAGTCTTTTATTACCTTTTGTTAAATATGTTTAACACAACGACTAGGCATAAAGCACTCATTTCATTTTGTAAGGTCACATTCAACTCAAAGTGAAAATAGTTAACAGACATGAAATCTTTGTTAATATAAGCTGTAGTTATACATTATTGAATTTCTCACATGAACATATCACACCTGCAGTTGGCACTGGTTATTAATCAGCCTCCAGCTAAAACAGGAAGTTAGTATTTATCAACAAAAAAATCTGAGTTTTTCAAGATGGGGTATTTTTATGCATAACGCCTTGGGAACTACAGTGACCGAACCTGACCAATAAAAGAATCTTAATTTTAAACCTGCCTCCTTTTTGACAATCTATAAAACAATCTACTAACAACACAGGTAAAACTTAAAGGTCTAAAAGCCTCACCCTAAAATCCCACTATAGGCATTCCATCGAAAAGTCTGCTCATGCTGAGTGACATTATGGAAAGGACAAAACTCATACTTGTACCTTAAAAGAAAAAAAGAAAAAAAAAAAAGAAAAGAAAAGAAGAAATGTTTTAGACTGAAATAAAAAACTAGTTTGTTCCCAATAAATATATAGAATCAAATATCCAAATCCATTACTCACGTGGATTCCACAAAACTGAAACACTTGCCAGCAAGCCTAAAGAGATGTGCAGGGCCTAAAAACACCACAAAATGACATCAAGGAAGAATAACATTTTGGTTAAATTTAAGCAAGTTACTGTGGTGACAAAATTGCAAGGCGTATGTGACAAATTTAGTTTTCTGCTGTACATAAGGAAATTTCTATCTTCCATATAGATTACTGTAAGTTCCCACTAGTGCTATATTGGTTTGCATCATGATCTTTAACATTTTTCATATTCAACACTCAGTGAAACAGATCAGCCTCTTTCTATGACAGAAATAAGAAAACTGTATACAAACAAATATTCAGAGGCCAGATCCATAAAAGGAATCATCAGTACAGATCTTGCCAAAATCTGACAATGAAATGACTAGAAGTCTTGCTTGGCAGCTGTCTGTCCCCAAAGTCATCCAAACTCCTCAAGTTTATACTAGTAAAGCCCATTTGCTCAGAATGTTGACAGTGCTGCATATTTAAGTTTCACTGAGATTCTCGAACTAGATATTCCTTTTCGTAGTTTGCCTTCATGGTCTGATCCAGGTAGTATTCAGCAAGATAAACCTTCTACTGTCAGACAGGTCAGCAGTTACAATTCTACTCTTGTAGAATTGACCATTCCAGCCTTGCTGTCAAAGGAATCCAAGACAAGTAACTTGTAATTCAAAAAAGGGCCCAGAGTTCTGAACTAGGTGCTACAGGGCTATTTCAGTGTCCCTTGTTTAAGGTAATTTTGCATGGGATGATTAAATATTTGTGAGGAAAGGAGAAGAAAAGAGATTACAAAGCAAGTAAAATAAAACCCCATCCTGGATTCTAATTCCTCACTGCCAGGATTGCCTATGTACTTTTTCCAAAGATGTAGACAAGCAATCCTAGAAACAAAGATCAGACCACCAGAATCATGCCCTCCGGAATTCCCTAACCACTGGGATACAGGCAGGTTCTCTTTCCCATTTGATTTTTCTGACTGTATGATTTTGCACTTCATTCTACAGATTATCATAGGCTTGGCCAAAGGGTTTGCCCCTCTACTACATGCAACCTGTGCTTTAGTGATTAGGATGCTCTCCCCACAGAGGAAAAAAAAGCAAATTCGAATGTCCCTGAGGAATGCATTAAACTCATGCCTCCATTTCCTGGGCAGATGCTCTGAAAGAGAAATTATAGTAAATATTACCCCAGCTGTCTTGTAAAAGAAAAGAACAAGTAAGGTTTCCATGCTAAAGAAATAATTGTGAAGACAGGGTTCCATGCCTTAAGATTCCAATTCCATAGACGTTCCCAATTTTTGGCCACACGTAAGTTCCCACATCCAGGAAAGAAGGATTTCTATCATACTGTCCTTTTCACTTTTTTCCTGCTATTTTTGGCATCTTTCCATTCAGCATTCTATTACTAATCGTATTTCTATTTCACTTTTCACATGCAGTACCTGCAGAATTTATACATTTGATTTGGATTTATAAAACATGACAGAAGACATTAAGCATCATCACTTTCAGTGTCACCATACCAAGATGCCTTTATTGAACCTGAACAAGGTTTAAGCCCGTGCCTAAGGTTAGCAGAGAGACAAGAGTTATTTCCTTTTGCTTACTCCTTGCATTCAGGGTTTATTTTATCTACTGTCCTCCACATATTGTCTAGAATTTTTAGATTCCTGTTTACTTTGCTAAAGAAGTGGTGGATTTACATTGCAGCACCCAGCCTTCGTCTGTGAAACTGAACCTCTGTGACTTGTTCTAAGACTACTTTTAGGACTTTTTTAAAAATAATTTTTGAGTATTAAGTACCATCAGATGATGGGATGGCTTTTATATGACAATCTCAAGGATGCTAGGGATTGTTTCAAGAAGAAAGTAAGTTTTTAGTAAGGATCAGAAGGATCTGTGACTGCCTCAATAAACACAGAATAAAACATAAGGATAGCACTGTGACACCACCAGTCCAAACAGCACTGGGACATGGAACACGGAACACAGAAGAGCTTAATCCAGGTTTTAATCTGTCAGAAGCACAATAAAATATATTTGCCCATCCTTATTTCCCCCGATGCTCGTAAAACGACAAGTAAAATCAGTCTTTGTCTGCATAAAGTCAGGTTAGACTATTTTGCAAGTGACTGTCACTAAATGATGAAAACTACAAAAAAGGTAACGCTTGCGTATACCTGATACTGCAGAGGGGGACATCTTTGGCTGCAGCCTGTTTGGCTGAGGCAAGAACGGGTTATTCAACCTTTCAAAAGAAGGAGAGTGAAGCATTTAAGACCGAGTTACGCATCTGGCTCCGGCTGTATCCTCCCCTACCCGAGCGTCCCAACACCTACAGCCGCGCAGGACGCGCAGAGAGCAGCGACCCTGCCCGCGGGCCCACCAGCGGAGGCGGCAAAGGCGCCCGGGCCCGGCCGGGCCCGCCCTTCCCCGGAGGACGGAACGGTCTGGAGCGGGCACAGCGGCAGAGGAACCCGAGCCCGCCGAGGCCGGGTGGGTCGCGGGACGCGGCGAGCGGGCGGCCACGTACCCGAACGTGTTCGGCTCCTCCACAATCTTCATCTTCCCCGCCGAGGCGAAGAGACCTGCCGAGCAGAGAGCAGTTGGCTGCGGCGGGCGGGCGGACCGACCCACCGCCGCACCCGCTCGCCCCCCGCCTGCCCCCGCGCTCACCCAGCGCCGCGCCCAGCGCCGCCAGCAGCAGCCGGGCGGCCGCCATCGCCTCTTCCGCTGGAAACGGAAGGGCGCGGGGCCACGGGGCGGCCGCTCCGCCTAGGCGCGGCACCATGGAGCGCGGCCGGCGCGCTGCCCCGCGGAGGGGCGGCCGGCGCGGGGCTCGCAGCTTCGACACCTTCGCGGCGGAGGCGGAGACCGCGCTGAGAGGTGCGGGAGTGTGTCGCGGCCGCTGGGCCGCGCCGAGCGGGACCGCGGGTCCTGCCCTGGGCCCTGCCGGGCCGCGGGTCCTGCCCTGGGCCCTGCCGAGGCGGGCCGGGCCGGGCCCTGCCGGGCCGCGGGTCCTGCCCTGGGTCCTGCCGGGCCGCGGGTCCTGCCCTGGGTCCTGCCAAGGCGGGCCGGGCCGGGCGGCCGCCGGGCAGTAATGCGCGCCTGCTGTTTTCAGCTTGCCTGGAGGGCGAGGGGGCCGCCCCGGGGGCGAAATTCCCGTGCCCTCTTGCCATGTGGGAGCTCGGACACTGCGATCCCAAGAAATGCACCGGGAGGAAACTGGCCCGAAAAGGGTTGCTCCGAACCCTGCGCCTCCGCCAGAGATTCCCGGGCCTCGTCCTCAGTCCTCTGGCTACCGAGTACGTCTCTCCAGCTGACAGGCAAGTCCCCGGTGAGGCCCGTGCACAGGTGATCTCCCTGCCTGTTGGCAAAGCCCGTGGAGGTGCAGGCTGTGGGGAAGCGCACTTGGTTCAAATGCTGTAATGATGGTATATTAGGGTGAACATTTTAACCACTGATCCATGGCCACAACTGTGCTGCGGAATAAATTTGACCTTCCTGTTACACTACATTGATGCATGAACATGAGAAATGGAGCCGTTTTATTAAATCATGTTAATATTTTTACACAGCTGCTATCAGGTGAAAACAGCATCTATAGATCCCAATGAGAAATCAAAGTATGTGGTTTGTAGGTTAATTTGTTCAGAATCATGGGCCTACAGCTACTGCATCTTTTAGGATTCCATATTCAAGTTCTTTGGCTAGGCAACACAATGCATTAACTACAAAATGTACTTGGGGGAAACACTAAGAATTTTCTTCAGATGGGCCTGCAGAATTTTTATAAAGATGTATTTACTCAGAGAAAAGATTAGTCTTTAAGAAGCTGGTGGAGAACCTAAATCTGAACTTTGGTGTACTTTTAAGAATGCGAATGTTACTATTAACCAGACTCTTCTGTCACATTTTTTAAACCTAGAATTTTTCACTTTCAGTTTGAAATGTACGGATAAACCTTCTTTGCCACATGCGTGTTCAGACAAAAAGCATGTTATTATTCTTTCTCATTGCATCTGTATTTTAGATCATTGTAAAATGCATGCTTTTTGATTGACAAAAGGGGGGGGTTGTATGCAAATTTGTTGCCAGTATAAAGCGGCAATTGTAGTTCCCACTAACTTATCAATACAATGATAACAGTTTTTCAAATACAGTGATGTTTCTTTTTTTTAGGCATGTCATTGCTCAGAGTGGAATGGCAGTCATAGATTGCTCATGGGCCAAATTAGAAGAAACTCCCTTTAAGAGAATGAGAGGAGGTCATCTACGGCTGCTGCCTTACTTGGTGGCTGCAAATCCTGTAAACTATGGTCGGCCATGCAAGCTGTCCTGCGTGGAAGCTTTTGCTGCAGCTTTTTGCATTGTCGGTAGGCTGTAATATGTCTGATGTGAAATATGTTACCACCAATTCTTACATCCTTAATAAATCAGAAGAGATGATCTGCGATAGACTAAACTGTAATGCGGTCCCACTGGTCATCACTTTGTTGAGTTTGGAATCAGATTGCCTAGCTTTCTTCGAAGTGCTTGTATCTGGTAGCATCGAGGTATCTCTGGGGCGTTCATGTCAGTTACTATACAGGACACATAAACTGATGATCCTGGTTTTGTCAGGATGGCACTTAATGTTAGAAAAACTGTTAAAAAAAAAAAAAAAGCCAGAAAAGACAGAGCATGAATCCTTAAGCAACTTTGTCTTAATGAGAGATAACAGCTGTCTGTTAATAGGGTGGATTCTAGTTAAGAACAAAAGAAATTGCTCCCTCTTGTGATGTTTTGCAAACTCATCACAGAATTTTCTTGACAATTGAAGAGACATGCTCTACTATACTGCAGACAAATCTTATCTTCTGAAAATACCATATGTACAATTGCTGTCTTGCTGAAGGACTGTGGGAGCTAGACTTTGAATCATTCATTACCTGTACAAAATATTTTTATATAACACTCACTAAAAGACTATGAATTTTTCTTGGATTCAGTTAAGTATTTCAAGTTAAACTGAAATTTGAAAATATTTTTAATCTTTTTAAAAGTCTGAGTCCCCGAACACTGAAAAATGCTGGCAAACATCTATCATAGTGATACATAGGTATGTACTGTGAGTGAAATCTTACAATGAAAAAGAAAACTGATCATTTATCTTCTGTTTTAGGAT
Source organism: Haliaeetus albicilla (assembly GCF_947461875.1). Lineage (NCBI taxonomy): Eukaryota > Metazoa > Chordata > Aves > Accipitriformes > Accipitridae > Haliaeetus > Haliaeetus albicilla. The sequence continues at coordinate 26,443,046 of NC_091504.1, read as the reverse complement.
TCCCAGACCTAGCCACCATTCTTCTAAGGAAATTTAAATGGGGTAAGGCATTTATTGACTTGAACAAAAATCTCTTGGAAAAGTATGCAGCCTGTCATTGCCAGGAAGAAGTGCTGAGAGTTGAAAAGGACTTTTTAGCTAGTGTCCAAGAAACAAAAGATGAAGAAATAGGTAAGAAAAACCACAGACACACCACACACACCCTCTTCCTAACTAAATTCCTTACAATCTTTTCCTTTAATCTCATGAAAATATTGGCAAGGTAGAAGAGCTTTGTTGAGATGTGTTGTTCTGTCTCTATACTGTGTATTCTTCTAAGCAAGTTTGCCTATTTTTTTAACTCAAAAAGATGAAAACGACTAAAGTAATTTAATGCATATATTAATGTATTCACAGCTGAACTGTGGAGCAGCTACCCTGATTAAATTAAGGATATTGGAGAACTAAGGAGTAAAAAGAAAATATGATGCTTCCTCATTTTATCCACAGATGTTAAAAGCAGAGTATGAGTAAAAAGGCTAGTAATTCAGGAGGACTGTAAGAGAAATATAGGCATACAGTCTGACAGCAAGGTAGTTGCACATAAACCTAAGAAAGACCTTTAATGGATACATTTATATAGTCCCTAATCAGGACATTTAAAATCAGACCTATAAAGATAATGAAAATAGCTTATAATACGTACAGTAGTTTATTCCCAGATTCTTCCAGTAACTTATTGGTATCCCAGTATTTCAGGCTATATTCACAGGTGAGTGCTTGGTCTCATTCAAGACAGCATAAAAAAAAGCCACATCAAGTGATCGAGAACATATGAGGAGAGGTGCTCCTCATTAATGTTTTCTTTTCACAGTGGTTAAGTCCCATAAAAATAGGCCAGGGGTTCACACTGTAAGATGGTAGACAGCCTTTAGTTTCACTGAACTTTGATGTCTTTGCCGTGACATGCTAGGCTGAATGAAATCCTCCTCCTGTTTGCTGGAAGCCTAACTACTGTTACATTAAACTGAAGACAGTTCTTGAGGGGCAACGCTACTATGCCAAACAAAGCACGCTTCCCCCCACAATCGTATGTATTATTTTCTGGATGGACTGTAGTACCAAAGCTGTCATGCCTTGTTTGACTTTTCTGAGGTAACAGTTCTCCCCAGCTGTGTAAGTCAAAGTAAATCTAGCCCTACCCTTACTGAGCAAGAGCTAAGCCTGGACAGCTATACTTCACTTCTCAGTAGAGATGAACTAACTAGACAGCCCTTTTAGAACTAAATCATTCTGAGAACATCCATGTTTTCTTACCAAAAGCCTTAGAAACCTATGTGTACAGTCTGACTACCCCTAAAGAGCTACTGAACCCCTTGGGGGGGGGGGAGGGGCACAAAAAGCATGGAAAAGAGTGAAAAGACTAGAATGGGGGGCAGGACTTGGTAGTTGTTTCTCACCTCCCCTGGCTTCTGACCAAGTGACTACAGTAAACTTTACAGAAAGCTGAACCGGATTTCCTATGCCTTCCCCTCCATGCCAACAATCTTCTCTTAAAATGAAAATTAAGGCAGACCATTAAAATATGCCTTCTTCATCAATGGGTATGTTTTTTTCCTTCTTTTTCCAGATCCATTTGATGTTGAATCAGGAGAAGAATTTTCTAATCCCAACAGACCAATCAATTCCCCACGGTAATGAATTTAATTTAAATACTATTTTTCCTATTATAAGTTGTTTTGCATTTATAATCCTGAAAAATGTTTCCAGACAAGCACAAAGTAATGAAGAATCTGAGGAAGACAGCGTGAGCACTCCAGATGATGCCACTGAAAGCAGTGATGAGAGCAGTCCAGAAGATCATGGTACTGTAAAGTTGCTGCAACAACAGCCAATAAATCAACTATATGAAAAGTAAAAAAAAAAAAAAAAAAAAAAAAAATCAAAAAAACCCAAACCACAGTAAAACCCACAACAAACAAACAAAAAAAACCCCTACAATCCCGAAGAGTTGTAACATCCTGTATAAAGAAATTTTCTTGTGAACAGTTAACAGTGTGGCTTATTCACCTGTAATTTGATGCCTAGCAAATTCCTTCCTTTAGGTGAACCTCAGGCGATAGGTGGACTTATAGGTCTATTTGTTATGCACATAAAGGCTTTAGGTTATTTAATTTTTAGATAATTGTTTATGGCATGCTGATTATTATGTAAAGAGCCTGAAGCTTAGTTACAAGTTAAAACTGTATTCTAATCAATGTGTCTGGAAAGTGGTTTATAGGGATTATTTTTACCTAATAGTACATTAAGTAAACCCTTCTAACTTCTGGGCTATATTTCAACTGGAAAACATGACTAAGTTACCACCCTCTTCAGAGTGCCTACCACATAAAGAGCCTCTGACTTTCTGCAGGCCTGAGCCTGCCATATGTATTTCAACTACTTCATCTAGTTTAGGGTAAACTGAATACCTAAGCTTAAAAGGAAAAAAATGCTTCCTGGAACTGTTTTAACATCTCAGTATGTCTTTTCAGTAACTTTACTTTTTTTTTTTTTTTAAATTTACTCTGATCAATAGTCCTAAGCAACATACAATGTTTTGTTGTGACTTTATATTCACAACTGTACCACAAAGTTTCAGGTAACAGGTTCAGCAGTGCTATCTGCCTGCATTCTCATTACTTGAAGCAGCACTCCACCAAGTCAGAAATACACATTGTCCAGCCCTTAAGGATCTGAGTCGGAGACTCATCAGCACTAGTATCTTAGTTCACTTTTTTCCATATGCCTGCCAGCTTGTGTAGTGAAAATGCACCTGTTAGCAGTTGTCTTCTGTACATTTAACTAGAATGCTCTACTGTTTCCAGCACCCAAGTAGAACTTATTTAAACCTAAACTTCAGCAACCCTTCAGGAGAATTGGAGATACTGAGGACAGTTCATAGTGTTACCTTCATATATAGAAGTTCTTCAAGTCACAGCAAGATTTTCACCTCTTAACCCTCATCTACTGGAAACAATAAACACTAGCCCTACTGGAACTAGAATTGGCAGTCACAGCAGCAGTTTTAGTGGTACAAATATGCCATTTCCCTTTAAAAAGAAAAAAAAGAAGCCCAAGTAAGTGACTTTGACAGGGAACCTTCTCCTTTAGCTCAGTTTCTCAGTTACTTTCCCAGCCCAAGCATATGAAGTCTTTTCCAAATCAGCTGCTGTAACAAGGATTTCTAGATAGTGACAAGGAGGCAATCCTACACAAACAATTTTTAGGAGACTGAGAGTAACGTGAGGATGTTAGCTACTCTAATTTGGGGGAACGCTTTTATGTTACAAAGCTGTCGTAATCAAATGCAGACAAGCAGAACAGATCTGGGAACAGAGCTGTATCACGCTTAGAATAACTTAAGTCTCTAGCGATAGCCATTTTTTGATAACAAAAGCACTGAAGAAGCTACAGCTCAGATGGAACAAAACTTCTCACACTTCATTTGTTTTGCAGAATGATTTTGACTAAAAATACAATAAAAAAAGCAGTTAAAGTTTAATAGAGGGCATATCAGCTTGACATACATGAAAATAACTTACATAATTTAACTGATTTCCTTTACAGAAGGAAACTGTAATTGCATAGAGCACATCCTTTTCCTAAAAGCTATATACATTGACATATGGAAGAAGGCACAGAATTATTTCTGATAAACAAGTACCATTTAAAATCCCCAGTTGCTGTAGGTCCCCTTGCATTCCATGGACAGCTTCTATAATTGTTCATATCAGTCTAACGCTTGTGTTATTTTATGTTAACATGGTCACACCAGTATGTTGATCCCATTATGCACAGTAAGCAATTGGTCTCTAGCTAGTCAGAATTCCTAAGGAACTGATCAAAGTTTAATAGCTGCAATTACCACTTGGGGCCCAAAGAAGGGCTGCTTTCATGCTGGGGGTGGGGGCAGGGAAAAGAAATGAAGGCAACATCTAAACAAAAGGTAAGTGCAGCATCACAGGCCTTAAAAACAGGACTTGCACTGAATTGTGTTCAGAGCCATTTAAATGGCAGTCTTTTAATCATTTTAATGAAGATAAATGAAACAAAGCCCTTTATATAAACAGTTTATTTACTCTAAACAGCAACACAGACAGAACGCCATATAAACACAAAGGAAGTGATGCAGAATAAGGATGCTGGCTGACTTTGGATCTCAGAGGCTCTTAAGCAATAACAACCTAGTTTCTGAAAGATAGAAAAACAAATTCAGGGAGGGAAGGGGGTGGAGGGCATGATTTTTTTTTTTCATACAGCCAGCTAGAGGCTAAATATAGTTCTAACATTTTAAAGCATGCCTGCATCAGATAGCAAAGTAACTAGAGATACTAGTGAATTTATAGAAGTATAAAAGTTTATAATTTTACAGCAGTTGAAATACTGACATCAATATTAAAATAAAAGCAAGTTTTACATAACAATCAAAAATACAAAAGACTGAAGGAAGAGACCCTGTATGAAAAAACTGGGGGCAATTCAGCAAATTTAGAACTGTATACAAGTGGCGAATATGGAAAATGGCACACATACAACCCCCTCCCCTAAGTGGATATTAATTGTACATAGCAACATTAGATTTTGCAAAAGTTTTGTAAACAAGTTCTTGCCAACCAATCCCTTCCTTTTTAAGATGCTGCATGACAGATGCTTATGATGGTGCAAACTTCTTGGCTTGTGCTCGAACCCTCTTTTCGTATTCCACTCTGTTTTGGCTGAATAGAGGAGAGAGAAAGGGTAATTACAGCTTGAGAAATCAGAGGCCATATTATAGAGTTATTCTTCTATTTCTCTTCAATATGAAACTAAGTCATTGCTGAAGGCAAAACCGTTAGATAGGAATTCACCAAACACTACAATTTATTACAGGCTTTTCTGGACCATTACTCTGATAATTTCCTTTGGAGGGAAGTAAGGTACTGTTTAACTAGTTTCTTTCCAAACTTCATCTGCTGTCAAATGATTGTACTGTCTGACTTCATACCATACCAGTCTCTATAAACAGGTTTGCGCCTGCTTTTTTTCAAGGCCAGCTGTACCTTACGTGCAAGCATTCTTGCTCATCAGAACACAAGTTTTCCACTCCCCATGTTAAGACCTGAGGTCATTAACAATAAATTCCAGTATCCTAACAGCACAAAGTGGTTGATGAGAGCAGTTCGCTAACAGCTGGTGAACTTCATATGATTTTTGAAGTGTCATCTTTACTGCTTTGAGGAGAGAGGGCAAGTGCTCTTTTAAGAAATGGGAAAATGGTAACAGTATGGTAGGTTCAGCCTTTATCTCTGCAGACCCTGACTTACAGCATTAGGTTTATCCTAACCTCAGTTGGAAAAAAAAAGCTAGCTCAACATTTTGAAAAAAAAAAAACCAACCTACAGTTCACTAAGTCTAGCATACTTGCTACAGATTAATTAAACAAGCAAGTACTACTTCAGGGAACTATGACCAGTCATTAAGCCTCAGACTCGACACATAAAAGGGCAAGTTCTTTGTTTTCTATTCTTGGGCCAACAAGGGATGGTAGTAGCTTAGTAGAGCATCCATTTACATTCAACGCCATATTTTGTATTAGCTGTCAGAAGTGTCAGTCAAGAGCTAAACAAAAATTTGTTACCATTACTCTTGTGCCAAAGGTAGTTTACAGTGACTAGATTTTGCAGACAGCTTTGCAGTAAACTTAACTTACTTTCAGCTATGAAGGCTTGCTGCAGTAAAAAAAAAAAAAAAAAAAAAGGCAGCAAATTATATCCTCAGAAGTTGACAGTTCGGGGGGGGAGAAGAAATGAAGCCAATTTTGGTCACATCCAATGAACAATTACCAGCAAGCAGACCGAAAATACTCTAGTTTCTTCTCAAACAAATTTACAAACTTTATTCTAAAATTTTTCTTTAAGTTATATTGCATTGTCACATGAGAACACAACCTAGCTCTTAAGTCTCACACCCTCAGAATCCACACAAAAGAATGCCTGCCATAGTAGACTCTGCATGCCTACAGCAGAGAGGAGGAAGTAGGTTAGCACATTCGGAGTGCTAAAGTTAGACTGACAGTACCAAAGCAATCCTGAGAATGTGAACAAGTATTCTTATTTTGAATACAAAGTTTATTCTTGAATTTTAACAATTTGACTACAAGACATCTATTTAAATAACACTGCATCTTCCCCAGTATTTATCAACTATGCCAAATTACAGATGCATACATAATCCTGCTCTGTTGAACTTCTTCTACCAGTTACTCATTAAGCAGTAAGAGAGACACACTCTCAGACTGCAGAAATATAGTAACCCATCTGGAATACTATGCATGTCCAAAAGACATGAAGAATAAATGGGAGACTACATATCTGAAGTAACAAAAAATGTGTAATAGTTTATTCTTAATAGATTTTTTTTTTTCTAGAAGCACTTACAATAAAGCAGAAACAAGAGTAGCAAAGACTGGTTTTGTACATATATGTGTGTGGGAGGTGATAAATAAAACACACAGACTATTTATACATGTATGAAAGAATACTATTCCTGCCCTATATTCCCTCAGAGTGGCTTTTAATAAAAAGTAAAAATAAAAATGGGGGGAGCCCTGCCTCATCATTACTGACTCCCAAAGGTGCTGCCTACAACTGTGGCGATCTAACTGTCCTCCATACGCACACAGTCCCACCAAGTCTTCTGTAGATACTTAAAAAAAAAAATAGAGTGAAGCCCTTAATTAAATCCAAGATGCACTACCCATCCCTATGTTTCCTTTTCACTAGGATCTTATAATAGACTTTCTTGACATAGCTTGCATGTAAAGTCTCAAAATGCCATTTTTCAAACTTGGCACTCTCCTGGAGACTTGTTCTTCTATCCAGAATGGTAATTCTACATTTCCACCTTGGTCATTTCAGTAGCTGTCAGTGCCAACAGCATTTGTTTAAAGTGTTTTGCTCCCCTAAAGATTATAGATTTTACAATCCATTTTTAATGCTGGGAAAAATTTAAGATTAAGCAAAAAAAAAAAAAAAAAAGAGAGAAGTACTTTTTAGCTCATAAATTATCACCTTTCCTAACCAATGCAAACTTCATTCTGCTAAAGCTACAAGCTTTCTGTACTTTTTAAGCTATTCTTTTCGAAGATCCAGTTTCCACACAAGTGCTTATAGGTACCCACTACTGGACAGAAGTAAGTTACTCCTATACTGATGAATGGGACTTGTTACCTAATTCAGTCTCCTCTATCACTGTCTCATGAAGTCATTATGCCTCATCACTACTACTCAGCCTTTAGGGGAAAGGATTCTATGTTGGGCTAGTACCAGGATGAGAATCATGGTCTAACTGAAGGAGTCTTCACACTTTATTGCTGTTGCAATGCTATTAAAAGCTCCACTAGCCTATTAACCCTGAAGTTACTGCTCAAGTTTAGCACAACCTAGGCATCTCTACATGATACAGCCATGAAGGTAGGAAAATTCACCATATCATTCCTAAAAACATTTGCATGTTATAGCATTAACAGACAGCTGTAGGCAATACAACAGCTTTCAAGCTGATACGCAGATACTTACCAGTAAATTGTGTAAGCCTCTGCTTGAGCTGGGTCTTGAATATTTGGTTCATTTAGAAGTTCTTGTATTCCTAACAAGATCTGTAGAAGAATGAATAGAAGTAACATAGGCACAGATATTACTGAGACATTAAATTAAAAAACCCGTAGAAACACCCAGTGAACATCTTATATTCACATCAGATAAGCAAGCAAAGCAAATAAAAGGGCTAAGAATAAGTCTAAGTACAATTAATGACCTGTTTAATTGTGATTGCTGGCCTCCAGTCCTTATCCTCCTCTAAGATGGAGAGACACACTGTGCCTGAAGGATACACGTTTGGATGGAATAATGGTGGTTCAAATTTACCTGAGGAAGAAGAGAGAATTACTTGCATGCAGCACTAAGACTAAGATCAGAGAGTTGGTTTAGATTAGTGGGGACAAAAAAAAAAGAAAAAAAAAGAAAAAAAAAGGCTAAAGACACCCCGCCCCCCCCCCAAAAAAACCCCAACAAAAACCTGCACAGATTTCTGGAGCTATTAATACTGGTTTTCTTCTTGGCTCAGCCTGCACCTAAAGCAGGAACTCCATCACATCTGTGCTATCCATCCAGGCAACGTAACACTATCATTGTGACCAGAAATCTTTTGGTATAGGAATGGAAACTGACAAAATAGTTTGTAGTAGCTTTGTGGTAAAGACCTTTTTAAACCAATCCTGTCTTTACAGACTCACATACTACTATATAAGGGAAAGGTACTGCCCTTCACTCTTCTCTCTTCACTTTAAAATACTGAAAGTTCCATACAAAGAAGAGTAAGTTTCTAGCATTTTCTTCAGTTTCACTTTTCCTTTATGTATAATCAAGATGCACTGAACAAGAGGAATCAAGTTTAAGTTGCAAGACTGACTGAAGGAGTAGGCTTGTGCAGCTCTCCCTCTGCCACAATCTATATTCTGGCATTTCTTTAATCTTTACAGGACTTAAATGCAACAGCCACCATCTTGAGTAATGTAATGAACACTTGTTTAGCGCTATGAAATATCTACATGTTAGTGCAGTTTTCAAATCCATCTGACATCACAAGTAAGTCTTGCTTATGAGCTGCTCAGTGAAGTTCAGTAGGAACTCAGAAGCTGCATTGGTAAGAAGTCTTACCAGTCACATATACATCTTATTTAAGGCATGAGAGTTCATTTAACACTTGCAGATGTGCTAGTTGGTATATCTCAAGATACTGTTGTTAAATATTTTCTAGTTAAAAGATATGTTTCCCCTTGTGTCACATGTATTTAGGTGGTAACAAATACCACCTAACAAAAGGAGTAGCCAAGACAACTGATACAGCCGAAACACCAAAATGAAATGAGAAATGAACCGCTGTCAAAAGAGCCATTTGTAATCAGTCATTGATTTGAGTTGGTAGCCAATTCAAAAACCAGGAAACTAGGCAAGGCAATAGATATTTTCAGATTTCTAAAGTAGGTAAGTTGAAATGGGATAAGGAAAATTCAAAAACTTAGCAAGGAAACTAGGTATCTGAAGATATCTGTTGTACGGAGTATCAGGAAAAGAACAGATCCATGTTTTAGAGCAAGTCAATTAAAAGGTTAAAGTTGATGGAACTTTTTGGGTTTTAATTATTTTTTCTAAGTTCTTGCCTTAGAAGACCAACTTAACAGTAAGAACACACAAAGGGATTTGGTCTAACCATGCCTACCTATTAGTTTCCTAAGAGTGCTGATCAAGTAGCAGACCCTTCAAGCACTGCTTCTGTCAAACTTTGAGGAAACCCATACAGCAATCCCCCTCTCCTCCCAATTTTGTTCTATTGAGCACTTAACTCATTTCATCACAACTTTCTAAATGCAAAGTGGTGGGCGGGGAAAAAAAAAAATCTGTAAGAACAGTAATTCATAGAACCTCATGGACTAGTTTAACATTTTTCTAATAAACCCATGTTTTTTAGTCATTTTACTTACATTTTGGGGGTGAAGAAGGGTAGTCATCCTTGAAAAGCATCCGTAGTTTAAATAAGCCTCCTTCCCATGGTGTCTATAAAAAGTTAAGGTAAAGTTTAGACTACAGCAAGGAAAAGTCAAACTTGTGGAAAACAGCTTATCAAGAATACAGTTTCTCAGGCAAAGCACAAGACATCCTTCTGCTACACAGCAGAAAACAGCTGTCCTACGCTGTAGCATGCTGTCTAGACTGAGACAAGTTATCCCACTTATATAAGGAGTTGAAGAAAGGAAACCCTGCTTTTCCACTTCATTACAGCTAGTAAGTGTTGCTGAGTCATCAATAGTTGGGATCATTGCCAACAGTTCCATATACAAGTTTTCATAGTACACAGAAGAACAGAATACTTCAAGTTTTACATGATACACATGCAATGAGGAAGGGGCCATTACAGCCCCACTTAAAGTAAGTCTGAGAAGATAAGATATGGATACACCCCTTAAGCACGTGGATGTAAATGGCTTCTATTTTGCCTCATGAGAACGTGGCTAAGAAAACCACAAGTGAACAAAAAATTTGCACAGCACTGTAGTACTGCTACAGTTAATGAGGTTCACTAAACTAACGCTGTCTGGATTTGGTAGCAGGTAGTCTCACACATTCCATCTTTTTGTGTAACAAATTCTAAGATGCTTTTTATCCCCATCAGAAACTGGGAAGAGCACTGATAAGAGCAGCTCCCATGCTACACAGCAGACCAAATAAGACAGCACTACTCAGAAGGGTCATATAAACACAGGAAAACATCTAGCAAAGCACAAAAAGCCTGTCTCAAATATATACTTCCTTGTCATCTTACTTGGAAATAAGGAAAAAAGCCCATCTTCTGACAAACTGATTTCTGGCAAGTGTAGAAATACAGAAAAGTTTATTATATATGTAAAATTCAGACCACTTCTCTAACTTGCCCTTGCTATGGAAACACTGCAATGAAAATAAGTGTTGGGTTCATTCTTTAAAACAAACTGGAGTAAAGATGGTCTCACACCTTATCGACATAAATATTATCCTCAGGGACAGACAGGTACGTTTGAAGACCACTTTAGGAGGAAATCCCTAACTCTTTCCTACCTGAATTATGTGATTTTTTTTTTAGCAGAAGGAAAAAGAAAAAAAGGGAAAAAACCACCAAAAAACCCGACCCCAAAAAAGCAGCAGCACTCCATTGTCGTTGGTATTTATTGTGCAAAGTGTCAAGCTAGAATAGGAAAAAAAATGTGCTACTGAATACCAAGATAACGTTGTTTTAAAAAGCAAATTAGTTTCATTACATTTGCTATAGTGCACTTAAAGAACTTCTTCTGAACAGCTGTAGTCAGTTGTCAACAACTAGTAATATCTATTCTCCATACCTTCTCAGAAGAGACGTGTCCATTTTTAGAAGAGAGGAGCCTTTTGACAGAATAAACTTTTCCTATTTTGTTTGCTTCCAGTCATAGGTGAAGACAAACAGCTTTTAATAATTTCTTCGAGTAGAACACCAGAACAATCAACAAAAAGTTTTTACTGTCTTTCTGATAGAGCAACATACCTTATGGATCAAAGACAGCAGACACTCAAAAGACTTACTAAGATAATAGTTTGACAGCAGTATCATCAAGATTGTATTGCGTTACTGGATGGGTTGCAGATATTGAGTCAAATTCTAGGTAGTTAATAAGTGATTTGCTGTCAAAAAAGTGAATGGAGATATCCAACCCAGGACTAACACCACACGTTACTTCAATTTTGGATCTGGCTGACAAGAAAGCATTTTGGTGTTTTCAACTACTCATCTGTTTTACAGGAAGCAGCTGCAGTACAGCATGCCTCCAAACACAAAGGCAATAGAGGGCAACTGGTTGGTCGGGTAGACACGAGCCAGACATGCTGCTTCTTGTTAAAGACACAGCATTTTTACTAGAGTAAAAACCCTGATTTTTTAGATAAATCTCTACCAGGAATCACATGAGCATAACTGATCTTTTCCTGGTGTGATAAGTTTTCTAGGAGGCAAGAAGCTGGCTTTAAGTGTCTTGTTTGCTTGATTTTGTGGTTTACAAAACTTTAAAGCAGTAACATGAAGATTTTGTATGGCCTGAAGATTTTGTATGGCCTGAAGATTTTGTATGGCCTGAAGATTTTGTATGGCCTGAAGATTTTGTATGGCCTGAAGATTTTGTATGGCCTGAAGATTTTGTATGGCCTGAAGATTTTACGTAAGTATTTAAAGGCGACATCTTGAAATGGTACATAACTGGCTATTACGAGGGATAATCTTATTTTGGCAGAACACGAGGGGATGAGTTTTCCCTTACGCAGTTAAATTATTTTTAGGTGCTTCTTTAAGAACTACCTTGAGCTGTGCAGACAACTACTAAAATACTGAGCTAAGTTATAACCGTAACAGCAATGCCATATTCAGTGTTAAACTGAGGTAGTAGTACAGAATCTGCAGGTTTTGCCTACACACCTTGTCTTCTCAGAATCTAAGAAACGAGACCTTAACGGGACTTAAGCACATTGGCAAGAGGCAGTAGAACAGGCAAAGCAACAAAAGAAGTCCCACATCCAATGCAAAATGCTGAAGACCCAAAAGAATGAAAACCATCAAGTAATTAATAGTAGTATCTCAGAAGAAACAATGGCATCCAATAGATTCAAGAATAATCTCTACATGCTAAGTATCATCTTGAAAAATAGAAAGAAGAGTCTGCTCAGAATGAGGTGTTATAATGGCAGTGTACAAAATCAAAGTTTCATGCATTAATGATTATTTCCACTTGAAAATTTGCATTTGTCCTGTCCCCTGGAACCAGAGCAAGCTGATAAAAATAAACAATTCTGGTCTCTACAGACTTTTTCCTTTCCCTTGTTATTTTAAGGAAAGGGACACAGAAGCACAAGTAAAATCACATAAAAAGAAACAAGGTTAGAGAGTTCTATTCTTCTTTCCCTAATACAAAAAGGGAAAATTCCATAAAATGGAAGGCAATGAGATTCCATGTTGATAGCATAGAATTTTTTTCCATTAAATCCAAAACCTTAAAACCAGTGCTACAGCACTTCTCTAGGACTGCAGGGTCTCACTATTTAGTGGGGAAAAAAAGGTACTGGCAGTTAACCAGCAGAGGCAACATTTTGGTAGTATTCATTTTCAAGCTTTAGGGCTTAAGCCAGCATTTAGTAAGAACAAAAGTCACAATAAACCCTGGCATAAAGTAGAAGACAATCTCAAGTCTGCTCAATGCAGGATTCTCACATACTCCTCTGAAAACTTTTATTCTTTAGGTGGTCAGTGACAACAGCTGAACAGGCTCATGGTATATTTTGTCCAGTATCATTCCTAGCCCACTCCACCTAGATTCTGAAGTAGCAGCAGGATCCAAGCATTTCTATTAAAGTACATATAAGTCATACTCTCAGTTGTCAGTGTAATGCATGTGCAGGTTTATGTTACTTTTCACCATAAGTGAGATGTTAGGACAACAGTAAGTCTTACCCCTTTCTTTCCCGGAATAGCACACTCCCAGTTCATTAGATTCATTGTGCCATCTGGATTTTTTGTAGGTACTGCTACAAATCCCTGAATTAAGGCAAAAAGCCAAAGAGTAAGGATTTCAGAAGATGTACTTAGAATTCTTCGTGACATACTTTATCTTTACACAGAGTTATCTCTTTTTATACTACATAATTTTAAGCAGCTTTTTTATTTAAAAAATTAATTTAATTAAAAAAAAAAAATCACATCAGGGTAAAGAAAAAAAATCATCATCAGAACACCAAAATAACTGCAATCAGAAATTTGACAGTTCTCATACTTACAAATGGATGATCTTTTCTCCAGGCTTTTCTCTCCTGTGCAAGTCTACTAAGAGCTATGCCAGACATATTCAGAATCCCTCTAAAACAAAAATAATTGCTTTTAGTATAAACTTTTACTTACAGTGTAAACAACACATTATATTATCTGTTCATAAGCCCTGCTTACTCAGGAAATATTCTGGCCTCTGATTTTCACTACTATAGCCAAGACACACATTTTTGCACACCCTGCAGAAGTTAACATTCAGAAATAACATCAAGTTTGCCCTTGTCAACAACCTCTTAGTTATGGGACTTGACCTACAAAATACTATCCCCAACTTGTGTTTTATATCTGAACCACATCTTAGAAACAACTTTGACAGCAGCTTGACAACTGAAACGCTATTAGTAATGGGAAAAGTACGCATGGTACTTCCTACTTGTGCAACTGATAAACATACATCAATCTCCTTACTACAACACAAAAGGTATGGCTTTCTTCTGTAGGCAAACACCTGTACTGCTCCTGTTTCTGGCAAACAGGGGAATAAGAATGTTATTTTCAGACTGTAGCTTCCCGTTGAAAGCCAGTATTCTACACAAAAGCAACACAGGTGCAGAACTTAACAAAATCACCTCAGTTTTGCAGTGATGCCACTATACAACTTCTAGACAGCAGAAGGAACAGACAGGAATACAGAACTGAGTGAAGGAAGAGCCACTGGCCCGCTCATTCCACAAGACAGGTTTTCAATTCCGCTATAAGCAGAATGATCTTTCTGCACCTTCACTGCCTTAGTAACAGCCAAGCCTGGTGTCTGAGACTGCAGAAGAAACACGTACAGCACAGGCCACTACTGTGCATGATGCAAGAACAGTTCTAGACGCAACAGTTGCCAACAAAATGGTGCTTTGAAATTCAGAGGAGGATTCTCCATTCACCCAGAACAGCAGTCAAAGGGAGAGTTTATTTTTCATTGTCAAACTGTATCTAAACTCAGGGCTTCATTAGCCACATGGTCAAAACAAACTCCAGTGAAGGTTTTTAATCCTCTTCCCTACTGCATTTATACCCATTTTAAATAAGAGCTGATACTTGGCAGTTGGGGAAGTCAGGCCAATTTGTTCTCAACTCCACACATAACCAACAAGCCTTTATGACAGCCAGGAGAGTAGAATTCTTCCACTAAACAAGGTCACAGAATTAATGAAAGGAGTGTTACCACTCTATTAAAACAAACACTTAAACACTGGTTAAGAACTATGCAAATTCACATTCTATTAATATGTAGGTTACTTGTAAGAATATTGCAGTCTACTACTATAACCATAGGAATTGTAGCTCACAAAGATGCTTGTTTTAAAAATTTCACACATTCACGCTATGCCCTTTAGCATGATGTTCATGCTGAAAATATGTACCAGGAACTGACCTATTCCATGTAGGATATGTAGAAATGTTCATCTCATGTTCATCTGTTATACCCTTTAAAGATTAGAAGACAGCATGCTTCCAATTTAAATATTTACACATCAAAGTGGCTTAGCAGTGCAGACACCTTAACTAGAAGTCTTTAAAAGCACCAGATTAAGAATTTTATGCAGTTCCTAGGACAGCTAGTATTTCAAATCCCTCCTTCTAGCATTTTTTCAAAATCAGTTTTGCATGGATGGCCGTAATCCATAATTTCAACTCCAAACTAGCAATTAAATTCATGTCAGATCAAGCTTCTTAAATCACAGAATCACAGAATGGTTTGGGTTGGAAGGGACCTTATAGATCATCTAGTTCCAACCACCCTGCCATGGGTAGGGACACCTTCTACTAGACCAGGTTGCTCAAAGCCCCATGCAACCTGGCCTTGAACACTTCCAGGGATGGGGCAATCCACAACTTCTCTGGGCAACCTGTTCCAGTGTCACACCACCCTCGCAGTAAAGAACTTCTTCCTTACATCTAATCTAAATCTACCCTCTTTCAGTTTAAAGCTATTACCCCTTGTCCTACCACTACATGCCCTTGTAAAAAGTCCTTCCCCACCTTTCCTGTAGGCCCCCTTTAGGTACTGGAAGGCTGCTATAAGGTCTCACTGGAGCCTTCTCTTCTCCAGGCTAAACAACCCCCACTCTCTCAGCCTTTCCTCATAGGGGAGGTGCTCCAGCCCCCTGATCATCTTTGCAGCCTCCTCTGGACCCGCTCCAACAGGTCCATATCCTTCTTATGCTGGGGGCCCCAGAGCTGAATGCAGTACTCCAGGTGGGGTCTCACAAGAGCAGAGTAGAGGGACCATTAACACTCAGTAAACACACACACACAAAGGCTATATTCAGTCCAATATTCCTCTAGTATTCCCAACACATCCGTCCTTCTTGGTTGTATGTCTGAAGATTTGAAGGACTTAGTCTACACGAACTGTACATACCACTTCAGATCTACCACATGCAGGAGATGTGGAGCTACTGAAAAGATACCGTCAGAACAAAAAGACTCTCCCTTAACCAAATTATACAGGGAGTAATTTTAAATATTTTGTGAGCCCATGCCCTTGCAACAGATGTAAATGAGCTACTGAATATATGGCAGAATTTCAGTTGTGCTGTTAGTAGCTGGTGGTCCACTGTAATAATACCAACCTTCCCATAATAGTTTGAGAAAATTTTTTGTGCTTATAAACCACTCAAATATTCTTAGGTAGTTTAGCAACTCAGCTACCTTTTCTGCCAAGAAACATATTACAGGATACTTTCAAACACATGAATTATATTTCCTGTGGCTAACAGCCAATTAATTACATGCACCTCAAGGGAAATGCCAACTTCTCAGAGGGC
The DNA here is from genome assembly GCF_947461875.1 of Haliaeetus albicilla. NCBI lineage: Eukaryota > Metazoa > Chordata > Aves > Accipitriformes > Accipitridae > Haliaeetus > Haliaeetus albicilla. The sequence continues at coordinate 26,426,850 of NC_091504.1, read as the reverse complement.
ATATAAATGACATATGTCCTACAAAACATCACCAATCAAATAACTTTCCAACAGAAAACCCCCAAGTTTTCAGGCTCTGTATCCTGATTGCTTTTGCAACTGGTTATGCACTATACTGTGCCCCAGTAAATTAAAGATTTTCTTATGTTTTATAAATACCTTTTCAAATCTTGAGGCACTTGACTTAGTTAAGCACTGACAGGCTACATCCAAAATTTCAGCATATATGAGAGACCACAGGCTTCAGTTACCCTGATGAGTGCAGACAAGCATCTAAAACCTCATCACAAACTACTACCAAGTAGAGATTAGCGACAAAGAAGACTGAAAGCCCGTTTCAAAAATTAAGATCCTGTTAGGTAAGCATCCCCTCAAAAGTAAGTCAATCTATTGACAAATTACCAATATATACTCTCTAGCAGCTCTTCAGTACAAGAACTTAACTTTAGTCCTGCTGGAGCTTGAGATAGGACAGAGATTGATCACCTCAGTATATATTTTGATCTCAAAAATTATGGAATAGCAGGAAGGAGTGAGATACTAAGTGGGTATTAAACCTGAAGATGCGATATTCTCACTGCTACTTTTATATTCTTCAATAATTTATGTGCATGGTTTGTTTGGTTGCTGGGTTTTTCTTCCTCTCTCCTTTGGAATAGTAGTTTGCCCAGATATCTATAAGTTAAGTTTAGCTCTTGTAAGCTTTTGAAATACCTCACAAGTGCAAGATATGTCTATTGACCTGAAATAGTTAAATTAAAAAAAAAAAAACCCCAAACCAAAAAAACCCACAAACACCACAGACACCACCAAAACCACATACAAAACAAAAAAACCCCAAACACCCCAGTTCTTAGGATTTATTTTTTTTAAATATCACAACTAATTTGTTTTCTTCACCTGAGAAATTTACTGCTGATTAACAGAATCTAAGTCCTAACACATTTACGTGCTACATCACTGGAAAGAACACAAACTTTCACACCAGAGGAAGTATATCAACCCTACCTTGCAGGGGCCACACAACTGTACTTAAGAGACCAGTCTTCACGTTGTGTTTGGGATTAATTCCCCCAAGCACACTCTGGCATTAAGAGGTAGCAATGCCCCTTTTACTGCTATCAACTCATTAGAAAATTAACAGAAACTTCCAAATTTACTCAGCAGTTTGCCTCTGCCGCTGTTACTACTACCTATTTTGGAAAAAAGGACAAAGCAAATCCAACACACTCATCACAGGCGCAAACTTTGTGTTCCATTACAAATCATCTTACCCATCTATACCCTCTGATGGCGGGGGGAGGATAGAACCTACTGCCAAACACAAAATGCAAGTCTTGCAAAGAAGCGTTCACATGCCACCGGAACGGCAATTGCACCCACAGTTCTGACCCATGACAAGTCTCTAAATACATTAACAACATGCTCTTTAAGTCTGAAGAACTTTCAACAGCTCTTATTAATTCCAAACAGGAAAGAAAAAAAAAAAAACCCAAAAGAAAAAACCCGTTAAGATTACTAGCCTCACATTTTTACTTTGCAGGTTAAATACTGACAGAGGAAGACATTATCAATCGGCGTAGTGTGCCCCAAAACTATACAAACTTTACTTTTCGGAAGGGTGGAGAAAGCCAAGAGCTGAGGTTTAATCAGAGCAGGCTAAGTCCCGACCGGAACAGAAAGTCTCCTCCTGCCTGGGGCACGGAAAAGGTGGAAGAGGCGGCACTAAGCCGAACGGCTACCAGAGTCGCGAGGAGAACAACAAAAGGAGCCGCGCGGCAACAGCTCTCGATGCCCGACCGGCCGAGTAGCTTCGCCCGGAGCAGCCGCGGCAGGGCCCAGCACCGCCCGCCTCCGCCGAAGGCCGCTGCTCTCGCGGGCCCTGCGCGGGGGCCGGGTCAGCCTCCGAGGCCTGCACAGGGCACCCCGGCGCCCGCCCGCCGGCTCCCGGGCAAGCACCCCTCGGGGCGGGGACCGCTTCGCGCAGAGCCCGGCAGTGCCCGGACCTCCTCGGTGAACTCGGCCCGCGGCGAACCGGGACCTCCGGGGGCGGGCCGCGGGAGACGCGGAGCCCGCCTCAGGCGGTCAACGACGCGCTGGCGGGGCCGGCCGCGCGGCCGCGGCAGGAACCGCCAGGCCCACACGCCCCGCCGCTGGCCTGCCCCTTCGCGCCGCAGGCGGCGAGCACCAGCCCAGGCCCCGCTCTCCCAGGGCCCGGGCCGCCTGCGCGCCGCGCCAGGCCCCACCGCGCCAGGCCCCTCGCCCGGCCAGGCCTCACCGTGATCGGCCGCAGCAGCCGCGCGTGTCCCGGATTGAAGCGGCAGCGAATGACCCGGATGTTCCCGACTCGGCTCCCCCCCCCCCCCCCCTTTGTCTTTGGTCCGGAGTTTCCCTCCCTCCTTCCTCGGTGCGGCGCGCGGCAGTGCTGCGTGTCCCTCAGCCCGACCCGTCCGCACCGCTGCGCCGGCGCGGTATGACCCCGAGCGCCATCCGTCCGCCACGCTTTACGCATCCTCGCGACACAGGACCCAGAGGCGACCGGAACAATGCCTGAGCACGGAGCGCAGGAAGGAATCCCAGCGGGGCTCTCCCAAGCCCGACCGCGTCCTCGTGCCCCTCGGCTCCCACAAGCCCCCGTCGAGAAACCGAGTGAACGTTTACCTCGGGCGCCGAGAGAGTCACCTGCGCCCTGAAAAGGGTCTGCTCCCTCGAAGGGCGCTAGCACGGGTCTCGCAGGCCGCGCCTGCCCCGGGACGCGCTCGAGCCTGGCCGAGCCCCACCCCCTGTGCTCAGCCAGGCCTCTGATTGGAGGGCGGGGGCTCTGCCCCTGGCGGGGCTTTTGCAGGTGATGGGCAGGTGGGAGAGCCTGTCAGAGGGAGCGGGGGGCGGGGACGGCTCCGGCCGCCGGTGCCGCCGCAGTCACTTGGTTCCCCGCCGTTCTGAGGCGGCAGGAAGTCCGGGGCCGGTTGAGGAGCCGCAGCGGAACGCCGCTGTCAGCCGTGCCACAGGCGACCGTCCCTCTTGGCCGTCGGTCTGGGGCTGTCCCCACGTCCGTGGGGTGCTGGAAAGCACAGAGACTTGCTGACGCTTTCTCTGGTCAGTCTTTAGTTGTGTGTTTGGCCCAAATCTGCTTTTGTTTTACCTAATTTTTAAGAAGCTTTACGCTCTGTAGCTTTTGTTTTCCACTGAGGATTTTTCTTGCGGGGAGAGGGGCGTCTAAGAATGCATTTTTGGTGGCATATAGGGTATGAATCACATTCTGTTCTTGTCTTTGACTTATTTTTGTAATTTTAATGAAACGGGAAATTTCGGTCCTGAAACCTCTGCTTAGCCATGCCTTGCACTGGTCTGCATTTGTTAACGTTTCTTGAACTATGTTCTATGTGGTATTAAAGTTCAAAATGGTTTTTCTTCTTGGGAACTCTAGAATTAACTATTTCAATAAATAATCACTTAAATTTGAATCGGCCCCAATCAAAATACATGCTGAAGTTAGGAACTTTGTTGCCCAACATTCCACCTAGTGAGCAGGCACCTGCAAGAGTGATTCATCTTAGGCACATTAGAACACCCATTGGAGGAATTCTGTTTCTTCATAACCCCAGGCAGCTGGAATTCAGTTACAACTGGCACCTAAAGCTGGCAGAATAAATCTAGGCATTGCTGGACTTTTTTTTGTTTATACTTTGTTCTATCTGGCTTTTAAAATTCCCACTTAAAATTTTGTTAATTTTTTTTGCCTATTGTATCACCTCAAACATGATGTATGCAATACGGAGCTTTAAACTGTCTTGAGAAAACAAAAGGCTGTTGCACAGGGTAAGGCAACAATCTACAATTCACGTCCGTAACAGAGGGGGCAAGATGTCATCAGTTTAAACTACAGTAAGAAAAATGGCGGTGAAGTATTAAAAAAATTCTTCTACTGGCAAAGATACTACAACACTAGGCTGCCTAATGGGGAGAGCATGGGTATGAAGTCTTCATTACTTAGGGCTTTAAAGGCAAGTTAGACAACACGCATTTTAATTGTAGCCGCTCCTGCCTTTAGCCAAGGGGATGAGCTGAGTGGCCTGTTATAGCTCTTTTCAGTTGTTTTTTTTTTTTTCCACTGAACAATTCATATTCTCATTTAAATTTATTTTGGTTTTGACTCCTACGGAAAAGATAAAAAAGGTGAGCATTCTTTCTGTTTGTATCTCTCTAGGCTGGTCTCAAGAAAATAATTGAGCTGTCAAAGGAATGGGTATTGCCTGACATAGCAAGATCTTTGTTTTAAATCTCAAAGTTGTGTCAAGCAGCTAATGTTTTTAAGAGACCTTATTGCCAGCAGAGATGGAAAAGGACAAAGTGCTTCCAAAGCTTCCACAGGCATACTTGTAACAGCTATACATCATCAAAGAAACCTCTCATTCCAGGATGGGTCTGAGTTTGTGCTTGGAATCACACATCTACCAGGTTGATGTCTCAGTTGAAATTGACTTTTCAGTCTTTGGATTCACCTCCACTAGTGAAGGCTGGCCTTAGGCTCGAATTCCTCCCATGCAGGTGGGCAGTTTCAACATCTTCCTATTGCAGTGAGAAATATAGTGACATATCACAGAAATGTTTTAAGAATGCAAAATAATGATTGCACCTTCATATAAGCAAACCAAATCCTTGGACCACTTGCCCTGTTCTCATCAAGTCCTCATTTAGCTTCTCTCCATAAATGAGTTACTTAACAGTAATTACATTCTATTAGAATGAACAGTTCCTGTTCACATTTGTGCTTTAGCCAATTACATATCATAAGGATGTAAAATAGGATACCTGCTTTCCTGTGGGCCCTTGCTCCTGCCCAGCTTTCTCTTTTCCCAATGCATGGATACCTATGGCAGCATCTGCCTTAATTTCTTTACTCCTTTTAACCAGTAAGTGCTGGAGAAGACGTGGAGGACAGTTAGCAGCTGGGTGTACAGAAAGACATCCTGACAGTCACAAATGACTTGGGGAAAGAGGGGAGTTTCAAAGATCTTAATGAAAACACCAGTTGCAGGCTGATTCACTAACCAGTTACTGGATGCCATCTCAGTAGCATGTTACTTGGTGAAAATTTATTTGGAATGTCTGGTGGTGTCTTTACACTAATTTGGAATAGAGACTTTCAGCAGGCTGTTGAAGCGCAACAATGGCTATGCCAAATCAGACTAAAGATCACTCTAGCTAAGAAATCTTTCGCCAGTAGCAAATGCCCACAGTGGAACGATGACATACATGTACTCCCCTGTTTACCTTTTCCAGTGATTCCAGTGACATTACCAAAAGCAGCGGGTTATAGGGGAAACAACACACTGCTCACAAGATTTATCTCATGAAATTGTGCAGATTGCAGTCTCAGAGAACGTCACATAAATATGGACTATGTGTTTATGACTGCTAGGCGAGACTTCAGCACACTGAAACGTGAATTTGCAGGGTCATTTGCATCTTTCTGAAGTGAAACTTCCCACTGAAAGGAAAGCTAGCTCCAAATAAACTCTAAATGCTACAAAAGATCCAAACAGGATGTTAATGACTTACTCATTTATGTTGCCTTTATTAACTGGTTTCTGGTTTAGTGTACACAGTTGTCCCTTTTATGCTCTCACTTTTGCTAACTGGTGAAGACACTTGAAGCTACGGATACATATAGTAGGAATTTCGATTGAAAGTAGTGCTGGTTGACTGTAAAGTGCAAATACTTTTAGTAAGACAGTCTGATAAAAATATAGATGCACATGATTAGTTAATTTCTACTACAGCTATGTTTGTACTTAGGACTTATTTTAGTAAAATTCAAATGCAATTAAAACGCAGAAAATCAGTTTAGTAAAATGACACCACTTTACTGAAGTTGCTGGATATATAAGGAAAGATTAGAATATGTTTTGTATTTAAAACTGTTAAGATGAAATTCACCTCATATGTAACTGTACAGCCTCTAAGATTTTAGAACTCACAGGTCTTAGCTTCTCACACTTAATTCTTACTACCAGTTTGGAAAATAAGCAGTCCAGTGGTCTTCTCAATACTAATACTGAATTATGAACTTTTCTATACTTGTAGAGGACACAGCTGTCAAACTGCCTGAATAATTTCAGCAACCTGTACTTGGTACTTAATCAGTTACTTCCTTCAGCCATTTCTATCTTTAAAACTTTTGCAGCAAACATGTACTAAGTGGCTTCTTATTTACATTTCTAATACTATATGTTGGCCTTATTATGAAGTGTCAATTTCAGTTACCTTAGTTTTTCAGACGAAAGAAGCATTTATATTAAAAAGCAAAGTACTAGATTCTAAAATAAATCCGTGATACTAAGCAGGGTGATTTGTGAGTCGTGTGAAAGAAAATGTATGCAAAGTGATTAGTTAAAACTTCCTACATGTGTTTTTGTGTGATTATATATCCATACCAGAAGGGACTATGTCTTACTATAATGATCAGCAACAGTCATAGCAAACACCAAGAAAAACACCTTCATTTCCCAGCAGATATATATCTGAATAAACATGACTTTTTTGTGACAAAGCCTTTGGGGCAGCAGAAAAGGATACGTCTCCTTTACAAAGGAAAAAGTATTACTGCTTTGAATCACTGCAGAAAAATGCAACTACATTTTATATCTGAAGTGCTAAAATAGGAGTATCAGTCATATTACACTGTTAATGTCAAGATCAACAGATTTCTTAGAAAAGAAAAATTTAAGACATCACAGTTTAAAAGGGAAAAAACAGGTTTATTTCATGCAGTTTACAATACACTAGTGTTATGAAAAGGAGGTTAAAAAAAAACCCACACACGTTTTAATTGTATGTTTTTAAGAATGATGGTTAACTGTAACCATCTTCAAATGATTTGGGAAGCCCTAGCTGATTTTTATCTAGGGCAATTCCATGGATTCAGTTTCTTGTCTATGTCTGTGCTAAGAGTTTTGGCTAATGCAAACCCATTAAAACCAGATCAAAACTCAAACTTTGCTGCAGTAAGAACACTTCAGAGATAATGAACTGGCACAAAATAAAGTGTTCTTGCTAATCCACTATCCAGGAAATAACATGGTGCAAGTATGGCCGCTTGGATATTAACATAAACAGCTGATGCAGAACTGATCTTGAGACCAGTGATTTGGGGGGGGGCGGGAAAAAAAGAGCATCTGTTGAATTGGGTAGGTGGGCCTAGAGAGTCCATAGGAAACAGATTTTTCATAGCTAGGCTCAGATGAGGCTCAGTACAGGAGCAGCTGGAAATAGTTGCCATTTGATACTCCTTCAGTTGGGTGATCTTTCAGTTCCAGGTGGACAGGTTGGCAACATTTCTCTTACAGTGCCTTGGCACTTGCTTCATCCTAGCAAGTATACATAAGCCAAGTTAAGTTTGAGTAAAGTTGTGCATAAGCTTTTGGAAAATCTTCAAAAGGAGCAAGAATCATGTACATAAATACATTAACTCTTACATTTCAGATGACCAGGCCTGAAAATCTCAACATGTGTTAAGTCAGGTCAAAATTTAGGCTCAGCTTTCTAAGGCAAGCAGAGGAGCACTGTCGCAGAACCTCCTCCCCTTCCACCCACCCCCAAAGTAGCAAAATAACTTTCAAAAAAGGTTCTCTCATTATAGTAGTTATTAACACACAACATCCTAAAGAGAACCCTTTGATGGGCCCAGAAAGCTATGTTTGCAGCAGTGTCCATTCACTGAACTTTTGAGAAGTTTATGCCTTGGTAAGCCTTGCTAAAGTAATGGACAGCTAAATTGCAATGAAATACTCAGCGACAATTTCCTGCAGCAGAATATTCCTCAAAGTCTCTCTATTGCCAGTGCTATTCATAAAAGTTGTTAGATTTCAACACAGGCAATAACAAAGTGGTGGGCAAGTGTACTGTCTTCTCTTGTGTATTCCTTACAAAACTGCATACTCAAATTCCAAGCCGCATACTGAAATTCCAAGCCATATATGAACACTTATATCTGTAATTGGTTCAGCCATTTGTAACAATTATTTTAGAGTCCATGAGTTGAAAGAAAAACAGACTAGCTGCTTTTTAAACATTGTATGTCTCCGGAACTTCAAATTAGCCCCGGAAAGGATTTTAGCCCTTAGTATTTCTGCACTGAAAATGGAAAGAGTTCCTTCTGTCTGACACTCATCTAGGCAAACTGAACAGTAAGATCTGTTTAGCCCTTGAAAGCCTCAGCTCAGTAAGAAGCCTTTAAAGACAGCTCCTAATTGTTGTGAGCCAAAAGAAACAAAAGTTATACGACACTGAGTTCAGACAGCCTTCCGCTTTTTTTTTTTTAAACGGAATATTTAGACTATTTTAAGAATCAGTAATTATACACACAAACTCAGGTAAAATCCTGAGATTGTCCTTAAAGCTGGCGATAACTGCAGTCTAAACTATAATGAAGTAACAGGCAGCATCCTCAGACCGTATGCATTTTGAAATTGTTGTGTTAGAAAAGACACTTCTCCAATGACCGCTAGAAGTTTTAATCCTACTGTCCTGAGCTAACAGGTACTGTTAAAGGCATAACAAAATTTCACCTCTTTTCAAGGGCCCCACCTTTCAGGGCTGATGGAAGAAGTTAATTTGAAAAACCTGAAAGATTCTTTTGATGTGGTCAGATAGAATAAAATAGGAGAATGACACTTTTTGATTTTATCACACCTCAAGTGAACAAAACCCCAGGCTGCTTCTCCAGACTCTCTTTCACTTGACTTTGATCTCCATGAAAACCCCAGTACTTCACTTTTCTCTCAGTACTTCTCAAGGAATGTATTCCAGTATACCTGAATGATTGGACAACACACATTATAATTCAGTTTCTAGGTAATTTCATTCAATCAGATACTACTGCATTTTTGCATTCCAAGTTCATTTTTGTAATACTAATAAAAATAGTAATTTGTAATTAATGTGTGTTAATTTGCTGGTGGTAGTTCTCTACTGCTTAAAAAGAGACTGACAACTCTCAACAACCTCAACAGACATTCACAGAATACAGTGTTCTGTTCTGAGCAGCAGTTTTCTGAAACACCATCATCCTACTCAACAGACCTGTTCCCTAAGCATACCTGCAATCAAGTTTTCTTTTGTTTAATCTGCTAGAACTTTTCCTTTTTCTCCTGAGAAAAAAACACCAACCCTCTCTCAGAGAAAGAGGAGATGGATTCAATTTTGGTATCTTCAGGAAACAGTCCTGGTTCTAACCAATCATAACTGTGCATTCACATTGCTAGAAATTTAATATAAAAATGTCATCTCCAATACAGAAATTAGCCTCTGACAAAACTTAAGGACAACAGTACGCTATATGTTTCCTAACTCAAAGCAAGAAGTTGCTATGGTAAATTTGAACTTCTTAGTTTTTAAACAAGTTTTGCAAGAAGTCTGTCATGTAAAAGCCTTTAAAGAATTTCACTGAAAATCCACTAATCATCTGCTGAATGAACCTCCTGTTCCATGGACAATAAGCCAAACAACTTCACTAAATATTCATATAGCAAAAGGGTAGAAAGTGAAATCTTCCATAGAATTTACATTTTCATGAGAGGTCACCTTGATTAACTGTTATGTTCTGGTATCTCTCCCTTCCTGCTTTATTTTCTTCTGCCATGATCTCCTCGTGCTCAGGATCTTAAATTCTAAGCTGCCATACTGTTTTGATTTAAGAACAGAGGAGCTGTGTAAATCTAGAGTTCATGTCCAAGGCTTTTGTAGAGTAGCTTTTCAACTACAGCCCCCTAGTGAACCCATCAGCTTTACATAGTCATAGGCAGTTCTCTTGAGGTAAATACTCTCCAAATGACAGAAAAGAAACAGACAAAGGACTCTGGTTTAAACTGTATAGGTACATTACCTCATCCTGCAAGATCTTAACAGATGAAGCAATGTTTGCAAAACCTGGTGATGTAGATTGGACTCTAATGCAATTACCTTGTTACCGTAGCTAACTTTATTTGAAATTACAAGAGTCAAATAAAAAGAAACCACACTTATTTATGGATCAATTCTTAATGCCTTTTTCAAAAGGCATACGGTAGCACTTCCATCTATCTGAAAGCCTCACATGCTCACAAAAATTAAAGCAAAAATTAAAGCAATAATGACATTAGCAAGAACAGGAAAGTAGTTAGTTCAGGTGGTGTCAAACAACAGCATATTTTAAATAATTTACAAGGTACCTGCCTATTAAAGTTCTCTTCTTTTTTTCTTTGTTCTTTCTTTCTTAAAATGTTTGTGAGGTATTGGAAACAAAGTGCAAAATGATTAACCACTCATTTCCTCCAAATTTGCTACAACAGGGATACAATGTAAACTAGATCGCAGGTAATCTCACCATAAAAGCATGTTTTTAAGCTGAAAATACTCCAGTGAAAAAAACATACTTAAAAAACCCCACTCTCTTACATATTCTAAATTTGTTCAGTTTGCTCGGTTTGTTACTCATGCTTTGCTGCTGTCATTCTTGAAAATGTCACTTTATGAAATAAAATATTCTGTCTTTTTTGGGTTAAATAAGAGAGACAGCAGAAATGCTGATTCAGAAGGATCATTGTAAAACAGATATTTTAGGCATTAAAATCCACTTAGGCCAATGCCAAATTACTCTGTAGAGCACATCAAGAAAACAACAAGAAACATGGTTGGCTGCAATTCCATGAGCTAGGGAGCTCAGAGAATTCGGTGGAGTCATACTGTTTAAAAACACAGTAACTACTGCAGCAGAGGAAATGTTTTAATATGCAATTAACACAGACAACTGTTACGCTTATTTTCAGATACACAAGATAATCTGTTACTATTTAGGGGAAATTTGGGTGCTAAATTTAAACTGATAAAATATGGGTGCCTAAAAAAGTATAAAAGTATAAACACTTCCCCTTACACAATTACATTTTTAGTAAATTCAATTCAGTTTTAACATCTTAAAAAAAGACAAACATTTTATGTGTTGTTGTGGAGGGGCCAGCAGCTTCCTGTGCAGACCACATCCAAGTCGCAAAATGCATTACAAACCCTTTCAAGCATTAGACGCATGGACAAAACATTTAGCCCATTGCTTAACCTGCTTAGTAGAAATGGTTTTTACAAATTGTTTCTGCCAAACTTTTATCAATGTATAGCAAGTCCTTTTTTTTTTTAAAAAAAAAAAAAGTAGACCCTGGGTGTTTGAAAATCACACTTTTGTGTAAAGGATTATATGCATGAATTCTGAAGTTGCTGAGAATGAAAACATAATGTCTTTAGAATTCAAAACAATCTTGTAGCTTTTTGAAACTCCCTTCCACTGTTTTCATAAATCAATGAAGCAGAGTTTTATACCATCAATTTCATTAAGTGTTTTAAAGATGTGCTAAAGATTTTCCTCAAAACATAGTGTATTAAAAAGCTCCAGTCTTGTATATTAGCCTTCATCAAGGACAAACTAATAAAGCTGCACCAGATGTTTTCAAACAGTGTTCTTCAACTGCATAGTTGAAACAGTACAGAAAGAGAAAGATTGATTACAGCTATCCTGAATGTCTGAAGTAATTAAGTTTTTCAACTGGATGAGCTTGTATTCACACTCAAAGTTGATTTTAATCCCAGTCATAGAGATAGGGACCTAGGACTAGCCAGCCGTATTTCTGTACAACCTCCAGCTCTTGAAAAATCTCTACCATAATCCACAGAGTTCAATGCTTATAGGCATTTTATAAAAGCACAAACACACATATGAGCACAAACATCTCAAAAGAAACAGAATGTTCAGTTGTTCATTTTAAGTGAATTTTTTGATTCCCCTTCCAAACATCTGGCTAAGACTGGAGCATAACTTTTGCAGGAGGAGACTGTTTTAACAGAAGGAACATCAAGAACAACTCAGGTGAAATTCTCAGAGATGATTTTCTCTGAGTTTAGTCTTCCCTTTGGGTATTAAAATATGCTATAAATCCAATCAATATATACACCCTTCCTTTAGAGGAACCTTTTGACTGTTGTGTAACTTTTTATGTGCTAGTTTCAGTTGATCTCCTAGGCTGTTATTACATAATAGAGTATGTCACAGAGCCATAAGGAATGTGCAGTATAACACAGTCAGCTGGGGCTGCCACTGATTCTGAAACAATGTAGACCCAAATATTTGCATTTGTGGGCTGTAATATGTGTGTGTGTGTGTGTGTGTGTGTGTAGCACCAATTACATTGTCCTTTAAATGTTTACAATGATTAGTAGGAAAATGTCTCCGAACTGATCAACGTTGGGTCATCCAGCACCAGACATTAAGTGCTACATGTCTCAGAGTTAAATATGAGTGTGTGGTCATTTCTTTTCAAATGACCAGCATCAGTCAGCCCACAAGAGATTACAGTCATGCACTACAACCAAAACTTAACACACACTCCCACACCGTCTATTCCCACTATGTAATCTTGCAATGCTTTCAGCCAGTTGACACCAGCTTATAGGCAAAAATGGTTGAACCCAGATCAACAGAAAATTGTCTAAATCAGATTTTTTTCTTTTGCAGCTGAGCCTCTTCAGTGTGACAATTCACTGCGTCTTGGAATAAAAGAGAAAAAATTGTCACCGTTCAATACTGTCTTCACATCCTGGAACCTCGTTCTTGCAAAATCTGAAACAGACCAGTAAAAATTCTATGAATGAAAATTCATTCAACGTCATTCCTAAAGCATGGTCAAAGGAGGTCAAAGAGCAATATAATGACTATTTCAAATAACTGATAAAGTGTCAGGGAGCTGGTTCATGGACATTCCTGCAGTCTGTGCTTTAAGGCTGAAAAAAGACAGATTGATACATACAATGTCTACCATCAAACATAATGAAAACAGATGTAAATCACTGCTAGTAATTGAGTATGATTAATATAACCAAAGATAAGGGTTGGTAGATATAAAAAGTAAGCCATTTCGCCTCATCCTAATTCTGAAGACACTTAGGTCCTGTGTGGTAAATGAACTTGGGTACTTATTAGAGATTGAATTTAAGCTTCATTTTTCCTGTTCCAGTAAAACATCCTTAACTCTCTGAAGTTTCAGCTGCAAATTGTCCCCCACAAATTAGTAATGAAAACATGAACTAGCAACTCAAAATGTGCACAAATGACACACTGGGTGAGATGACGCAGGAAGTTTTCAAAGACCAAGAGTAAAAGCTGGCAAGATTTAAATCAACAGACTGATTTAAAATCTGAAATAGATGCCCAGGCTTGGTCTTTTGCATGAACTAAAGTCAATCAACTACATTTCTTCACAGATTTTTACTATGCTGTTCAGACACACAAAGCTTATCAGTTGGACTGACCAGCTCTATGAACTCTGACAGCAGTTTAAAAATATTTTTACATTAATATTATTTGCTCATGCAAGATCTCACAAGTTTTTTAGGCATCCTTGTCCACGTGAAAATTGTTTCTGTGGACACAGGACATAGCACATCGAACTTTTCATGCATTACCTTGTCCATCGTTATCCTCTGAAATGCTCAAGGCAGGCAGCTCACAGGCAATGCAGGCTCTGACTTCATGAGGAGGAATATATTTCTCAAAAATTCTGTCTAAGGAATTTGTTTATCCCACTGTTACCAAGGAACTGAGATTCCCATGACAGTGAGTAAAAGGATTTTTTTTCCCCCTAAAAGCAGTTGGTTTGTTTAATATTCACTTTAAAAGGTATATATTAAACACAGGGACTGAAGTCTAATGGAAACAAAATATCTACCCCTGAAAAACCTAGCAATCCTTGTCTATAGTATCTTACAACTTGAAAACCACCTATTCTACTTCCAATTTGACTATTTTTTCCCTTCTCTATTTCAATTCTCTTTGGCTCCTCCAGTGAGGAAAGGATCCAAGTCTTAGGATTGACTGTCCAAGCAACAATATTTCTCACGTTGCTACTCTAAACTGAATGGCAACCAGCAACGAGATCAGCTCTCGGGCTGCATAATACTGCAGGGAAGCCTTTAAGCAAACTGTAGAACCAGTCATGACAGTAGCCAAATAAAGCACGAAGCAAAGTTTCAAAGGTACTGAGCACAAATACTTAACAATGTTAATCTGTAAGTAAATGATACTTCATTTTCTTTTGCTTCTTGACAGTTTTCCTAGTGCTGGGAAGGCCTTGATTTCAAAAGCTGAAAGAAAGCAAAGGCACCATCCCTGGACAATGGCATAGCTGTCTTCAATGTAGAATCTCCTTCAGTGTAGTCTGATATTAAGACAAACACCTGATGCTAGTACTCAGTAGCACAGTCCATCCCAGAGGACCCACAGAATCTGACAGCACACACAAACACTTCAATCTTTGTGCTTGTAGGGTAAAGGTTGGCAGCCGCTTAACACGGCACAGCAGTTTCATGTATGGTCTTAAAGAAAAAAAGTCCAGCTATTTGGTTTATTTTTAATATTGTTAAAACATTGATAGTTTAACCTATCAGCCTCTCTCAGTTGTCAAGCCTAATATGTCTTTCATAGTAACTATAGTGAAGTAGGGTTTCACCTGCTTTGCACAACTCCATGGGATTTTTTAAGGACTGGAGTTCATAAAGAACCCATCACCATTTGTGTGCCTCAGGGTCAGTTCAGAGACAGTTCAGTGCTAGCTTAATTAAAAAAAAATAAAAATCCACTTTGTCACTTGCTTACTGCACTTACTGCAGTACCTGGAACTTGCTTTGTGCATACAGAGTTCTTTTTCATTTCAAATTCAGTATTATTATTTTGAAGTTATCAAGCCAGATGTCACTGCAGCTACTTTGATAAATTTCCAAAATACAGAAAGATGTTTCCCATGGGTCATGACATACATGCTTTAGGGTATAGTTTAGACGCAAACATTGCTTAGTTCATGAAAATAATTTACTATGTGTACTAAGCAAAAAGCAAGTCATATGAAACTGTAAGAAAGATACAAGTGAGTTCTGTGAAGAAAAGCCAGGCCCCAAAAATTGCTCAGCAACTGCTAGTATAATATATTCAAAAGAGATTAGATAAACTTACAGAAGATAGTGCCATTGATACCTACTCAAGGTACCATGTTGTCATTGTAGCTTTCATACAATGATCTGGATGCAGGCTTGAAGCCAAAATTCCTAAACTGAGGCTTACTGGAAGGTGGGGAAATATATCAGGAATTAATTTTATAAATGCTTCCTACTTAAACTCTTTCCTTGACTATTTGCTGTTGGTCACAGCTGTCACAAAGTGCTGGAGTAGATGGCCACATAATGGATAACAGTCTGACCCAGCAAATGTAGTCAGTAAGTGAAACAATCTCTAACAGGAAAAAAAAACACGGCTGAAATAAGCACCTGTGCAGTTAGAAAATAATATTGGATCTATTAATTTTGTGAATCTTTCCAATTTAAAATGAAACATTTGAGTTTATTCTAGAAGATAAAAAGTAATTCTAAGAGTAGTAGTCTTAGAACTATTTTCTGTAGCTTCAGGAACACATACAATAAGATAAAACTAAGTCAGATCTGGATGCTGAACTTTGCATACTTCACCGAGCCAGTAAACCTAACGTAAAGCAGAAAATTCTATCAGATCAGGCAATATTTTACACACTTTGCTTGGTACTTCTTCTGTAACCCCTACCTTTACTAAAGGGGAAATGATTTCTGATCAGCAAGCTCTCATGAGACGTGTCCCATCCACCTCTGTTCAGAAACTGTGTGAAAGAGGATCTTTCGTAGTCATGGGCAGTGACTACCAAAGAAGAAATTGAATTTCAATTATCAGGAATTCTATCAAAATTGTACTTACTAAATACTGAAAGGATCACTGACTCTGTTCTGCAATTCGAAATTCTTCCTTTTTTTTTTTTTCTCCTGAAGAACTCTTTAATAAGCCTAGTCCTAAAAATTTTAGTGGGTTACTGGGCAAAAATGCCGAGAGAAGATGTCTCAACACTAACAGAGGTCAATAAAATTTGACAACAGTTATGGCAGGTCTTCTCCCAAATTGCTAATAGCTAGGATTAGGGAGTATGTCTGGAGCAGAACCAGGCACAGAAGAAGTTTTCATTTGAGAACATGCTCTACTAGCTTAACAGGTGACTTCATTGATAATGCTCCTCTGTCCACACACTTTAGATCACAGAATCACAGAATGGTTTGGGCTGGAAGGGACCTTTAAAGATCATCTAGTCCAACCCCCCTGCCACGGGCACGGACATCTTTCACTAGATGAGATGCCTGAAGTGATGCTCAAAGCCCCACCCAACCCAACCTTGAACACTTCCACGGATGGGGCATCCACAACTTCTCTGGGCAACCTGTCCCAGTGTCACACCACTCTCACAGTAAAGAATTTCATCATTATAGACAATCTAAATCTACCCTCTTTCTGTCTAAAAACATTGCCCCTTGTCCTGTCACTATGGGCCCTGATAAAAAGTCTTTCTCAGTCTTTCTTATAAGCCCCTTTTAAGTATTGGAAAGCTGCAATAACATCTTCCTGGAGCCTTCTCTCCTCCAGGCCGAACAACCCCAACTCTCTCAGCCTCACTTCATAGCAGAGGTGTTCTAGCCCTCAGACCATTTTCATGTCCCTCCTCTGGACCCACTCTAACAGGTCCATGTCTTTCTTGTACTGGGAACCCCAGAGCTGATGCAGCACTCCAGGTAGGGTCTCACGAGAGCGGAGTAGAGGGGGAGAACCACTTCCTCAACCTGCTGGCCACGCTTCTTTTGACGCAGCCCCGGATAATTGGCTTTCTGGGCTGCGAGTGTACGTTGTTGGCTCACATCCAATTTTTCACCCACCAGTATCCCCAAGTCCTTCTCTGCAGTGTTGCTCTCAATCCATTCATCACCCAGTCTGTACTGATACTGGGGACTGTCCTGACCTTGGTACAGATCTGCTGTGTTCTGTTCTGTTTTTCCTCCAGGTGCACCAGATCCAAAGTTGACTTATAAACTCTAAACAATGCTGAATGAACTCTCATATCCTAGGTGCTTCAGTATGATTGCTTCTTAGGGAAGCAGAACATGAGAATTGTTTCCTCCTACTCAAAATAAATCTGCTGCAGACAGAATAGTGTTTTAAGGACTATTTGTCTCTTGGGCAGCTTAAGAATCTTGCATTCAATTCCAGCACAGTGCCAGTTTATTTTTTTCAATAAAGCTTCAGATTTGATCCACTCTTGCAGCCATTCCTGAAGACTGGGCAAAAAATCTTATTCTACCTCAGCAGTAGTTTCTGTTAGCATCAGTTAAGAGAATAATGTAGGTTCTTCTTCAGCCGTGTGGAAGCAACACTTCAGAGATAAGTATAAGGCTGCTTTACAGCTAAAAAATTCAGGTGTATAGGTGAGAAGCTGGAGCTCAATCTCATGCAATGGTAAAAATCTTCAATTTATACAGGCTCAAGTGACTACCCGCATACTGTACCACTGAACATTCAATGATAAGTTATCTTCTAGAAATTGGACAGCAGAATAAATACGAGCAGTGCTTGCAGACACATTAGGAAAAGGTTACAAAAGTTGTTCTTTCTGATGCCAACTTTTGTGTTCTTCCACTTGTGACTTTGACAGTACCTTGATCTTCAGTAAGACGTCAAACTACAGTGGAAATGACCTGATCCCTCCCCGGAGAGAGTTGTTTCCTGTGATAAATATAACTGTAGCATCGAGATCACACTATTTACTTATATTTGCCAGGTCTTGATTCAAAAATTATTAGTTTCAAAATAATCAGGTAAGACCATCTTTTCACTATGTTGTACTTCAGTCAAGTTTGCTAATTTATTGCCAAATCAGACATTTACTTAAAGTGTATACTTAAGTTTGTATCATATGCCTCTACACCTAAAAAAAATGTGACAGAAAAGCTGGTGCACAGAAAATAAAAATGAAAAGCAATTCTGACCCTAGAATCTACATAACGAACTTTTCTTCTCAGCAAAGCTTTAAAGGAACCAATCACAATACAGCTTATAACACCAACACTAATTATTCTGTCAAAGAAGCAAGATCCAGAACAGGAATTCTATCTTTGCTAACCATGCCACAACTATAATCACAAACACACACACCACCAGGACTAGCCAAAGGACAGCACTAGTGGGGGTAGGAATTAGATGGGGCAGAAAAGCATCTGGGTAAAATCCTAGGGCAGCTAGTGCTCACCATGACATTTACACTTAATCTGAGTCATTCATATCGTAATCCGTTTCTTCATCCTCACTCTGAGTGGCATGCAGCATGCAGCAAGTATAGAGAAAGGAAGGGAAAAGAAGAGATTGCAAGTGAGTCAGAGCTGCAACAAAGTACAGTCCACTTACACTTGAAGCATCTGGGATTGACATTTATTTACTTTTTTCTGGGACCCCACTCTTTGTAAGAAAGTATGAAGGCAGACAATTTCAAGAAGGAACATTACAGATTTCATGAAAATTTCCTTTTTCAAATGTCATAAAGTCAGCAGATAGAAGCCAATAGTGCCACCCAACATAACAATAGGGACTATAAGTATGGAAAAAATTTAAATAAAACTGTAAAGCTAGTACCTTAACTCCGTGTACTCTTCACCATGGATGGGAAAAGATAGTACTTGAGAATCTAACTTTGGATGCAAATATTATGAACAAGTTTTGGTCATTTGTCCCAAGAGTGACAGCTCAATAAAGTAGTATGAAAGAGAAGAATGCTCGTGGGAATACAGGTTATCTTTCAGCAGTGCCATGACAACCAGTAAAAGCACTGGAACCATTTAAGTCAATGTCCCAAATGCCATTAATTTCCTTCACTTAGGTGTATTAGAAGGT
Source organism: Haliaeetus albicilla (assembly GCF_947461875.1). Lineage (NCBI taxonomy): Eukaryota > Metazoa > Chordata > Aves > Accipitriformes > Accipitridae > Haliaeetus > Haliaeetus albicilla. Next base: position 26,408,045 of record NC_091504.1, on the reverse strand, counting down.
TAGGTGTATTAGAAGGTCAACTACTAACTTACTATGCAAACTGTTTTCCAAAAAAAGAAAACACAAGAAGAAAAGTCTCTAAGAAGGAATGAAGATGAAGCTTGATTAGATGCCTATCAGAAAATGCTTCTTCCTATTCTGAAAGTCCAGTACTATTAATTAAAGTGCTTGTCAATAAAAATTACATATTGGCAGTGTTTTGATTTCTCTAACCCAATCTGCTGTAAAAGTACTAGGAAGACTTTCTCATGGCTTCTAAAAGTCAGTCCCAGTACATGAACAGATTATTCTGTATATATCAGTGGATACCAGAATTTCAATCATATGAACTTCAAATTGCAGACTAGAGGATTAATGCTGGCTAAGAGGGAACTATTGAGACAAAAGCTCCCAAGGTCCAGTCAAGATTCCTGAATGCAGCTGTCAGAAACCTCTCAACCAAAAAGGAATTTGTTGGTTTGGGTTTTTTTTCCCCCCCAGGCACAACATAGACCTATTAAAAAAAAAATTGATCTATTAGAAACACAATCTATAAAAAATGATTCTTCAAGTATTGCCATTAATTGCTAGCAACAGATCAACTCTTCCAGGACAAAAGGAGTGAAAGTTTGTATCTCCAACGAAAATTAACAGTAATTCTTATTCATCACCCTGGTCAAATTATGCTTTGCTCTCTTCTCTGAAACAATGACCAAGAAGCACTTCAATGGAGAGGTCTAAGATTTAGCTTCTCTCAGAGCTGCTGAATTTACAGAGCTGTACTTCACTCTGAACTAGCTTTTGTATTTAGGGTTTAATAGTTTTATTTGATCCGTATTTTTCTTTTACATTAAGAATGCAATGTAACTCTGGCAACTTCTGAAGTTCCCTAAAGATGCATGTTTATTAGGTTCTAGAATTCCACGTTTTATTTCAGGTATATATCTCCACCCTAAATTATTACCATGCACCTCTTTAACTTGTCAGCTTTTAAAGTTCTCCTGAAGCATCCCAGCAAAAGTAGACCTTGACTAGGGTTTTGGAAAGAGTGAGCCATGGCTTACCCAGGTTCACTGTTTACCCTTGCCAGGTTCACTGCTTACCCTTGACTACCTTAACCCCTTACAACTCTTTGGAAGTTTTATCTCAACAGTGACAAAAGAGCATAAATTAGTCATTTCACTAAGAATCCAACATATTTCTATAGTGCAATTTACAAAAACATCTCCATATGCATAGCTGCATAACCAAGTTACAAGGCACAGAAAGCAGAGAAGTTTATCTGAGGCCTCAGTGCCAAGACCCAGATCAATTCTTAGCATTATTTCAAAATTAATTTCTTTGAAGGTGATTCTTGAAAAAGAAACTTTTGACATTTTACCAATTGTTTCCCATCTACACATACTAAGTGAAAACCTTTTAAGCCAACTACAGAAATATCCAGTTTGTCTATAGTCATCTCCTCATACAAAGCAACAATACAATGATAAAAACTTCGATATGCATGGAAGAGAAGAATACACTTACATACACCACTGGTCTGCCTTATTACTATTCAGTTGTGTTTTTAAATTTTCCCTTGTACAAACTCTGAAAGACAACTGAATAAAATGCTAAGATATTGCGCCCTTTACAATCTTTTTGTAAAGCTGGTTACAGAAAGTAAAGAGAACTAGGTAGAAACCTGACAATATTAAGCTAACAAATACCTTCATTTTATAACATATTGCACATGACTCTTTTTCAGAGACAGCATATTACAATCTCCATTCTTGACAGTAAGATTTCTTCAGTTGAACTCAAGCAAGAAAAACAGTTTTCAACTGAACTAGTGGCAGAATAAGGAAGCATTCAAACGTGTAAGAAACAAAACCTAGATTCTCAACTGTAAACAGTAAATATCAGCCAATACTCAAAAAAACAGGACAGGCATCAGGAACAGTACAGAGTACTGCATTTAAAGAACTCATTTGGTATAACAAATGTGTGGTAATTGTACCATTTACAGTTAGTTACAGTCTCTCATACAATGGACACAGAACCATTAGTAGTCATGAGTGAGGGGAAAAAAGGCAACTAAATAATGGTCCAGAACAGAGGTGGGCCTAGCACGACTTAGTGAAGCCCACCCAATTTGACACCGTTTCTTTAGTCCAATGTCTAGTAACTTACCTTTGCTTTTTCACTGGGTTCACTGGTTGTGCCATAGGGAGTGTTATGCAATTCCTTTGAGACAACACACAGAAATTCAGCCTGATCTTCATTGCCATAGTTATAGGAAGAACCAATACTGACTAGCTGAAAGATAAAAAAAAAAAGTCAATTGCATTTCCACATAAAACAAATTCCAAACAAATTCTTCAAATTCTCATCATTAGTACAAACATTCCTCACTCTTCAGACTGTTGGTAGTGCCTGAAGCATGATTCTCCACTTCACTGCAAATACATTTTGATGTTGACAAATACACTGACACTCTGATGATAAGATAAACATAGCTTTGCTTTTTAAACACTTACAAAATTAATGATTTATGGTTATGACTATACTGTGAAAGAAAAGGCTACAGAGGCAGGCCAGTGAGAAGCAGCCTGTTCCCCGTTTCTGTTATTTAGTGGAAACCTTCCCATCCTCCAAAGTTAATTTTTAAAAGTTTGTATGCGGTATCTTAATGTGGCATGATTTAATATGTAAATGGCTGCATGCAGGAAGCACTTTGGCCTTAAGGGACACCCACCACTTTACTTACAGAATAACAATACTTCTATTAAAACATAGTTTGAGTGGACAAAGACAAAATTTGCATTTGATTGGAAAACAGCAAGACACAGCATGGTGGGACACCAAGATTAACATCTGAAATTCATATGTACTACTACAAGGAAGTTAATTAAGGAAGCGCGACAAGCAGAAGCCATGTATAATGAAATGTGACATATTTACAAGTTTCTGCAAGTCTTGATATTGAATGATAAATGACAATTTACTGAGAAGAAAGGATATACTCAACATCAGTACTACCTCATATGCAGCATGTTTATCAAATGGCAGAAATTTCACGTAACTTGTCTTACCTTACACACAGTACACTTACCTAATCCTAGAAGCTTTACATAGCCTGCCTTTCCAAGCCAGAATCAATTCAGATGTAGCTGGTTCATTTATTTTAAAGGTTTATTTCAAAAGCATGACAAGATAACATATGGTGCTATTACTACTGACACAGCTCAAAGTCCTAAAAATCAACCTGTTGCACAGATACACTGTATCTAAACATTATTACCAAAACTGTATTAAATCTACATACCAAATCACCATACACATCCTATTCCCCAATCTCTATTATATCATTAAAATGTCCTGGTAATGGCCCCACAGAAAAGGCTTGACTTGTTTTTTCAAGCAACAGCACTTAAAACACTGTAGTTATCTGTCTAAAACCAAACTGTATAATGCCATTACTCTAGCAGAGCACCAAAGACAGTAAAAGCCTTGTTAAAGCAGGGAAGATGCAGCCAAGACGAAATCTTGGTCTAAAATCTGTACTTGTGGGATAAGATTATTTTCCCAACAAAAGTGGAAGGTAGACCAAGGTTAAAAGCAGCTTCCAGATAGCACTGTCAGGAGAAAATAAAGCCTCATTGTACTTTTAAGGAGAGAGAGGAGAGATGCTCAGATGTTCCAGCACTGTGGTAAGACAGCTAAGCAAGCACCTCCACAGACAGACAGAACCAATGTCTACAAAGAGCAGTAGGCAGTATGTCTGCACAATGAACCAACTTGATGCCAGGCTTAGGTGATGTCAAAATTTTTGGACCCTGATAGTATTACAGCATACAAGGCTCAGCCTCCGATGAACATTACTGGCAATCAAAATTCAGCACGCTCTAACCACCTACTTTAACTACACTGTCTGGATGTGATCACCAGAAACCTTCCCCTCTTTCCTCTGCTCCTAACATCACTCTAGTTCTGCAAAATACATACATAGTCTGTAATGAACACAGGCTGATCAAAAATGAATGCGATAAAGACATTTTTTCCACCAAAACCACGTAATGAAGTTACAAAAACCCATTTTTTTTAGAAGGACCAATACATTCTCACTGGCATACAAAGGCACCATTTATCTTGAGATGTTAAGTCAGCTAATGTTTCACAACGGATACTCTGCAGTCTGGACCGTAACATATTTGTGCAATATAGAATAACAAAACCCATAAAGTAACTAGTTGCTTAGTTGCACAAAATGGACTAAGAAAGTCCACTGAAAAGCTGGAAAATCAACCCAGACTTGCTTCATATATAGAGATGATTTGTTGATTCTCTTCCCTATCAGCAAAAAATATCATGCACAAATTTTCAAGAGAAAAAAAGCAGTTAAGTTGGCTCTAAGCCTGTTGAAGTGGTATAAAGTTTATCCTATATATTATATAGCCATTACAAGCCATATACTGCAAATACAGTAACTGCTTCAACTACTGAAGTAAAATGTAGGACTATTTTAAACAGTATTTTAAACCCACTTAAAGGCTAGAAAACATTCAAAAAGTTGGATACATGTTTAAATAAAGCCACGGATAATTCACCTTCTCTGAAGAGAAACTGGAAGAATAAAATTCAAGTGTATGATTTGATTTAGTATACAGTCAACTTTTCTTCTTGCAAAATGGCAAGAACTTGATATCAGATAAACTATGATAACAGCTACCAGAATGAAAAAGACTTCTTTACTCCTTGACACTCAAAAGAAATAAATGACCTCTCTGAAAGGAGACATGATACAAGATCAAATATCAGCCAAATCATCAGTCCTGGTTCAACAAGGTTATTAGGTCCTCAGTTGATAGCTACTTACATCCCCCACTAATGCTTCCTAATCCAAGTAAGCTGACCTTTTGCACATAAGTCTTTTTAGGAGACATGGCAGACTGACTACTTATTAGCTAGTTGGATAGGACTATTGATTTAGCTGAATGCAAAACATCTGGATGACTTTTTGCAATTATTAATCAGCTGGTGCATTTCAAGATAAAGTCACTTTAGCAACATTAAACACAAGTTCTTCAAAACTCCAAGACGTGACACTCTTGTAAGCAGTTCCATATGTGTACAACTAAGAATGTATTATTTGCGTAGTATCAATAGCATGCTAAAAACTACATCGTAGCTTTTTGAGATGCATCAGCAGCAATAAGGGTGATGGCAGGAAAAGAAACAATGGAAAATGATTGCAGATTAGAACTGAAGTGTTGTGTCAGAAAGCATGATCAGAAATAAAGCAATATTTTAGCACTTGTATTCCAAAAGTCACCCCATTGTTCCCAGTGCTGGTGGCAACACTTTAAGAAGGATGCTGATAAACTGGAAGGAACTGCTAAACTCTCCTGCCCCGTGTTCATCCATCCCTGCCCACCCCCGGAGAAGAAGAAAAAAAAAAAAAAGAAGAAAAAAAAAAAAAAAAAGAACCCACAACAAATCAGAGTAATCCGAGGTCTGCAAAACATGTGTTACAATGCGTAGGAGAAGCATTTCAGATTATCCAGCCTACTGTTTCTCAGACTTTCTGAAAGGACAAACTCTTTTTGGCTCATGGGGCTTTAGAGGTAGAGAGAGTTGTAACGACCAAGAACTTAAGGAAGGAAAAAAAGAACATTTTCAAACTCTGAATTTCATAGATTCGTATGATTATATATACATATGTAAACATGCCGGCATGTATTTTTCCTCATCCTTTTTTTTTCCTTCCATTACTTGTTTCATTATACTCCTTACTAAAGCAGTGTGATCCTGCTTGAGAGGCCTTGTGAGCTCCAACAGTGTCATAACTAAGCATAGGAAAATGCCAATGTTACTTATCACAGAAAATTCATTAGACCATGATCCATTCACTGTTTGCATGGAATAAGGGTGCTGACACTAGCAGGCTTTCAGCTGTAACTAAAAAAGGCAGGAATGGAAAGCATTATTATTTTTATTGTTTAATCAACAGAAATACAATTATTTGTATTACATTGCTTGATGTGCTAATACAGTTCAGGATTTCCCATGTCTCATAAAGCCTGAACTTTTAAGTGAGATAGAAGATGACAATCATAAAGGGCAAAGTTAAAAAAAAAAAAACCAAAAACCAACAGTTTGGCATAAGTAAAGGTAGACAGAGACTACCCAATGCCTAGCTATGGTCAGGCTTGTTTTCAAAGAGGAATGATTTAAGAATGATTTCAGGGACAATGATGAAGTAACTTCCTGAAGAACTTTTCCAAGTCTGCAACCTTGCAAGAGGATAACTGTGTATTTCAAAAAAGACTATTCAAGAAAAACAGATGATAAAAGTGGTATAGCTGAGAGAATAGGTCAAATGATTCCTGCACCAAGTTATTCAACGGCAGCAAAATGCATGAATCTCTTCCTGTCTTAAATCAATGACTGTACACCTAAAAATATCCCTATGAATAAGCAAAATGGGTGGTGCATCACTTGGAGGAACCTAATTTTTGAAGTGAACAAATCTCACACCTAACTGAATTGAGACAGATCTCAAAACCAGTCACATTTCAATAATTTGCCTACACAGATTTGCTATACTGGTTTAACAATATTGATTCAGAATTTATACAGTACATTTACAGGACAAATTAGCAATAGCATTACCATCACAGATAACCACGCCAATTTGCACAAACAGCATCCCTGTCTTTCTCTGCTTCACGCTGGAGTTACTCAAACTTATTAACTTTTCTACTTCATGACTACCAATTTCCTTCTCTTTCTGTGATGGTCTGATTCTCAAAACTGAGTAAATTTTCTAACAAGTACTCTCAAATTCTATTTTAAATATTCTTATACTTTGAATATTACTGCTTCTATTTCAGAGGTCATGAACGTGTACACTAGAAAGCTTGTCTTGGAAAGCTTATTTTTTTTTTTTTTTAATTATACTAACAGTTGATAGAATAAAACAAAGTCCTCCACTCAATTTTTTTTTACAGAATCAAGCTGTATCAATGTAAGAATGGCCTCTTGCCTTTTAGAGTTATAATGCATTTATTCTACTGCCTTCTCAAAGGATTTGCCAAAGGCCATATAAAGCCTTTAAGGCTATCAGCCATTAAACTCAGCACTGATAACTGACAAGAGGACCACAAGCATATTTATTTCAGGTCTCTTAATGCAATTGTCAGACTTCTAATCTAGGAGGAAGGAAAATTCATTCCCTTCCAGATTTATTTTTTTTTCTTTTAAGTTTTATACCTGCCTTCATTTCTTCATTGCCTTCCCCCATCTCCCATTTTATTATGTTGAATTTTACTTTAAGCTATCTAGGACATGAACACATGAATAACATCATGCTGCCTGTACTCTACGCATCCTTAACAACAAGCCACATTTCCTATTCAGTTCCAGAAAGTGTGCAACCCAATGCATTAATTCCACATTCCAAATGTTACCTATACAACTGCAAGAAACAGATAGTGCTTGGTACATTGAAAGCAGATTCTGGAACATAGCTAGGCAACAGTCCAGGTTTAAAATCTAGAACTGCATGGCTAAGTGTCCACGTAAATTCATATGCAAGGTTCTGCTCATATCAAGTCACTTTACTGTCATGTTATCTTCATGATGTTATACTGATCTTTCAGACTGAATAACCACATATAAAGCAAGGAAAAGAACAAGTACTCTGAGTATTTTATTGTTGAAAAATACTACAGAACACCAGGTTCCCAAATCAATTCACATAAGACACTTCAAAATGAAGCACAGCTATGTAAAGAACTGGAAACTGCTTCCAATGTTACTGGTTAGCCAAAAAATCCCTTCCCAAACTCTTGAACACTGGCAAGTAACACAGCAATTAAAAAAGCAGCGACTTGACGGCAAGAGGAGCAGGAAGGATGAGACAGCCTAAAAAGCCAATGAGTGAAGCTACGATTCTTCATTTGGGTTTCAAGAAAATTTTCCAAGGGGGAAAAAAACCCCAAAACAACAAAAAAAATAAAGCCAGAAAACCCCAGGATGTTCTTTCCACTTGAGACAAGATTTAAAACTCCTGGTTTTGTTCTCCCCTCACTCCGTATTTTATTTCTGAAAAATTCTGTTATTCATTGTTCCAGCTTGAATACATTTCATCCACCTAAAAAAAAGGTTAAGTTCCGAGTTACCAGAAATAAAGGGTTCGAACTCAGAACTTAACTGGCTATTAGGTGGATGAAATACGCTCAACTGGAACAACGATTAACACAAAAATGTCCCTTTCTAAACCCAGTGAACTCAAAGCTTTATTTAGAGGGCTCCTAATGTTAAGTAAAAGTGGTACAATTTAAACAAGTATAGATCAAAGGCTGTTAACTTTGGAGGAAGATTTAAGGAAAAGAAGTTACCTATTGAGAACATAAGAACTCTTCTTGGGAAAAACCTTTAACTAAATAACTAGGGGGGTTTTGTTTGTCTGTTTGTTTATTATTTTTACAATATGAACAATCATAATGTATAATGAAATACCGTGAATATAAATAAAAGCCAGTCACAAATACACACAAATTACTATGTGCTGTACATCCAGGAATAAAGTGGAATGATTTGAAAGCAGCAGAAACGCAAGGAGGCCAAGCATATCAGTGTGAGGGCAAAAAGAATGGTGTGACACACCTCACTGCAGCATTTCTGGAAGCATCTCTCTTCCCCTTTCACTTCCCGTGACACTATCAGCAGATACTCTGACTGCTGGGCCCGGCCACAGCTGTACTGGGAACCTATACTGACAAGCTGAAATAACCAATCAAAGCAAAACACAAAAAGAAACCTTTGTAAAGCTGAAGCACATACCATTATCCAAATCGTACAAATAACAGATGAGCTCAAACGTTCAGGTAACATTTACTTGCCACTAGAACAGGTTGCTATCAAGCTACAACTTTCATTTCAACATACTTAAAATTTATGGAGGCAGTTGCAAAGCCCTTTGTAATTTCAAGGGAAGTTAAGAGTTACTGATAGTACGTCAGAAAACTTCCCATATCACTGTGGTGTAGTCAACTACTCTGAAAAATATAAACAAAGTTTGGTGCATTATGAAAGTGAACATTATTTTCCTGTCACACTTGCCAAGTGCAGAAGGTAACGTCGATATAAGACTGGAAGGTGTTATGTAAAGCAATATATCAAGCCTGGGCATGAAAGAGCTTCATCTTGTTCCAGATGTTGATAAACAAAATATAGCTAAGAAAACATATGAAGTCAACTAGAGGAAAAAAAGTTGAGTGCTCTAAATTGGTTTTAGAAGGGGTAATTTACAGAAGATCCAAGAAAATAACTGGCATGGAAAAAATTGTCTGTCTTGTTCCCATAAAAATCAGTACCAAGAACTCTGTTCACACTTGCGTAACATCTAATAATTCAGAAGTTCAGAAAAACCTCAGCTAAATTTCTCAACTTGTCATTACAGAAAATGTTTTAACTTAATAATGCATGGCAATTCCTAGCCCATTTAAATTAAAGCATAGCCTGTCAGTGCACTTGAGAAAGATTAGAGCTTTAAATTAAGTGTGAAGAACTAGACAATAACTGCCTATTCTGAGTAAACTGGAGATTACTAGTGATGAGAAGGCTCATGAACAGTAAATTTATTTTTATCTTGCTATTGTTATGTGAATAATTTTGAAGGCAGCAGCTAAATACCTTCCTCCTCATACAGTGAATATATTTAAGACAGCATTATGGTGACAGACTCAGGTTACATTAATCATTAAAATTTACATAACTGACACACCACTGCTGTCTAAAGCCTTTGTATGTAGCAATTTTGTATAGCCCAAAGTTTCCCATTATGGAGTATTGCCAAAATATTGTTTTTTCTGATTGCCTGAAGAGGTAACAATTGAAGCTAAAAATCATCTCCAAAATAACCCACTGAAATCACAAAAGTGGGGTAGCACAACTACTGGCAGTAGTTTTTGGACTGGAACTGATTGTAGTATTCTACCAGCAGTTCCACTGGTATTCTTTGGAAAAGTGCATCAACACATCTGCCTAAGTGCACCAGAAGTTTAACACCTTCCACTCCTATTTAATCACCACATTCAATTGTATTTTACAAGAAAATTTCGAAATGTTAAGGGGAAAGTAATATTTTTTTATCAAAAACAACCACTTAAACATGTTATATGGGGCACAGAGCACAAGGACTCTCAACCCATAGGAATAGTACTCCTCTGAAAAAGCTGATGATTCTTATCCCACCAATGATAATACGTACAAAGCATGGTAGGTGCCACCGCAAAGACTGCTTCTGAAGGAAGCATGCTGCTGAGCAACACAGGTTTAGAAAAGATAAAAAATTACAGAAATGCTACAGTGTTCTCAAATCTTAACAATAAAACTGTTTAGATTATACAGAATATTCTAATCATGTTTCAAGTGAACGATGTCTGCTAAAAGCAGGTCTACAATACAACCAAAGGAGAGAATGGCCTAGTCTGAGGTAATGAGAAGCTGAGTATTATGAGACCATACAGCTGTTGTGTTTATCTACTTCAAACCATGTGTCCAAGAGACACATGGTGGAGGCAGTAAATAGGGAGAAATCTGGATGAAACAAGGACGTAACATTCAAGAAAACCACTGGAATTTTCCGGTTCTAAAAGAGTTTCTAATAGTTCTTTCAGCAGTTGCACTGTCAAAGCAGTATTACTCCCAAATACAATACCCCGAAGAATACAAGGCTTTAGGACAGATAAAAGCCATAGTATCATTTAAGCTGTCAAAAAGTAAAGAATCTCTGTTTGTAATGAAAGCTAGTTTCTCATGACAAAGAAGAATATCAAAGAAATTTTGCCCATGCACTGGTCAAAAACCAGTCACGTGCATTAAGTGAGAGCTTTTTTCAGGGACTTAAACACTCAGCTTCTGGCATGCCAAACAGCTCTGGTAATACTTGAGCCAGAGAACTGAAGCACAAGAAGCTTTCTCTGTGCTGGTTTAGTTTATTCGATCACAGCCGTCTCCATGACACCAGCACCTTACACATTTCATCAAATATAAGCAAAACTTTCTCTTTTACCTTTGTGTGCTGTACTTTTTTAAAATGTTGCTTTGCTGTGTTATTAGAGTGAGACTGCACAGGTTAAGAGGCTTGTGCTTATTCCAATCTCTCCTACAGTTGGCACCAGACACTGAAAAAGATGCTGGTGGCTAAGCACTTTGTCTCACTCCTGAGTTAACAGATTCATTGCTCCAATGCAGTTTAAATATTCTGGTAGGTTAGGAACACGAAGGATGAAGAGGCCACGTAGTTAGTTTCTTACTTACAGAGATGAGCAAAGATAACAGAAAGATCATCTTGCAATTTTACAATGTATTCTTGAATGTACACACAAAGCTATTTTTACGCAGTGCAAAGAATGAAAACGTTCACATAGCTCACACCTATCCAGCTTCACATCCGCACTGGTTAAGTTCACTCTCTTATGCGTATCAGTCCTTTATCTGAAGAAGCATTGTTTGGGCCTGACAAACATTTATCTCCCAAGCTCATCTCTTTTACCTGGAGCTCTTTATATCTGACCTACCATTCGTATAAACTTGTATTAGTTAATTTTGGTTTATTCACCCTTCAAATGCTAGTGTATAGGCACTGAAGAATTACATTTCAAGCATGATGTAGATGTTTTTATAGAAAGCTACATTTATCTCCTGGAAAGCTACAGTTTTTTGTCCTCTGACAAATAAGAATACAAATACCAAATTTTAATTTAACCGTGTATCTTTATCTATCCAATTTCTGAAAATTAGTGAACTTAAAAAGATGCACAGAATTGACTTTATACTCCTCGTTGACATAACTGAAATTTTAGAAGACTTTGTAATTATATCCCATATGGTTTTTTTTACCTGTTCAAATTTCCAGCCATCAGACATTGTGGAAACCATTTGAGTGAGTTCCTCTTCCTGGCACTGCAGCACCCTGTACACATGTTTGACTGGCACCTTCAAGAAGAAATATAAGTTGCTCAATACAGCATGGAATTCACTATGCTTGTGACTTGTCTAAAGTTGCCCTTATTCTTTAGAAACGGTAAGCAACACCACCTTGAACAGCCTTTTTTTTTTTAAAAGAAATCTCACCTGTTCAGAATCACCTTGCAGAAGACTCAATGCTTCATGAATGTTTCAGGGACTGAAAGTGCTACTTAACATTTATAACAAAATAATCTTAAGACTTACCTATCGGTCCATGTGGTGGCAAACCACATTATTCAAAATCAAGGTTGAGGTTCTGCAGAGGCCTACCTAACTTTAAGGTCTGACCATATATTTCCCTGTCAAAGTTTCCCATCCAAAGCAATGAATAACTAGGACCATTTCAGCTGAAACCCTTTAGAAAATGCTGTCAGAGCAAAACTCTGTTATCCCACAACCCGGCTTCAAAAGAAATTTGGCAATATGAGTTTGTAATATCTCCATGAAGACTCAGTTATCAGGGAAGACCAGAGTAGCAGAGTTAAAGAACAAACTTGAATACTTTCTTCAATTAACAGTTGCTCTATCATATTCACTTCCATAAAGAAATATTCATGAGCTGCTATGAGAAGAGGCAGAGTCTTCTCAACTACCAAGCACTACAAATAAACTACTTTGCTACAAAAGCATATGACAGGAGTTAAACAGCATCTGTATGTACGCTGTATAAACATACTGTATAAACAGCAGTTATACCGTAGTTAGGCGAACTCATCATATTCAGAGTATTTAAATGCGTATGAGAAAAATCTATACTACAAAAGCTGTTTTCTAAAATAACTATTTCCAGAAATGATATTATAACAAATTCTACCATTACCAGACATTTCTGAACAATTCTTTAGAATGTTTTCAGCTTCTGAACAAGAACTGGAACCATATGTCTGTGCCCTTTGTAAGCAGACTGGCAGGTACTGGCAATTAAGAATATTAATCTTTGCGTACTAATGGTTCCAGCTCAACCAGTGATGGAGGCAGCCATTCAGTATCTTGCTGGGGAAGTGAGCAATTAAGGGGGGGAAAAAAAAAAAAAAAAAATCAAACCCACCCACTGCTTGCCCTAGAACAAATAATCAAAACCACACTAGAAAACAGCCTCACCTGTGAGATTTTGCTGTCTCTTTCTCTTATTTTGTCCTTTACCAGTTTTATTAGTGATGTGATATTGTAGAATTCAGCCTCTTCCAGTACACCTAGTATGAGAACATTTTTCGGAAAGAGAACGTAACCAAAGATTCCAGGCCAAAACCACCAACCAGTTCCTAAGATTATCTTCTCTACAGCTATAGAAAATGATTTATTTTGCCCTAGGAAAAGTTCATTTACCAACCTAACGATTCTGGCTTCCTTCAGGCACGTGTAGTTCAAAGTTTAGCTCATTCTGAAAAACTGTCCAAAAAAAAAACCCCTGAAGAAAACTGATGACATTTCACATACAGAATGAGAGGCAGGAAACAAAAAAAAGGGGCTCAAATGCCATTCTATAGCAGACTGATGGACCACCATAGCTCAGGCCCTGCCTCAGGCTGGAATACGAAAGAGAAATTCAAATAGTCCTACTGAAAAGCTCTGCAGCTGCTAGTGTGCAGAAAATTTTTCTTCTTGCCAGTTGAGATCTTAGACCCTGAAACAAAAGCTTAAACATACATACTACAAACTGCTCCCACTCACATGTTCAAGTCTTACCTGTTCTCCACACATACTCTGTGTTTAACAATGCACATGGAAATTATATTTCACATTATTTCCTGCTAATATTGTTAGACTGTATTTCTCTTTGATCAATTTCTTCAATACCTTATCAATACAGTTTTAGTACTGTATGGTTTAAAAGAGTCATCCTCTATTAGGGTAAAACTGATATGAATTGGGGACAGGGAGGGAGAAGCTGGGGGCAGAATTTACTCTTCAAGAGCATGTTCCACACAACTGAACATCCCAGAACTTCACTCTTATTTTGCTTTACATCTTCTAAAGTTTGTTTCACAGTCAGTATTATTTTGCTTGAAGAGGACTAAACCCAAGTATTTCACACAGTCATACAGGAAAGATACAAAATTATATGATAAAAGGCATCTCCCCTCATGTTTGAATATTTATGTTCTATTTCCAGCTGGGGATGGGGGTTGTGAAATCAGGAATCACACTCAAAACACTCAAATAACAGCATATACTATAACAGCACAATAACTATCACCCTCACTTGAACCAGATTGAAATGCTAACACTGATTAAGATTTACCATCTAATTGTAAGTTACTTTTGGTGACTCAAAATCAGTGAAAATAATAAGCAAGTGACAAGAAAGCAAGAGATTTAGTAACATCTTACCTTCCTCAGCTAGGTCCTTGTTAATAACCAGTTTCCCATGTCTGAGATAGTTCAGCACTGGCCCAAAGTAGGTCGGGTCTCTGTCTATTAAATAGGCACCTGTTTCATCCTAGATTAGAAAACAAACAAACAAAAACAAAAAAAACCCCAAAAACACCACAAAAAAACCCAAACCAAAACAAAAATCCCAAAACACCACAAAAAAATCCCAAACAAATAAACAAACAGAAAGGCCAAAAAAAACCCCACAAAGATTTAAACATCCGATCAGGAATTGCAGGCTAATATTCAGCTTGACATCTGAATAGCAAGCAGGTATTCAGACATAGCCACATCCCTTGAAGCCAAATTTACTGAAGACATTAAAAGGAATTCAACAATGTAGTTGTAATTATATCAGACTGGTCACTCAACTCAATCATGTACTGCACAACTTCTCTTACCTGATCAATTTCCCCCAACCCTTTATCAAAAGCTTATCAACATTGCTAGCATGAAAGATCTAAGCAGTAAGTGAGAACACCGAAAATTAAGGTTAAAAATAACACTTAAACCCACAAAACTATCATTTTGTTTGGAAACCTGAAGAATCAGAACAAAGGCTACATTTCAGTGAGGTTCAAATACCAGCTTGCTTTTTTTGTTTGGTTGTTGTTGGGTTTTTCTGTTGGGGGGGGTGTGGGGGTGTGGTTTCTTTTGTTAAATTAAAGGCAAACAAACCTACCTTCTCTTTAACCTCAACACTTTGTTCTAAAACTTTTGGTTTTGTCTTAGCTCAGAGAACAGCTGTGTACCAAGCCAGGGTTGTATGTGCATCTTCTAAAAAAAAAAAAAAAGTACACTGAAGATGCAGTTCCTACCTACCTCACGCCAACAAAGAAGGGATAGATCAAACTAACTGATGCTCAGTTTACAGAACACAGCACAGCATTTTGTGGAATGCAAAACACTGTTCAAGAAATTCACCTGCACAGCTGATATTCTTGACAAAGAGAAGAAGGAGCAAGATTGGTCTTTCCTACATGACTTAGAGTCTATGTGTGAACACCTGTGATCAACGCAGTACTGACATACTTTGCGCTGGCCAGAGGTCCGAGGAAGATTGATAAGACACGTCTAATAGATCCACCGCTCCTTTCTACTATCAAGTGGATCACCAACAGTATTAATCCTTTACTACCTAAAGTTTTGGTGCAATAGATATCCTACAGACATATACTGGAGAGATGTGGCAGCACCCCAAATACTTTTTTCGTTTTTTCTTATCTTTAATATTCTAGTAGTTTACAGGAGATACTAACAAAGCATCGCTACCAACAATCCTAGCTAAATTTGAGTCATTCTCTCCCAAAATTACATGTGACAGTCATACATGTTGTATCACCTGAAAAAAATTCTACTGACCCAATCCTTTGCATTTGGACATTACTGCTGATATGTAAAGGTTTGATTACTGAACTGTGATACCTGAAAACTCTCTCTACTTAACAGTATCTGAAGTTCCTAAAATGTTTCATTGGAAGAAAGATGGTGGATTTATTTTCAGGTACATGGATTTAGTTTCTGAATAACTGTGCTCATCTAACCAGGGTTGGTAGAATGTAGAAAGACCACAGCCTGAACTACAAAAAACATAAACATCTTCCTATAATTACAAGCTAAATGCTTTACACACTTAGACACACTGTCATGTTAGAAGAACTGAAGGGGTGTTATATTTTATATAAAATTAACTGTTCAAAAAAATGCTGATATATTAAAATGTGCTGTCAGTTAACCTAAACTCAGAGCAGACAGTGCTTGGTGAAGTCTAATCACAATTTCTTCTGACCTAAACTCATGGTCTCACAGAAGCAAGACTATGCACCAAAAACAGTAGATAGATGAGGTGCATAAAATGGTATATTTTTCATGTTTCACATTTAAATATATTTACATTACCAAAACACTTCAAGAATGAACAATTTACAGATACAACCCAAAGAAATTAAATTAGCTGACAACCGTATGAATTATAAGCTGAAAAGTATTATTTAATACAGAAACAGAAACCAGTGAAGTTGGAAAGGAAGACCTAAAATTGATAAAAAGAAATGCTGTTTTAAAGAAAAAAACACAGCCTTTGGTCATCAGTTGAACTGGAACTGAATTAAGAAACATATGGGCTTAGAAAACTAGAATTCCTCCCATTTAAGGGAATTAAGTCTCTAGAAGCAAGCTTCTTCAATGATTATTGTATTCTTTTACCCTACAGTGTTTTCTCACATCGCCCTCCCCTCTGAAGCGATACTGGCCGCCAGCTCTACACCATTACAGAGATAGACAGGTGGGTCACAGAAGCAAAATAACTAGAAGCTCTGAATGAAATCTCAAGTAACAATGGTTACTTCACTCCTTACACAAAAGGCCTCAAAAAAATTAATTTTCCTTTTTTATTTTTTTATGGACTACAGTATCTGAAATTACTCCTACCTGAGTAGATTTCTATATACTAAACAAGCTTCCAGCAAAAAAACAAAGGGAACAAGCTATGTCAGACCTTCTCTTTCAACTTCCACCTAATAAGAGGTCACCAGCAACCTGCATTACCTGAATTCAGTAGCCTAGCATGCACATCAGAGCTTATTATTAGCACTTGCACCACACGTGCTTTACACATACTGACAGCACCCACTCTGTGAAACATAAGATAGAATTGCTTTTATCTTCTGCCTGGTTTTAACCATTTTCCTTATCACCCACAAACTTTTTTCCATTCTATCATTTCTCATCCCATTTTTTTCCTGTTACACTCATTCCTTTCCTAGCCACTATCAAGTTTTCTTCATTACCAAATTACCATCTAAAATCTATAAAAATGCTTAAACTTCATACTGATAAATACAAATACCATACCAAACGCATGTATAATATAACATATATGAATAAAGTGCCATCTCACTACTGTCATAGTTTACTCTATGAAGCCTTTCAGCCAAGAATGTGTCTTCAAAAAATAATAATAAAGAAGAAGAAAAAGGAACCCAAAGTCTTATAATTTATGGTGTAATAGTAACTTTTTTTCTTTTTTACATTAGTAAATATCAAGTTAGAGTTTAAGAACTCTGGCTAAATTCTAACAGTGAGCAATCCAAATTCTGTCAATAAGATTCACTCTAGTATGTAAATTCCATGCAAAATTATGAATAGATTGAACAATTCAGAGTAACTGGCCACTTGCTTACCCAGATTACAGACATGGAGAACATGCATTAACTAACATTCTTCCAAAGAGAAAGATGTGCGTCTTGGACTTTGACCTTACAACTCAGGTATGCTACAGACTAGTGCCAGGGAGTCAAGACCCAAAACGTAAAGCATTCAGTAAAGAATATTGTAACAATATGCAAAGAATGCACAGGCAAAAGAGGCACAACAGTTACTTCCTAGGCATCTTCCTACAGAAAATGCCTACTCACTCCTCCTTTAGAGTGAGCTGCCTGATTATCCTTCAATGTACACTAAGCACCTCATGTTGAAATCACTAAGAAAAGCCGATTACACAAGATCTTTAAGGATATTTATGTAAACATAAACCCAATACAATTTGACACAGTAATGTAGTTATCTGCTCTACCTAGAACTCTCAAAATATGGTGCTAAGTCTTTCCACACTTTCAGAATATCGCCAGGATTGGCTTCATCCACATGTACATGAAAACACATTGTATTCTCATGTAATTAGCATTTTGGACACTCCTTCTAAAAGAAACATTATTGTTTTATTGTAAGATAAGAATAATAAATTGCACTTCAAATGTGATCATCTAGACAGTTTAAAGGTGTAGCTACAGTTTGCGCAGACATATCTGAACTATCTTTAAGCTTGCTACCTTGGATATGAATAGACTGTGTTGCCCCAGTGTGAGAGACTGAAAGAGTTAATGTCTCAAACATTGTGGTGGGGCAAGTTCTGCTTAAAGACAAACCCTGCACAGCAAGGAACCAAGGTGAAAAGCCCATCAGCTCAGACATCAGCAACAGGAGGGGGAGGGCGTGCTGGAGGGTACAGCTCCCTGTTCTGATACAAAGATCAAACAATGGCCGTGTCTGCAGGGAAGGAGAAGTTACTCCCCAAAGGACCCCCAAGCCCAAAGGCTCACAAACTGTTCATTAACCTGAGGAATTTGGGTGCCCGCCCGAAGGAGGGGCAAGGATGATAAAAGGACACAAACTGAAGCCCCGGGTGCGCAAGCCCACCGGAACTGGACCCATTGGCTGACTGGGCCAACGCTAGACCCAGGACCGGTGAAATCTTTCTCTCTTCCTTTCTCTCTCTGTCTTCTTCTCTCTTCCCTTTTCCTTTTTCACAATCCCTACACCTCATCCGTTTCAAGATATGAACCGTTGACCAAGTCTGAGACTAAGAGTGGATCCAGCTGCCCCTGGGCCCTTCTCTGAGGAGGACTCTGGAAAGCAAGGGGGTCTGCTCTGAACCTCGTGACTCAATGGGAGGGATCTCCTTATTCCCTGAATTGATGTATATGGTTACACGGTTTACAGAAGTAGTCTTATGCCAATTCCTGTTGTGAGAAACCCTGCCACCTACTAACATGCCTCCCCAGTTCAGTTTGCTTTTGTCATGAATAAAATCTTTAACTGATCGTTTGGTGTCCTTTCACCTTAATTTAGCCCGAGGGAATTTCGAATTAAAGACAACTCCCTGGTCTGTCCAGTCTGGGCTGTGACACCCAGCTATGCTATCTCCTCTGCTAACTAGTTAATTAGGTTTCTACAGGCTTTGAGCAACTTTGAATCTTCACTGACACAACTAATGTGGGTATTTCGAAGCCATTTCCCAAGTTTCAGGTGAATACCACAAATGCCAGACAAATCTATATTCTAACAAGGTCTCAGTTTTCTCTCTTGTAGATATATTTTATACAAACAGGTGTTAATGTTTACCAGAACAGCAGCTGAAACTCAAGTTTCCTCTTTATTCAATATAGTCACATCACCCCACATTTTAACTCCACAGGTGTTCCGTACAAATTTTCCCACTCTTTGTAAGGATACTCAAAGAAAATGCTCCAGTTCTTTGTGCATCCAACACAAAAGTGCTAATTAACCACACAGGTGTTTGTATCTTTACCCAGTTCTATTTTTGTATTACATTCTTCTCTCTACCAAGGGTTTTTCCTTCCTTGTCTGTAAGTCCTAGACCTTTTCCATATCTGCTCCTTTTTATGAGGACACCATTTAAAAGACAACATTGCTGAGGTACAGTGAAGGCTGCATTTGCTTATTATCACTCTCCCACACCAAAGTTAGTCCCAAGTTACAAATACCATGGAATTTTAGAGGAAGCCTAATAACTTGCTCTTAATTTTCGATCACCTGGTTCAACATACCAATGAAAAGTCAGTGTAGCTCACAGTCATATTCCTTCTTTCTTAAGAATCAACCCTAAAGCATATCTACAATCCAGCATTCATGGAGACAGGAGACTCAAAACGCACATGTATTTTCAAAGAATTTGAAAAAACATTGCCCAAAACATTTAAATGATATGTATTCCAGTCTTAAAACATTTCCACTTCAATTTTTATAGAGACTGAGGCTCAAAGGAATCATAATGAATACTTAGCCTGATCTTCATTTAAAACATACATAGGACTAAATTTATTTACAGTGAAATTTAACCTTTAGAAAGTAGTGGTGAAACCTAACTGTTTTGTGCAAGCCATTCTAATAACTAATTACTGTCACAGCTTTAAAATATGTACTTTCTAGCCTGGATATCTATAGTTTCACACTTCCCCAGCTGGATCTCACAATACCTTTGCTAGACTGAACAGGCTTCACCATTAGATTTCTATTCTCCATGTACGTACTTCTGGACTGAGAAGTCTCCTTAAACTCCTTGCCAAAAAAAGTTTTTCTTTATAACCTTCCACCACATCATATTTCATCTTGTGACTACTGTCCAAGTTCTCCAATTTTTGAAGTGACCTTGCATTGTGGATACCAGAATCAGGTAGAGGATACCAGTAGGACTAAAAAGTAAGACTAAATACATACATCTCCCTAATCCCATTTAACATTCTCCCAAAGAATTGCATTAATACACTAGTTGAAATGTCAGAAATTTATTTCCAGTTAATTATCTTCATTGAGGTCAAAACTAGACTGAAGACTTTTCCAGAATGGACACACTCAGAATCCACACTGCCAAGCTCTTGGTTCAAAGCTGTGCGCTCTAACATGGACATAGAATCATCTAGGTTGGAAAACACCTTCAAGATCGTCGACTCAAACTATCATCCATGCCCACTAAACCATGTTATGGAGTACCCCGTCTAGGTGTTTTTTTAATACCTCCAGGGATGGTGGCTGTCAACCACTTCCCTGGGCAGCCTGTTCCAATGTCTGACAACCCTCTCAGTAAAGAAATTTTTCCTAATATCTAACCTAAATCTCCCTTGCCGCAACTTGAGGCCATTTTGTCTCGTCCTGTCTCCAGCCACCTGACAGAAGAGACCAGCACCCACCTCACTACAACCCCCCTTCAGGTAGTTGTAGAGAGCGATAAGGTCTCCCCTCAGCCTCCTTTTCTCCAGACTAAACAGCCCCAGCTCCCTCAGCTGCTCCTCATACGACTTGTGCTCCAGGTCCCTCACCAACTTGGCTGCCCTTCTCTGGACATGCTCCAGCACCTCAATGTCTTTCCTGCAGTGAGGGGCCCAAAACTGAACACAGTACTCAAGGTGCGGCCTCACCAGTGCCGAATACAGGGGAACAATTATCTCCCTGCTCCTGCCGGCCACACTATTTCTGATACAGGCTAGGATGCCGTTGGCCTTCCTGGCCACCTGGGCACACTGCTGGCTCATATTCAGCCGGCTGTCAACCAGCACGCCCAGGTCTTTCTCTGCAGGGCAGCTTTCCAGCCACTCTTCCCCAAGCCTGTAGCACTGCATGGGGTTACTGTGACCCAAGTGCAGGACCCGGCACTTGGCCTTGTTGAACATCATGCGATTGGCCTCAGCCCATCGATCCAGCTTGTCCAGATCTCTCTGTAGAGCCTCCCTACCCTCAAGCAGATCAACCCTGCCTCCCAACTTGGTGTCATCTGCAGACTTGCTGAGGGTGCACTCAATCTCCTCATCCAAATCGTCGATAAAGATATTAAACAGAACCGGGCCCAACACCGAGCCCTGGGGAACACCACTTGTGACCCGCCGCCAACTGGATGCAACTCCATTCACCACAACCCTCTGGGCTCGTCCATCCAGCCAGTTTTTCACCCAGCAAAGAGTACGCTTGTCTAAGCCAGGAGACGACAGCTTCTCAAGGAGTATGCCACGAGAGACAGTATCAAAGGCCTTGCTGAAGTCAAGGTAGGTAACATCCACAGCCTTCCCCTCATCCACTAGGCGGGTCACCTGGTCATAGAAGGAGATCAGGTTGGTCAAGCAGAACCTGCCTTTCGTAAACCCATGCTGACTGGGCCCAATCCCCTGCTTCTCCTGGACTTGCCATGTGAGTGTTCTCAAGACAAACCGTTCCATAATCTTCCCCGGTACTGAGGTCAGGCTGACAGGCCCGTAGCTCCCCAGATCCTCCCTCCAACCCTTCTCGTAAATGGGCATCACATTGGCAAGCCTCCAGTCCTCTGGGACCTCCCCCATTGACCAGGATTGCCGATAGATGAGGGAGAGCAGCTTGGCAAGCACCTCCTCAGTACTGCTGGATGGATCCCATCTGGTCCCATTGATTTGTGAGTGCCCAGATGGCATAGTAGGTCACTAACTATTTCCTCCTGCATTAAGGGGGGTATATTCTGCTCTTCATCCTCAACCTTCCAGCTCAGGAGGCAGAGTACCCTGAGGATAACTGGTCTCCCTATTAAAGACTGAGGCAAAGAAGGCATTAAGTACCTCAGCCTTTTCCTCATCTCTGGTGGCTACATTCCCCTCTGTATCCATTAAAGGATAGATATTCTCCTTAGGATTCTTTTTACTGTTAACATATCTGTAAAAACATTTTTTGTTGTCCCTTACAATAGTGGCCAGATTTAGTTCTAGCTGAGCTTTTGCCTTTCTAATTTCCTCTCTGTATGATCTAACAAGATCCCTGTACTCCTCCCAAGTTGCCCGCCCTTTCTTCCAGAGATGATAAACTCTCCTTTTTTTTTGAGTCCTAGCAAAAGATCCCTGTTCAGCCAGGCCGGTCGTTTTCCTCGGCGATTCGACTTGCGGCACGGGGGAATAGCCTGGTCCTGAGCTGTTAAGATTTCCTTCTTAAAGAACATCCGTCCCTCCTGGACCCCTTTGCCCTTCAGGACCGTCTCCCAAGGGACTCTCTCAACTAGTGCCTTGAAGAGGCCAAAGTTTGCCCTCTGGAAGTCCATAGTGGTGGTTTTGCTGACCACTTTCCTTGCCTCACCAAGAATTGAGAATTCTATCATTTCATGTTCACTAAGCCCAAGACAGCCTCCGACCATCACACCTCCCACCAGTCCTTCCCTGTTCATAAACAACAGATCTAGCAAGGCTCCTCCCCTTGTTGGCTCACCTACCGGCTGTGTCAGGAAGTTATGTTCCACACACTCCAGGAACATCTAAAGAACTGACATCATTTACATATACTGAGCAAGCCGAAGTTCTGTTAAAGGCAGCAATATGCACAGAAATACAATAATATTTGGCACTAAATCTGGATTTAGAAATAATTGTCTCCCCTACCCCCTGTGCTTTTTAAATCTTGAGCTAGATGCCCAAAACACATTTTTCTCAAACTATGTGACCTAAAAACTTTGAGCATCAGCAGGCTGCCAGTACTAATCAAAACTACAGTAATAACACAAGCCACCTAACTAGTCAGAAATCTCATGGACAAATAAAGTTTATCTCAGTTTTATCTTAGAACAATGACTACAGTTAAGATACTTTTTAGTGCTGACAGTTAAGGATGTGCTGCCAGGAAGATTTTGATTTTTCTAAAACATTCAGTGCTTGCTTGCTTCCTTCCTTAAGAGATTCTACCTCAGTACAATCACGCTTAACTTTAGAAAGGCATTAAAAATCAAGCATGAATACTGTTGCCAAAAAACTTATGAAGAAAGGCTGACAATCTTCTCGCTTAGGGGAAAGTTTAAAGAATGATAGAACAGTTCATAAAAGAAAAACTGGTATATAGATAAAATAGGAAGGTGCTGAAATCAGGAAATATCTAGCAGTAAAACTTAACAATACAAGCATTAAGTAAGTTAAACAAGGATGAAAAAGTGAGCAAGAAGCAATACTCTGCTTGTCTGTTTTTATGTATTTATCTCTAAAGAAAGATTTAAATACTCTGGAAAACAAATCCTATTGTGAACAGTAGGTATGACCACTACCACTCATTCATTTGCTGAAATGATTCTCAAATAGTCTTAAATACAAAGAAGAGTCTTAAATACAAAGATGCATACCACATTGTGAAACATACTAAATTCAGAGAATCAATGTCACTATCTCATTCCATTCAACACTACTTTTGCCACAGGGTGTGCCAAGGTTAACCTTTCTGCTGCTGCAACTGGAAACATATCTGATACCAAGAGATAAGCTGCACAGCCTTGTACAACATTAGCACCTGACGATAATTTGAAGGTAAACATGCTACCTTTCTTGAAGCCTTTCAATTTTTTTTAGTAGCAAGCATTAAGGAAATCTTGTAATTTATGTAGTTAAATAACAAAAAAACATGTTGGTGTAGAAATTACAGTGGAGAAAAATCACTATGTATGCAACTGATATTTGTAAACTGCAACCTATGAACTATTTCAGTGTCTTATTCTCATTTCTAATAAACTCATCCAGTTAACCTCTTTCAGAATTTCTTAACGTATCGACATGGTTAATTTTGATATGCCTCACTTGTTGAGTTTAGCAGAAACAGCTCTATTATTGATTTTGGGGTTTGCTTATACATGTGTTCTCATCTGAGATAAGCATTTCTTACGCCTTCATTTTCTAAAGATTCTGATTTGGCAATCTTGCAAAGCAAAAAAGAATGTGAACTAAACTTTTTTCTTCAAAGATATATTTACTGGTATACAAGGTAATTTCATTATTGGCTCTTCTGCTTGGTCTTGCTTCTAGATGTGCAATCTGCTGCCCTCCCTTTTGTCAGTTGGGACAACATTAGAGCATTCCACATGCCGGATTAACTCACTGAAGTTATAAAAAAAACATACTTCCTCCATTTTTGCTGAGTTACATACTTATCAAATGGAACATGATCAGAGGAATATGAAATGCGCCTATGAACTATAAAACGTGTTTTGTATTATAAGCACAATTCAGTATTAATCTGTTGAAAATACATCTAAAATTTCACAAAGTGAGTTACTGAAGTGCATCCCAGACAAATTCCCCATACTGGAAACATGATATACCTTGTTAAGGCTAGATTTTTCATAGTTCTTTCAAACAGAGGGCTGTGGCTATCAATTTTGGTAATCTTATCTGCTGGCTCATCCCTCAGGATTCTCTCCGCCCCACCTCCCCCACATCCTCATCTAGTGGTAGGCACAAGTATGTCTGGGATGGGTGTAACAGGCATCAGCCTACACATGAGGTCAAATACACATTCTCTCTCACTTTAAAGTTTAAAACTAGGTGTTTAAAACCCATGTGACTTTTAGGAAGAATACACAATGGAATCAAACCCAGGGAATTATAGGTCAAAGACCAGCTCTAATGCTCCAGGCTTTTAAGAGGGCAGTATCTTTACCTATTAGCTGCACCTTGTAAGAACTACTGTTTTATGAGCACAAAATTGTGCTGCATAGTAGTCATTGTAAATAATCTTTACTATACGATTAACAAAAATATATTAACTTAGTATCAGGTTACATCTCAGAACGGGACTCCAAAGAGTAAAACCATGAGGGAAAAAACAAATCTATTACTATCAGATTTTGATTTACATATATGTGGGAAAGGAGAAGAACCAGAGTCCAGGATGATAGCACAAATATTACCAATTATTCCCTTGAATTATCTGTGCTCATCATTTAAAGGCATCTGATATTTCAAAACTAAGCCATACATTATAGTGATGTGCTCTTGTATCAAGACAGTACACTCACAAACTGGTGAGATGTCAGGGAAGGATTTTTTTTCTCTTGAAAGGACATCTATGATATCTTATCATTCAGAGGAAAAAAAAGGAACTGTTTGGATTATGTTTTGCTGTTTACAGGAGATGAAAAATCTAAAGATTCCAAATCAAATCCTTGGAAGAAAGGCTCTATGTGTTTAAGTAATCTTAGGTACCGTAATTAACACACTATGATGGGTAATCTAAGAGGTAGGCCACTTCTGCAAAATCCAAGATGACAGTTGACTGCAGGCTCTGAATGGTTGAAGTGAAAATCAATGACTACAGATGATCAAGACAACAGGACATGACACTCTGTCAAACATCCTGAAAAGAAGACCATAGTGCATATTTAACCAGGAAAGGCTTTGCTTTTTGTACATCAAATTGAAGACATCCAGCTTCACAAGCCGAGACAATGCATCTCTGACTAACAAGATTTTCTCTAAATCCAGCTTTTCCTCAACAATCTGTAGTTCCCTCTATACCTACCGCTTGCCTCACGTTACTGATTTGCACAATAATCTGTTAAAGATAACTATACCAGCTACTATTTTATAAAAAAGGCTACTCACAATGACAGGACAATGCAATTTGTTTGCATCTTGCCAAAGTGGTTTCCATTAGACTTCTACGCTAGCAAAAAAGGATGACAGTAATATCTAAGCAGCTTAAATAATGTATAGGCATGTTCCTTGTAAGCAAAGGATATCCTTCTATAGCTGTGACCCCAGCTAGCTTTAAGTTGTCACGTACACTACTAACAACTATAACTACATAAGTCTAAAAACATGAACAAATTCATCAGGTCTCTCCATATCCTACCAAACAGCTAAATAACCTTAGCATAAATTTATGATTTGCTGCTACAACCCAAAAATGTAAGCACAGTAAAAAAGAAAATGTTTAGATTAGTAGCCTCAAGAAATGTTACAAGACAGCATCACCTCACTGATTGTGCTTGTGAAAGATGACTGATTTCATCAATTGGTGAAAAAAGGCAGCCAAATAACTTAATTAGAACTAAAGCATTTCTTCTAAAAATGTGACTTCTCTCTCTTTCCCTGATGGCATTGAGAGATAGCAAATGAGCACTTTTTTGCAGTGGAACACGAGACAGGTGCCTCAATTATTAAGTGTGCCTTATATTTTATTTAAGAAACCTTAGAAGAAAGGTTTCCTGTTCCGTCCCAAGTAAAGACAGTTTCTGACCTATAAGCATGCCACTGACATTTTTAAATTTATTTTTGTAGGTCAGTTTAAGCTAATCCTCTCCAAAAAAACCCAAACCAAACCAAAGACAACAAAATACAATCCCCACGTGGCCATACTTTAAGATATTTTTTCTCTAACTCTGGAACACTACTCAGGTTCTGTTCCCTACCTTCTTAAACATCCTTTCTGGAAGATATGCATGAGAAAATTGATAAATTTACTACTAGTCTTACTGGGGAAAAAAAAAAAAAGGAATGAAAAATTGACATATAAAAATCAACAATTTTCAACCTGTTGGTTATATATTCAAGGGTTATAAGCTGTTCCCTTCTTTTCCCTAAGCATGCTGTACTGGAAGTCCATTCTTGTCCATTACGCTCCAAAATCTTTCAGAGCCAGCACTCTATACGAAGACTTTACATCCATTACTACATACCACTCCATAAATAAAATCTTAATCAGTAACTTTTCTTTCCCTACTAAAAACGAGTCAGAACAAATACCCAAATATTCATTATCACCCACCATTTGCAGTCCGTGCAGAGTAAGTAATATTTTACTCAAACAATTGCTGAAATGTGGAATACTATGGCTAAGTGATAGATGTTATTACCAGTAGTTTGATCTGGTTCTTCAACAAGAGGGTGATGACAGTGCAGAAATAACACGGCATCAGTGCAGGCTGACACCCCATTAAAACACTAAAACTAACCCGGTCGGACAACGTAAAAACGTATATGAAGGACCTCTGTTGGATTTAGAAGCCGTGGCGTCACTCACGAACCCCCTCGCTTTGCACGAAATCAGCCCACCCTCACCCTCAACTAAACCCCCTGACGTACACGCACTCGCGAAGCAACACGACCCCCGAGAGACTCCCCCGACGGCGGCGGAGCCTGCCGCCGCTCCTGCAGCCTCTCACCGCAGCACCGAGCCCCGCGCTCCCCTTCGGCTCTGCCTCACCGCCAGCGGCAACGCCGCCCGCCCCACCCCGCCCCGCAGCAAGGCCTGGCACCACACCGAGCCCCGGCACCACACCGAGCCCCGGCAGCGCCGGCTCCCAGGCAGGACCGAGGCACCCGCCGCAACGGCGCGGGGGGGGGGCGGCGCGAAGAGGGGGGCCGGCGGAGCGGCGCGGCGGGGCCCGCGCTCACCTTGTCCGAGTCCAGGTCGGGGTCGGCCTGGCACAGGCGGAAGAGGAAGGACTTGGGGTCCCTGCAGAGCGTCTGCCGAGTGGTCAGGAAGCAGGTGCCCCCCACGTTCAGCCGGACCCACTTGCCGGGCACCGCGCCGGGCGGCGGCGCTGAGCTGCACCGGCGGCAGGGCCCGCCCGGGCCTCCCAGGCCGAGGCCGCCGATCGGGTGAACCGGAAAATCGCAGTGGTTCTCCGCCGCCATCCTCGCCGCCGCAAGGGTCTGCCCCAGCCACAGGTCCCCGGGTGCACCTCCCACCGGAAGCGTCCCACTCGTGAACCGCTTCCCTTCCCCCTTCTCGCCCGGCGCCTGCGCCGGAGCAGCCTCGTCCGCCGGGGCCGTTCACGACGACGCGATGACGGGCAGCCGCGCCCGAGCGGCGAACGACGGACTCAGCGGGCGGCCAGGGGCGGCCCGCCCGCCGCGCCAAGGCCGCGGCCCCGGAAGCGGTGGGCGGGTGGGCGGGCGTGCGATAGCGCCGCCGCTGGGCCGGAGGTCCTGCCCCCCCCCCCCCCCCGCGACGGAAGGAAGAGGCGGAGGCCGGGCTAGGACCCTACATGCCTTTATTACAGACTACCAAGCATAAGTGAAATCCGTCATCCAGTCACTAACTACACATCTACAGCACAGAGATCTGTCGAGAGGAGAATAAACAGTCATTAAATTATGAGATATGATTAAATCATCGACCAATAGAAAATTTATATAATAAAGCCAGAAAAAAGGTGTAAAATAGTTTACAATAATTATTCACATTCAAGGCTGTACATCAATACATACAACACCATGGCCCCGAACATGAATTCAATCCAAATAATTCATATATTAGAATTTAAATAACACAGACTGAACTAGAGGCCAACAAGAGCCAGCAAATAACCTTAGAAGAATAAAAATACAAAAGTGTGTATCTTATATCATTGCATTATTTGCTTCTGTTTTCACGGGTTCTTGGAGAAGGGGAGATTCTTTTGTGGTGCTTGTTGAGGGGGTTGGGGATTTTTTTTTTGTTGTCGTTTGGTTTGGTTGTGGGGGTTTTGGTTTTTTTTCTTTGTTTGTTTTTGTTGTTTTTTTTTTTTTATCTGTACATCACAGTTACAGCTACAAACCAGGTAGAGAATATTACACACATAACTGACTGCCACCAACCTGAAAACAGCTAGCATACAACTATCAAAACTGATTATGGTTCCTGGTTCCTATTTTTCTCTTTTGTCAGATACAGTAATTGTAAGTTCTGCTACAATTTAGAACATTTGCCACATCCAGTCAGAGTTAGTACATGGTCATAGGAAGCTTTGTCAAATGACAACCATCTACATCTGCTACCATGCTGACAGACAGTCCAGGTTATTGGGTGCTTAAGAACCCCACCAATTGTTTACGGTACGAAAGTCATATTTCTTCTAAGAAAGAGGAAACATTCTTAAATTACCAGTGTTAACTGAAAGCATACCAAGTTGGGTCAGAGAATTACTTGTCTGTAAGCTCACTTGATCAGCTGATGGACTGTGTCATGAAGCTTTGCAGGAGCACTTCTGTTTGATTAATAAACTATTTGCATAAAATATTACAGGCATTCAGCAAAATTTCAGGTATAAATACCACACCTATTCATGTAATTCACTAGTAGAAAGAATGATCACAATCCACAGACCGCATCTTCAGGCAACTATTAATACACAAGTTCTCTCCTCAGCAAGGTGTTGAAATCAAATGTTTTGTCCACAGGCCAAATGAAGTAATTGTGTTGACTTTACTAAATAATTCAAAAGAAACTGTTAAATGTACATGTGGGAAATCCTCAGGATTCTTCTAAGTTCCCAGCACAAAATGTAATTATATCAAGCACATTAAATTAAACATCTTGAACTATGAAAATGGATTACAATTATCACATCTTTGTTTCAACCTACAGAGTTTTTTCCGGGCTTATATATAGCAGATACTTCACAACTAAATCACATCAGAAGGAGAAAAATAAGTGGAGCACAGTACTATCTGATAGTTTGAGGTGCTCACTATCTAAGTGCTTAGCAAATGAGATCTTAATAGGTAATATCAGTCTGCTCACAATGCCTCACCATCACATCTGAAGCAAGTCTTCCTTAGTGTAAGTCCTTCTCAAAACTGGACTTTAAGGCCAACAGTAATAAACTCATCTCTCCAGTTTATCAAAGTAGTTTTAAACTTCCTGTGACTGGGCTGGACACTAAATAGAACATTGCAATTCAAAAATCCTTTCATCCTTTCTTAAGCTCCACCCCACAGAAAACAGATGCAATAAACACCTTCCTGAAGTTCAAAGCCCAAGCAAAACAAAATTACAAAATTACTGACCAGATTCTTTATAAATGATTGGCAATTGTTCAAAATGCAAAAGATGGAATGAACCAATCAATAGATTTGGGTTTCAGTAGGTTTGCAGTGAGGAGTCTGAAGAAGAGTCTTCAAGTGCCTAACAACCCTTTTTTGTGCTTTGAAGACCTCAGGTAAAGAGCAGAGAAATTAACTGGCTTATCTGCAGCTCTGAAGAATCTCCCTTGTACATTTCATTCCATAAACTCCCATAAACCACAGGAGTGATATTCAGGACAAAGATCTGAAGCTACCCCATTTCAGGTATAAGCATCTAAAAGAGGAACCAGCCCTTCATAGTATGCAGCACCTGCCAATACACATTTAAGTGGACAAACTGGTGAAACATACTTAAATCTGCATGATTACTTTGTCTTGCCTCACTCTATTCTTTTGCCATCTTTCAAAACCACAGATTTCATTTACAGTCCAAGACAGACAAATACCTCTCCCAGAAAAGTTCTAGTCCCTTCCCAAAAAAGCAGCAGCTAAGGAAGACTTGATCTGGAACACTGAAGTTCTAAGGGAAGGGATGCCTGTAAGAGGTGCTCACAGTTTTCTAATGACAGCATTGTCAAAAGAGAAAAGGAATACTAGAATGCAGACATCAGCCTTCCAGACACCTTTCTTGATAGCTTACTGCTATCAAGATTTCTTTGGCTGAAAGTTTTTGGTGGGCAGGACGGAAGTCTACTGAGAAAGGATTTTAAAGGTGTGAAAAAGCAGAGTAATTACTTTGTTATGGCAAAATGACTACAAGTCTAAATATTACAGAAAACATGTTTAAGCATTCCTAGATTTCCACCTAGTGAACAAGCCAATGAAGATCACTCCATCTCCTAATGAAGCTAAGGTATTCACTATTAGCAGAACAACTTTGCCAGACTTTTTATGTGAGGCCAAGTTTTGTCACACTGAACAGCAGTAGCACTACGAATTTCCATCACCACGAAACTCTCCTGTATAAAGTTGGGAATACATCTACATCTCTAAACCAAAGACTAAATCCAAAAGCGGTAGCGTTGCCTCCAGAGGATCCAACATACAGCTGGAATTAGACAGTCAGAGAACAAATGGATAGCACTACAAACTTAAAATACACATCATCTTGGTTAGAATGGTAAATACAGGATTAATAGAGGCACAGACAGGAGGTGTACTGTGCTATTCAAATTTTAGTGACAAGGAGTGAGTGTACCTTGTATGTGATGAAAATTCTCACAGTGCAAAGGGAATGGTGTTCTGTCTCTTTCTCATCTCAGCCATTTACAGGACACCTTAGCTCCCTTAACACCAGGCACCGTAAGCCAGTGATTTACTTTTGTCAAGTCTGTGTACATTGTGGGATAACAGAAGACTACAAGAATATAGTTTCTCCAAAAGAAAAGGCAACTGCATTCTCTTCAGACTGAAAGATACCAGAAAAGCTTCACTGTCATCAAGTTCAACCACATAACACAGTTTTTAAAAGAGATCAATAATAAATCTCCTTCACCCTGTACAACAACAAAATATCCAACATTCATCTGTTTTCTCAGAACTCCTGATAAGCCACTGCTTTTACAATACCGCTTCTAGAACAGTAGCCCATGAGTTTTTTCAGCATTGCAGTGGAACATTTCTTTCTTTGGTGGAAGGAAAAGCACATCATAGTATGAGACCTCAAAATGCAAAGAGATTGTATGTGTAGAAGGTGAATAAATAGGTGTGATGTTTACACTGCTTTTGAAAAAAGGGAAGGAATGCCTTTGTCCAGACCTAGGTCATTCCTCTCTGCAAGGTTCAGGAACACAGGCATGTTGAAAATAACATTAGGGAAGTTGTTTTTAGCACATAGAAAGTTGTATCTTTGCAATGTTACAAGAAATGTCTGACCACAAGAAAGCCTTAATTTGAAGAGGATAAAGGAGATCGATATGAAAAATATTTTCATTTTATAGATATGCCTTATGTACCATATATTTTCCCCTTTGTATCAGTATTTTCCTTTGAATTTTTAACCAGATTACTTTATGGATCTAATATTTCAATTGCTTAATTTTTTTCAGAGTTGCTAAATATTTAGCCAAGGACCAAAAATAGTATTATTTGTACATCTCATTACACAATGAGACAAAAAAAGTCAAGTAATCAATTGTACAAAGCTTTCACACTTCCTTCTCTACCCAGGTAAATAGGTTGGCCCCACTAAAATGCACAATACATGCACACCCTGGAAAGAAAGCTTCTAGCCCTCATCTCCTGAAAAGGTGAAAAACTATTTACTACTTCAATAGCAACATTTTTTCCCCCATACTAACCAGTTAATTTTTTAGTTAGCATTAGTTAAAAGCATGCTGGTAAGTTTACTGTCCCTTGATTAAATACATATATGATTCATATTAAAATTTAAATTGAATGTTTAAAATCTTATATGCTTCAGAAGCCAACATTTCAATTTTAGAAAACTTTCAGTGCCATGTTCAGCATTTTACTCTCTCAAAACCTGTATCATTGGAGCCTGTCTGCCAGACACATGCATCTGACTCATTCACATAATTACTAAAGTACCACATAAATCCTGCAACCAGAACTATATTAGGAATTACAAAAGGGTGCAACTGACCTGGCTACAAATGCCATATACCAATAAGCTGGGGGACTGTGAGGAAAGGAAGAGAAAACAAAGAGGTGGTGCTTAGGAGAGGCATATAAAAGCTCCCTGATGAAATACAGTTTAATGATAATCTGAAAGTCACAGAAAACTCCAGCCCTATAAAATGCAAGGCTGGTACATGATTTGGCATGTGTGCGTGTGGATTGATTTTAACTCATCTTAAGTGAAGCTGGTAACACAAGGTCTATCCACTAGCCTGCAGCAGAAATTGAGCTGAAGTGCACAAAAAGCAAGATCTTCACTGCAATGATATGCATGTGGAAGCCTCAACAGAAGCACAAAGAGCAAGCAAAGCGACCCTGAATTCCATTAGGTTTTTGCTTTTCTTTTTTTTTTTTTCTTTCTTTTAAAAAAAAAAAACAAAACAAAACAGAACATTTCAGACATATGCTTCCCCTTGAGATGGTAATAGGTGGGTTGAAAAGATTCCTCTGATCGGCTGCACACGGAGTTCTAGCAGCAAGTAGGGAAACTGGGAAATTTTGGATGAGCATTACTATTTAGCAGCATTCTGGTGGTATCTGTGCCGCCAAACTTCATGTATCTTTTTGCACCATTTATGAGCATTCCCACTTGGGTCCATCAGGTAGTATGTCCTGTTTGGCTATAAGCGAACAACATTTTAATGAGTATTCCAAACACAGTTTAACCAAAGCAGTAAGTATTCTGCACCTACCAATAAAATAATTATTCAGAATCAGTTCATAAACTTCCCAAAGGTTAAATCCAATTACAGTTATATAACATTACATATTACTGAATAACCATACACCTGGCATCTCAGTATTGTTTAAGCAGTCAACTGACAATATATTGTTGGTACGCTCCCTGTGATCCATTATATAAAAATAGGGCTAAACTTTAAAAGTTCTTAAGAACTTACTTCAAATCCCCAAATCTACTTATAGTTTATTTACACACAAATAATAAAAAATACACTTGTATTTTTGTGGGAGATGTGTATGTCAGAGTTTTTTTGTTGTTTTGGTTTGTCTTTCAGGAAGGATTGTTGGTGGTGTTTTGTTTTTGTTTTTTTTAAATTAAGGCTATCAACACTTGTATTTAAGGAACTGTATTTTGTCTGGAAAAATTTATTTGTTAACAACTTACAATAATTGTCCAAGGATCTTAGTGCAACTTATAAGGAAATTAAAGAAAGTCACTTACTGTGTGAACAAAAAATGTCTTAAAATTCTTGGCTTCTGGCCGCAACTCTAAAGACCATGGAATTTCTCCTTTTAGAACTTTGTTGACAGGATCCACATAATACAGGTGGGGCCCCTCTGTGAGCAGCAATTGGCGCCGACGTGCAAACAATCCCTAACAAGAAAAGCAGAAGCAGATGCAAAAAAGCATGAGGCAGGAAAAAACGTAAATGTGTAGATCTCAATTTAAAAACAGAGGTAGAATTAAAACAGCTCAGTGATAGGACAGTACGTTTGCATTTGGGGGACTTTTTTTGTTTTCCTTTTGCTTTACCTATTTGACTTCACTCCTTTTTTAGGAGGTTACAATGCATTCCTACTACATGGCAAAACACAAGTACTATTTTAAGAAAGCATCTTCAAGTTCTAACAAAACATAAAACAACTAGCTGTACTGAGTGAAGCAAAATTTATTTGTCAAAGACTCCAGCTCAGAAATCAATACTCATGATTTTGTGGAGAAAATTAGTAACAAGCAGGTAGTAACTTAGATGAAAGAGAACCTACATTCCTGTAAAGCTGACACAGACTATCATTGCTCATCTGTACCATGTTAAACTTAACTATCTGTTCTAATGTCAGCTCTGCCTCTCAGCATACAGGCAATAGTCGGATCCAGGAAAAACAGTTAAGGACACTATGGGCTTTATTTTACTTTCCAATATTTGTGGCTCAATCCACATGCAGGCAATGCATCAAGACAAAGCGTTTAGTGGGCTATATCAGATTGAGAGGAGGAGGGGGACCAAAAACTCGTTTACTACACTCTCAAAATGAAAGCATCAATAGCACATTTACTTTTAGCCTTTTCAAAAATCAAGGGCGCACCACTAAATTAAGAAAAAACAATCTATTCACAAGAAAATGCTGCATTTTAGAAAATAAACAAAACAATTTTACACTTGCAAGTAAGTTAAAACAAGGAAGCTCTAAAACCAGTTCCTTATCTATGCTGCAACTGTGCAAAAATGTGACAGCTGAATCTTGTTACAGGGAACTAAGAAAAGCCCTTACCTTTCTTTTGTCCACTGGACCCATTTTTAGGATTAAGTTATTTTCTACAAACTGATGCCTTAAAAAAAAAGAAAAGTAACTATTACTCCAGAAGTAATTCTTCCACAGAAACAGCTCTTTTTACTATTATTATCAAGCAATTTTCCATGTCTCTCCCTAGTGTCTCCTTTTCTTCCAAAGTCCTGAACAACTTTACTAGATGAGTTTTGGACTCTTCCTCATTCCAAGACAAAGAGTTTTTTCTAAAATCTGACAGGGAGGGGAAGGAAAAAAAAAAAAAAAATCACAAATGAGAAACCTCTCAAAAGTGAAGAGAAACACTAATAAGTACATGGTCTAGAGGTATTTTGGTTAGATATCAACCAAATATTATAATTCAAAAAAACCCCAACAACTTATGGCAACTGTAAGTAGGAAGGAACCTTTTCTAGTTCTAGGACTCTGTGGAGTCCTAGCACTGGTATAGCGTCATTTCTGCCTATCTTACAAACATACTCCACAACAACTTCCAGACCTTGTAAATTTTAGAAATGTAGTATTAGGTTTTCGCTGCTATTGCTTTAAATATATAAGTCACGAAAAATCTAGTTGCTAATTGTTTGCTTGAAGACATTAAGACTGACAAATATTAATTTGAATCAAAATAACTTATTTTTCTGGATTCCTTACTGCTGTGCAAGTAACAGATCAGCTATATTCAAAGATCTCACCAAGGATTTCCACCAGCTTGTTTTGCCAGAAGTAACCTCTTTTCATCTTCAGAAAACTGTAAGTCCAGCTCAAAGGAATTGTTGTCAAGATCATGAATATACTGTTCAATATTTCCTCCTGATGTCTGTGGTGTACTTGTCTCTGGGGCAGACAGTGAATGGGAAGAGGCAGAACCAGAAACTTGCATGCAACCAAACTGACTCAGGAGATTGTCATACTACAGGAGGAAACAAAATGAAGTAAAGAAATTTCTGTGATTAAAAAAAAGCTTATTTTGCACTAACTGTGGCTTTTAATTTAAGCATGCTTTTGTTTATCATGTTTTGGGCAAAAAGACAGCCTACTCTCTATAGATTAAGCGTCACTTATCCAAAAAAGTACGCTTGGTCAAAAGCAAGCCAACCAGTATTTTTTCCAAACTCTCACTTCATCCAAAAAAAACCCCAAACAAAACCAAAAACCACAAACCAAAAAAACCCCCAAAAACCAAACCAACCCCCCCCCCAAACAACACCTGACTAGTTCAAATTTTAACCAGCTAACCAGCAATTTTATATTAGATTCTTAATAATTGAGCCTTCATTAAAATATAACTAATCAGTAGTTTCAATAAAAATATTTAATATGCAATAATTATGCTTTAATGAAAGTCTCGGGCAGCATCAGAGCTGAATAGAGCAATAGACAAACATACATTTCCGTAACAGTCTTCATCATCCTCTGACATAGCAGGTAAATATGCTGTAAGTTTTGGGGGTGTCTGAAGATGTAGGTTCTCCCACACAATGGATTCAAAGAAGGGGTGAGCCTTAAGAGGTCCGTATCCTCCCATTTCTTCACAACCTAATCGGTTGGTAGCATCTAGAACCTAAGCAAATTACAGTTAAGTTAACACGCAGAAAATAATGACAACGAAAGGGCGAGCACCATTCACATTTGCACAGCAGCATGTGAAAACTTAAAACCAGTTGGTCTCACTGACCTAACCATACATATCTAGAATATAAGGAGACTGCTTATAATACAAGATGTTATTTGTCAATATGTCTCAGCAGCAACATTTTTACACTACACCAGCTCACAGATCTAGAGAAAGGAGCATGATCCACACAATTTTTTGGCTTTGTTTCTTCATAAAGACAGAAACAAAACCAAGTAAACATACAGAGAAGGCCTGGTGGAGCATAGCTCATTTAAGTATAGCCCAGCATCACATTCTAGTGATGCAAGAAGCCGTGGAAGCTATAGTTGGTGTCAAACATCAACCTCTCAAGCACCCTAAAACTACACAGTTCTCAGGACGTTGATGCAACCTGGACCTTACCATTCAGCAGGCACTGGCTTGGCCATAGAGCTGGCCCAGACACAGGAATATGCTGCTAGGCCCTTTACAATGGTTGCACTCATCATCATCCACAAACATAAGACAGAATTTCCTCATCACCCCCTGCCCCATGCTAATATGCTAGACTATTGAACTTCAAAAAGCTTATACCACCCAAAATGTTCTTTGTATATTCATTGTAGTGTCATAGCCATCTCACTGATGAGACACAACTATTTTTTTCTTCCTATCTGTCAAACATTCACATGCAGAGTAACTCTTTGGCTGATACTATTGAGCC
Source organism: Haliaeetus albicilla (assembly GCF_947461875.1). Taxonomy (NCBI): domain Eukaryota; kingdom Metazoa; phylum Chordata; class Aves; order Accipitriformes; family Accipitridae; genus Haliaeetus; species Haliaeetus albicilla. Next base: position 26,370,607 of record NC_091504.1, on the reverse strand, counting down.
ATGTATTAAGTGCAAGGTAAGTGCATGCTAAAATGCAAGGTAAGTTGATTTTTACTGTGATGAATGTATCTCTCCATGATGTATAGAACGTTGTTTCCAACTAAATGATTCACTATACAACTCAACAAGAATTAATCTAAGTACTATGTAAACCTAAGTATTTGACTTTTAACTTCTGTGTGTAATGCACAGTATTTAGGATCATTTGCTTCCATTTCGCTGAGAGACATTCCTTGTCCACACCTTAGAATTCAGATTTTTTTAAAAAAATTACAATCTAAGTGCTGTTTAATAATGGCTGTTGATTTTCAAGACACTCCCCTACGCAGTCAATAATGCTCACAGTCGCTCTTATTATAAGGTTTGCAATAGAGTGCATGGAAACTTTAGGGAAAAAAAACCCTACGTAAGCTGAATGTTTCCAATGTCATCAAATCATTGAACAGCAGCATATATTTACCAGTAGCTTTTCAACAAGATCTTTTGCCTTGGGAAAAAATTTTTCTGGAAAGTCATATTCCAACTTTATTATCTTCTGGAATATAAGGTATTCATTTCTGCAAAAGAGAAAAACATAGCTCTTGTTATTAGTTCTCCATGGTTCTTAAACCTTAACAGTGCATAACCTGGACAAATATTAAACGGGAGATCTACAAGTTAAGTCAAATTCCCATAAACCTTTCCAGGGTGAAGGGGTACAGTCTTCCAAGTATCTATGATCCTGTAAGCACCAGATACTTGAAGAATAAGGAAAGTTCAAATGGCTCAATGCAGAGGTGCCTCATACCCTCTTCATGTAGGCATAGTTACCTTTATGGTATAAATTACATGTGAAATCCTAGGATAAATTAAGGAATCTCTCTCAGAAACTCTAGTTATAGCTGTCTAAGCATCTTCATGACATCAGAAAGGACAAATAAAAGCAGGCATGACATTAACACCAACATTGCACCATGAAAAGTTGTAGTCCAGAACAGGTAGTAAGGTAAAAGCCAAAACCAAGTCAACATATGTATGATCCACATAATTAGCTTAAATCTCTTACCCAGCTCTAAATGGAGGCAATCCAGCTACAAGCTGATATATTATACATCCCAGAGCCCAGAGGTCAGAGCTTCAAAAGAAAGAGGAAAAAACATATAGTATGTTTTCCTATAAAAAGTCTTTAAACTGTAACTTTAAAAGAATTCTTAAACTTCTGCTAGTTAGAACATAGCATGAACACATTGGACAAACCTGCCTAGCACAACTTCCAACAATTTCATTCATTGACAGAAGAGCAGGCTAGCAATACAACTTTTTTTTTTTTTAAAGTATACAGTAACCATCCCACAACAACTGACTACAAGCACATGTGCAAGACAGCTGAATTCTCAAAGTAATTAATGGGTATGTAATGAGACTAAAAAGAATATTTATTATCCACTACCACAATTCAAAGATGCATTCAACTGCATGCAATATATGCTCCTTCAGAATTAAAATCCTTTCCTCTAAATATTTTAGGCAAAAAAAAAAGTCACAAAACAGCTTTTTCACTTAAAGCTTTTCTGAAGACACAAACAAACAGGCAGGCTATATGGTACATGGGTGAGGGAAAGTCTTAAGTTTTAGTGTGTTGGCCTGAAAGAGCATTTTTAAATTATTTTACCTTGAGGTAAACTATACATAGATTTGATTAAAGCTTAGAATTCCTCATGGAAGACCAAAATACTAACAAACACTCAAAACTACTCAAATTAAGAGTTTTCTGTAAAGATGAAGCATTACGTAACTTCTAAAAAGAGTTCACGGCCTGATGAAGTCTTACGATTAGCCAAACCAGTCAAAACCTCTTTCCTAGTAGCAAAAGTGGAAAGTCTAATGGTATTTCTACCATTTCAAGAAATGCTACCACAAGTTAGCACAGTTATTCATAGAAGAGATCTCTTTTCCCTATGATGTCAATGATTACTTTGATTATTCTTCCACCATTGTAATAAAATAGATATACAACAGTCTGTAGGTTACCATCAAGAACCAATTTAAATTAGGTAAGAAATTTCTTAAGGGTATCACTCATACCAGGTACAGAGATGAGCTTTAAACCATTGCAAACCCCAAGTAGGGCTTAGCAAAGATAACCACAAGTTGATCTAAATACAAGTTAAAGAAAGCTGTAGCCTTTCCCCTAACTGACAGAACATGACATTCTGTTGCTTTTACAGCAGGAATTACCATATTAGAGCAAGCTTATATAAAACAGAATTAAAATAGTTATATTATTTGGATAACAGAAAAAGTTTTTCTGATTTATTTATGGGTAAGAGAAATCCAACTTCACATTACACACCTTCTCCTGACAACACCTAATCCTGTCTGTAGAACTCCAGAAGGTAGATGAACTGAGGAAACCAGCACTCAGACAAGAAGGAATACTTGTTAAGAAAAAAAAATATTTCAAACTCTCTTAAAAAAATCTTTATACTCAAGCATCTTGTTTCTCTGAAATACTAAGCTCGCTGGCTTGCTTTATTTATCCCCTCCCCACCATTTGACACTATCCTGACAGAGTCAGTAAAGTTCTGACATACAAGAGAATCCTCACCTTTTACAGGCAGATTTCTCCGTCAGCAGTTCTGGAGAAACATACTGTGCTGTCCCTACAAATGAGTTTGCCCGTGCTGGTAAGAAAATGGAAAAAAATAAGCAAATACATACTGATGGAGAAGCCAACCTCCCCCTTACCCCCCTGCCCCCACCCAACAAAAAATACCCCAAAGGCAATCTATTGCAATTTATGTAAAACGACAAAGAACTCACGGGAATTTCATTTCTCTACCCATCCACAAAACCTACTTGCAAGAGACAAATCAATCTCAGTGATATCTATTTGGTTCAAGAAGCTAGGCATTTAAGCACTTTGTTAGGTATAAAATCTACCAACAAAAGCTTACTACATTCAGGTAAAAAATTAAGTTTATCAAATTCAGTTCAGCCTAGTGCTTTTTTTCAGGCATTGTTTGCAGCATCATTGATTCACAGGTTAATACTAAGCAACTAATGACACAAGAATTCTATAACCTTCACATTTGAGCAACTCTGATAATCACTGGGGTTAGATACATAAGCAGAGTAAAAACTTACTGTTTCAGCTGAGCCACAGTAACTATTTGTTTGTATTCTAGTCTTGCAGATGAAAAGTAATTTGAAATAGTTTAACTTCCCACTATATTTGGTGATCTAGCTGGCTATACTACTACACCAAATATTACCTCTTCTGACATAATCTAAGCAGCGACAGTTCAAAACTGTTTCAAGATCTCTCAGTGGTTTTGTTAGATAAGAGGTAATGATATTTAAAGGTTAAAATTGGGTAAATACAACATATGTACATTTTCAAAGGGCCACTTGCTATAGTTATCTGTGTCACATTATGAAGTAAATAATGGCATACCTTGTCTGCTATCTGCAGATAATACTTTTGCTGTTCCAAAGTCTGTTATCTGAATGTGCATATCTTCATTTAGCAAGATGTTCTCTGGCTTAAGGTCCCTGGAAAAGGCAGATTTTTATATTTAAGCAGCACACAAATTAAAGTTGCAAAACTGTCTAGTGACTTGCGTATATAATACTATCATAAATGATGCAGATATTCTATAAACATTGTTATGTCAACTTTCCTCTAACTTGTACCTGTCAACATGCAGACTGCTAACAGATTTTGAAAAGCCCATTAACTAAATTTTTTCTAGAAAGACTTGAAGTAACAAATAATCTCAAAACTAAGCAATTGTGCATCTCCCTTGTTCAACAAAAATGGAAAAAACAAACAAAAAAACCCCCCAAAACCCAACAACAACAAGAAAACCAACAAAAAACCAACCCCAAAATCCAAAGAAACACAAAACCAAAAAACCCCACCCTTCACTCCCAAGTCTTAACTTAAATAACATCTGACAGACTGGTATGGCAGTAACATCTTCTAGGCCTGTTTACTCAGCACAAAACTCCAGTTAGTCAAACAATGGCAACCCCCCAGCCCCAGCTAAATGTCCAGAACAGGTAAGAACTGTAAACCACCAAATGTTTACATTTGTCACATACAAATCTATGTATAAACTGTATTTCAAATAAGTGTGTACCATTTGTATGGACACTGCCTCTGATTCTAAATAAAACCAGACCTCACAGTATCACACACACACAATATATAGCAATATAGAGTTAGATGTCAAGAGGTTCATTAGCAACAACATAAAAAAACCATAGCCTTGGGTTACACTGTTATGGTATTATTTACTTCGCACCAAGTTTCCTCAGCTGACAAGAAAAGATGACATACTTCCCTCCTAAGAAGTATCTTCGGATGCTCATAAAGAAATCTAGAAGCATGGGAGTTGTTTTGGTTGACTGGTAAGAAAAATCAGTGCAAATTCAAAGCTGTTTCCATCAACCACTGTGCAGCATTATTTTCCTCAGATTACAGTCCCCTATTATTGAAAAGCATGGGTTGTGCAGTTGTACAGTTTAAAGTCTGTAGACTAGCACAGAGAGCAATTGGAATGAAGTGATTATGACACACAAGCCATAAAAATCCTGTTCATTTTCCTGTTAACTATTCTCAGAGAGAAGCAGAAAGCACATGAATAGAATGGGCCTTTTTAACAGTACTGTGTGGGTTTTTTTACATATACATATATATGTATATATATATAGTACTCTATACACACATACATATACAGTTTATATAATGTATCCTATACCTATATTAACATATTAATATTATATTATGGATCTAGGATATAGCTATTTATATAGATATATAGAAAGATATATCTGTAGTAAGTTTTCCAGAGTAGCCTGGCATCTTAAAATGTTTCTATCTCATGTCATAGTTCTTAGGCAGCAGAAAATCCCAAGAGCTTTCAGGCACTGCTAGAGCTATGGACTTATAATTAAATAAACTTTATACTAAGTTCTCTAATTGCACAATTTCAGTGTCTTCTTTTGAGTTTCTCATAGTGGCCTTCATATGAAGACAAAAACTTAAAGCAGCTCTTTTATAATACAAGATTTCCAATATAGGCTTAGTAATACTGACAATCATGCTGCATTCATTTTATAAGCATTCTCCCAGTGTAACACATGAGCTATATAACCAAAGTGAAAATGGGACTTTTGAACATTTTTTTTTCCCCCTGTAGAAAATTTTATGCTTTTAGTACTCTCCACATCCAGCCCCCTTAGATTCTATTCCCAATTACTTCACAGAAAAGTATTAGCAAAAAGGACAAAGTGTTTAGCAGTATTACTTTCAGTTATATTTATCAGAAACATAATCATCCAGCTTTTTCCCAACTAGCATCTACTGTTCCATGAACAGCTGCTTCGGAACCTACAGACACAAAAGATTTCTTACCCAAAAATAAGTTCTGCAGCTCAGATTTCTCACATTTACAGCTTTAATTTCTTTAATACACGTGAATGACAAAACATGCTTATCCAGACAATATAATTGCATCAAGAACAACTGCAAAGGTCCTATTAAAAACTTTGCTAAATTTCACCATTTACCTAGTTATTGTTCGGCTTTGTGGAAACTGTTTACTCAGTAAAAACTGACATACATTAATTTTACTTTTCTTGATGACATGTTGCACACTAATTCACACACCAGCAGAATTCTAGTTACTTTTGGTACATATCACCACCAAAAAAAGAAAAGTAGTTAAACAAAAAGTCAGTTTCTGGTTTTAGACCAACTGATCAACCTTGAAAAAGACAAGCTTTTGGTAATGTTAATTGTAGCCCAAAAAGTCTTCTTACTTCTTCCGGCTAGAACAGTTGGTCTAATAACAGAGATTCGCTCTCCTCCTCCTAAAGTTTTCTGTTTAGCTCCTTATGTTAACAACAGTACTAATGCTAATGAAACCCTATTATGCTCTCATTAGCTTTCCAAAAAAACCAGATTTGCTTTAGACTTCACAAAGAACATTTCTAGAAAAAACACCTTGTGCAGAATCAAATGCGTGTTGGTCTCAACTTCGTATTACCTGTGAATTATTCCTTTCCCATGCAAATACTCCAGGGCTGATACAATTTCAGCAGTATAAAACCTGGTACAGGTCTCATCAAATGAGCCGATTTTGCGTATATACTTTAGCAGCTCTCCATTTTTGGCATAGCTAAGTCCAAAATCTGAATGTAAGTATAGTTAAGGTCTATCACTAAACCATTCTAAAACAAAAATCCCCACACCTCATTCCGAAGACAAGAATAATACTAAATATACATGAACAACAGGGAAGAAGTGAAGTTGGTCAATCTGAAACTTTACATGGTAGCAACCCAAAACAACTTCTTAAATATATTAACAACCTAGGGGACAGGTCCCAATTTCTTAGCATAGCAAAGACTACATAAAGGGTTAAATTTGTAGTTTTTCCAGTTAGTCACCTGAATAATTAAACTGTATACATAACTGCCCTCGAAAAGAACTATTTACAGTCATAACTAGCATTCAGCCCAGGTTTAAAATTGCCCCATCATCTGGAAAGTTCCAAAGTCAGCCTAGTGTTCAATGAGCAAATGTGTACATTACAAATGAGAGCCTCTAAGTTCTGTTAGTGCATGTGTGTACATACGTATGTACATACACACACATGATATAGAGCCTGTTATAGAGCCTGTATATAGCAGCCTCTGTGAAAAACACAAATACTTACTGACCCCAGAAACAGACTGATCTATCCTTTTACCCCTGGTACAGCCAATTCAAAGTGGGAAGTTTAGAAGGAAAGTCACACGTTTAACACTTTCTTCACATGAACCAAAAAAAAAAAAAAAAAAAAAAGCCGACTGCAAACCAATGAGGGTTCCAGACGTAACTGCACTTCGCAATTACTGCTAGAGAGAGAACCTGGGAAATAGTGGCCCAAACAGAAGTTTCAGCTTTCTATCATTCAGATTATTCTGTAAGCACTTCTACATAAGAAAAATGTTAATAGATCTAATTGTTCAAATACCAAATAGTAGTAAATATAGCTGGCTACCCCTATTTTAAACACAGGAATTGTGGTGTTTTACTGTATATAATCAGAAATAAACCATTTCTAAAACATTTCTCATACACCTTCCAATTTTTTAATTTTTTTTTAATTATTTTAAACTTAGATTGTTGCAAGTTGCCCTTCAGCATTTACCACATTGACAATATTTAAGTTATTGTTTTATTAATCTTCCCTGACCCACAAGTCACCCACTCTTCTCTCTCATGGAGCACACTCATCCTATTTGCTTAATTTCTATTAAAAGCATTACTGCAAAAATTGCATGGCAAACATTAAGATATTTGTAATACCTCAAGTTATTTTCATCATTCCTGTTAGACAATGTTTCAAAGGAACCAAAACTGGTGATTGCTACTTTTAAGAAAATGTTACAGCAAGTTTTAAAACACAAAGGATACATAGCTTTTCATCATCCTGAAAGGTGAAGTAGAGTTTAACAAAAAAAGGGTGATCCAGGCGGGACATTACATCTCTCTCTCGTGTCACATATGGCACCTTGTTTTCTTTTATGATATGACGTTTTTCTAGAATTTTAACTTGATGAGAAAAAGACAGAGTGAAAATGCAGGAGGTAAAACCAAATGAAGTCCATCTAAGTAATTTGTTTGGGGGTTTTTTTTGTTAGATAAAATTATCATAAAACCACTAATACTGTCTTTTGAACGGGTGTTTTGTAACAGGAGTACATTGATATTGTATTTTTTAAAAGTTCATTTTGAAGGAGTCAATACTTACTGGCATATTCTCTAGAGCTAGCCAATTCTCGAGCCAAGACAACCTGTTGCCAGAGGAGAGAAAATATATTGTAACCATTCATTAAAGACATATGCTAACATTGGTTTTGATCTTCCAGTAGGTATTTAGAATATTGATTGTCCAAAATAAGCTATCACAACTGCAATCAGCAAAATATTTAAGCTGTGTTCATATTATGCTGGCTTCAGCAAGACCACTGCAGAAATTCAGCTCAGCATAACAAAGCTTGTTTTGCTAAAAGACTTATATGCCTGACTGGGTAATCACCGATTTACTTTTTTTTTTTTTCCCCCCAGAAAAATTCTGAAGATTGTAACATAAGTCACAGTAAATTGCCAAATCTTCTTAAAGGTGAAAAAAGCAACAAGTGTGCTGAGGAGTATTTATAAAAATCTAACTGTCACAGTAAGTTTTCTTAACATAAATGGCAAAGATTGAAAGACAAATTTTATCTGAAAGATCAAAAGTAACAAGTGAGACAGAGCTTTCAACTATTTACAGTTGTTTAGAAAAAAGATTTAAAGAAAGGAAATGAGAGATTTCCAATTAGCAGAAGCAAGGGATAAATTTCAGGCAAACAGTTCTACATTTTTAAAGAGAAAAGGCAACTTAAGACAATCTGAGCAATGACTTTGTAACAATAGATGACTACAAGTTGTGTTTTTCTCATTTTAAGTTTATATCCATGCTACTACCTTGCTAGAATCTCAACATTATACCGATTTTTTTTTTAATCACTGCACCAGACTTGCTTCTAATCCACTTCTCGTTATATTCTAACCTCTTGCAAAATCAGTTATAATGGAGTACTCCAAAGTATTATTACATACACCTGATACTAAAAGTTAGGCATTCAGGAAAAAGAACTTCTAAATAGGGCAGTTTTTCAGGTGAAAGAAGTGCATGCAGTTGCACTCTTTCAGTATTAGAAAACTGAAATCTCAGTTCAGTAGTAAAAAGACACCTTTAATTTTCTAAAAAAAGTTCATCATCTACAAACACACTATAGTTCACAGTTTTTGATCAAGGAAAAATCCTAAATATATCCTAATTTCCTCCTAACTAATAATCCACAAAAAAAGAAGAAAAAAAACCCCACAAAAAACCCCAGTAGAATCACAAAAAAAAAAAAAGAAAAAGAAAAAACCCACAGAGGTACATGTTAATACCACGTCTCTGCTATTAGGGGCCTGAATCTTATCCACACTATGGGAAGAAGTAATATCAATAAGGAATGTAAATTCTACAGAAAGGAATTAGACCTTAGACAGGTAGCTTAAAAAAAAAAAAAAAAAAAAATCAAAAAAACAACAAACCAAAACCACCAAAACATAAACACAAAACCAAAAGCATTAATGTAACATGTAAATATGTCAGTTGCAAATTCAGAAAACAGCAAGGTAAGAAATGTAGTTAAACATCTCAAACTGGAGGAAGGTGGGATAAGAGCAGAGAACCCTCAACAGAGTCTACAAAGCAGAAATAACTGCCAACGTAATTGGCTGACATCATGGCCAATCTCAACTCTAAAACTTGAACAAATACTTCAGACTGTCAGACATTATGTCTGCATTTAAGAACTGGTTTCGGTTAGACACTCACCCTTCCTTAAAGCTCCTCCTCTTTTTAAGAGAATGAAGCCTCATTTATAGGTGGAGACAAAACCAAGGAAGGGGGTGGGGTGGGAAATGTACCAGCAATATAGAAGGTGGTGAGCAGGACAACATGCTTACCCAAACATGAGAATTATAATTCTGCCACCACATAACAGGTATTATTCTGAGAAGACCTTGAAGCTGTCTACATAGCAAGTAGATTTTCATTACTTTAAAAGAGCAGAGCAACAACTAGAAGGCCCTGCATTTGTGTATCTGTCAATATCAAGCATGGGTCCAAGAACAGTTAACAGCTGCAGAAGAAGGTCCCGCAAAATTGCAGAATGCTCTGAAGAAAAATGCCCTGAGGCCAGATCATGTGCATCTCTGCTGAATTTGAAATACAGCACTGGCAGCAGGTAGAGTTTGTGGTAGTTTAATAGAAGCCCAAGAAAACGGAATATATTATGACCCTGAGTAAATGATTTTTTTTTTTTAATTTTTTTTTTTTTAATCTGAAGCTGTCATTGGAGGCATAGTCATATGAAGGCCCATGCTTTTTGAGATGAACACCTTTCAGTCAGAATATTGGTGAAGATCTTCGGGAGTACAATCAGACCTCTGAATCTACAACCATGTTTAATAAGAACAAAGCATACATTTTTAACAAAATGTTTTGATAAGAACATGAAGATGCATGCCCCACAGATCAAGAGCTCTGGTGTTGATACATCAGAGGATTGTGCTGCCATCCAGAGGAACCTCAACAGACTGGAGAAATGGGCAGGCAGTAATCTCATGCAGTTCCCTTTTTTGAACCACAAACTCCTCCTCCCCCCGGGGAGGAACAATCTCAAGAACCAGTATATGCTGTGGGCTGATGGGCTGGAAAGCAGCTTTGCAGAAAAGGACCTAGGCAGCAGATGAGTCAGCAATGTGCCCTTGTCACAAAGGCGGCTGCATTAGGAGGAATGTTGCCAGCATGCTGGTGGAGGTGATCCTTCCCCTCTATTTAGCACTGGGAAGATCACACCTAGAGTACTGTGTCCTGTTCTGGGCTCCCCAGTAAAACAGAGTGAAGAATCTCTCATTTGAGGAAAGGCTGAGAGAGATGGGATTGTTCAGCCTAGAGAAGAAAAGGCGCAGGGGAAACCTCACCAATGTATATAAATATCCGAAAGGGAAGTGTAAAGAAGATGGAGTCAGGCTCTTTTCAGCAGTGGGCCAAACTGAAACACAGGAGGTTCCATTTGAACATCAGGAAACACTTTTTTACTGTGAGGGTGACCAAGCACTGGCACAGGTTGCCCAGGGAGGTTGGAGAATCTCCATCCTTGGAGATACTCAAAAGCTGTCCAGATGCAGTCCTGGCCAACTGGCTCTAGGTGGTCCTGCTTGACCAGGGGTTGGATGAGCTCACCTCCAGAGTTCCCTTGCAACCTCAATCCTTCTGTGATTCTGTAAGAGCAGCAAGCAAGTTTCCTTCTTGAAGGATGCAGTCTATAGGCTGAAGGCTACAGTCATTATTCTGAGCTTAATGTTTTTAAATTAAAAAAGTCCAGCTGCTGAAGACAGGACTGGACATTATATTTTAAAAATAATAATAAGCAAGTACTGTTAAGTCCCCTCCAGCAACAGTTTGTAACCTGTTCAGTGGCCATGGAAAGAGCATAACCAAGCACCTCCTGTGGAACATTATGAAAGGCATCCCTAAAACTATTGATCAGTTTCTAAAGTCATAGCACTGCAATAATGGACCAGAACTGCTAAGGCTGACAAACAAGGTGACAGGTGGGAAGAACTAACTCCCAAACATGCTCTCTCTAGCACTATCTGAGGCCCAGATGATTATGGTAACTGAAATTTTTCTTGTAAAACTCAAAAGAATAAGGCTACGTATGGATTAACGTTTTCACAGTATTCAGTCTCTCTCCTGCTGCCCACCTAAATGCATTTAGTCCCAAGACTTGGGACCAAAAAAACATCTACCAGTGAACAGGTAGCAGAATGCTGGAACAGAAGTTTATTCAAAGTCTGGGCTAGGCCCTATGAATTTCTCTGTTTACAAGGAACATGGTGCTAACTTTCAGAGGCCACAACCAGAAATTAAAAGTTTCTCACTGAAGCAGAGTATTCTGCTATACCCAAGAGGCAGCAACTCTGCTGCATTCTTTAGGGAAACTTGCAAGTTGCAAACTATGTATTTAAGTGCAAATTACTCCTGATGACTACTAGAGGCCTGCTTCCTAAACACCACAGTAGATCGTATAGGAAGAACCAGAAAAACCCAACATTTAGAGATCAACAACCAAAAGGTATATACAATAAATGACAAGTGAAAGATGTGAAAAACATACAGAAATACTACTTATTGTCTTACAATGGGGCAACTACAAAAGCATCAAATGGAAGTATTAATTGCTTCATGGGTTCTTTATGATAACACTTAAGTAATTCATTCTTGTGCAAGGCCATGGATGTGAGAAGTAAGTTAGAAAGAATCCATTTAAGGCTACTAAATACAGAGACACTAACTGTGGCTCATGAAGTCCTTGAGGGCCATGACACTAGAGGCTGAGAAAGAATATTGGAAAAGCGTCACTGTTCTTACTTTCTTCCCTAAGCATCTGGCAGTAGCTCCTGCCACAGACAGGACATTGCACAGAAGTTCTTACCATGACAAACTCCTAGCCCAGTTCCAATCCTTTATATCATAAAATTTTAACATAAGCCATTATGCTATCAAACTTAAATTAGAAAGCAATGCCTCCTAAAAATCCAAGTATCAAGTCATCAGGATGTAATGGAACTTCTGATGAGTTTAAAAGGTACTTGAAAAATCAGCACCTGTATTTAGTGCCACACTTAATTTTTATAGTTAAACTTAAAAGCACTATGTCCCTCTCATTTACTCTTCAAGCTGTTCTCTCCACATTTAAATCTCAGCAATATTACTTGCACAACAAATTTTGAAGTTTATCCAAGATATTTGGCACTTGTTACAAAAAGTAAAGTTACCGTTGAAAAAGATCCTTCACCCAGAATTTTCCCAAATTTGAAGTCATCGGGTCGTTTCTTTCGAGGCTGTGGAGGCTGCTGTCCTGTATGTTGCTGCAAGGAGTTTGAACTAGATCTTGATTCAGCAGCAGTACCCTCCATGTTAGATCCCTGTCTGCTGCCACAGGTGGAAATGACAGATGGAGTGCTGGAATCTGCTTGGTTCCTCACCATTGATGGGGATGAACAGGAGCACAACACCACGCTAGACTGGATTGGAACAGCATCATACTGAAAAGAGAAATGAAACCATACCTTCAAACCACACGCATTTGCACTTTATATCTGTAGAAGCATCAGATAAAGTCCTATTTGAAAGGGTTATCATTAAAATGTCTTTAGGAGGGAACATCAGTATTTCTTTTGGAAATAGCAGCTATTAGTTTGTTTAACAACTCTGTTTTAGGTCATGTTGCACACACATGTATAGCCATAAGTCAAAAGTCTGGACACTTTAAATTCAAGAATGCTTTTTTCCAAACTCAAAAAAATGCTCCCTAACACCAAGGTATCAAATTTCACGGTATATTCTCCTATGAATAACATGATCTTTAAACTTTATTTTGTGCTTAGAGACAGAGCCATCTGTCCAATCTTAACAAGTAGTAGTTTCCCTGAAACTAAAAGAATTATCCAGTTATGCAGTGAACACCTATATTCACAAGTAACATTAGTTTAGAGATCCAAGTTACAATGAACTGTAAATGAACAAGTAAAGCAAGAAAACGTCAGTGGAGACAAAGGATACATTCCTACATTTTTACTTGGAAATTCACTTTCTCCAGTAGTATTTCTCTTTAATACACATTGGGGAAGTACAGAAAGAAGAGAGAACAACATACAAAAGACAGATCAGCTGGAGGGTTTAATAATCAGCAATATCTAATACTTTTTTGAAGAATGCTCTGGTCCATGACCTTTTAAAACAAGGGAGATTACACTATTTAAGTTGTAATATGGTCACTTAAAGAGATTCCCAATTCCAGAACAAAGAACCAGATATAGCCCAGAAAACAGCAAGTACAAGAAGATACACTCCAAATACTGATTCTTGTAATATACAAAGCGAATCATCATTTAGTATCCTTTTATCAATTTTTCCAAGTAAGAGCAAAGAAACTTGTCAAGCTGCTTTCTCTCCCTGTTGGCAATATACCTCCATTAGTCTGTCAGGTGTCTGCTCCAAATGTTTTACTTGAAAGTGGCCAGAAAACACAGACAATAGGAGAGCTCTGGTGAACTACTTCTGATAATAAAAAATGAAATGGTATGCAAACAGGGAATATTTAAGAAAATTAACACCATGCCTGAATATTATTTTTTAATCTCAGTGTTCTAACATACATGCAGCAGAATGAACCTATGACTTAAGGAAAATCTCCTAACCTCAAAACAGATGTATTGTACAACCCTGACCTAGTCTGTAACATACCTCATGTTGATATTCAAATAAACATTACTTCTGACAAAAATAATTTTTTATCTCATGAACTTCAATTTGATTCAGAACAATTTTCTGCATTTCTATCAGAAATCACTTTAAAAGGGAATTGGACTTGCATTCAATCATGCATATGGGCTTAAAGCACCTAACTCCCCAATTAGTAATTACTCACTTAGCCGTGCTCTATGCAGTAGGGAAAAGCAGCCTTTATTTACTGCTAAACTTCGTTCAAAACTAAGATACAATTCAGAAATACACTTTACTTACACATTTAGTGGCATTACAGAACAACTTGACACCAACTTATTTCTAAGCATGCAAACGTATACTTTCTAAATTGAGATGAAGGTAACAAGATCAAAAAGAGTACAGCTAAAAACTCCATTTTCTCCACTCTCCATAATTCATGTATAAATATCAATTTCCACAAGATTGAAAATTAACTATTATTAAGCAACTACTCTAAACAATATCTTCCAAGGAGCATAAGGGAAGATTCCCTTTCCAGTCTGAGTGCAGCCTACTTGCCCCAGGATCTCTATTGCTTCTTAGGGCTTTTTCCAAGAACTATGACTACACCAATAGCGCAGCAAATCAAGAACAGGTAACACCTTCTTCTATTAGACCTTTGTCTGAGTTTTGTGATACAGCAGAGACTAACGAGGAATTTGCCTATAACGATAGCCATTTGCTACATTTTGTACAGCTTTTGTGAGGACAGAAGGGGGGTGAGCCTGGGGGAAGACTTGGGAGACAGATGGGAGAACTTTGCTTTTTGAAAAGTTCACTAACTCCCTGAAGGAGCAGTATATACCCCTACTCAGAATCAGTTATGCAGCATTCTTCCCTTTGAAGAGGAGAAACTATATTGATGCTATTATGAAAACAGGACATACACACTGAAGTATTATGTGTGCTGTAGGTCACAGTTCCTTTTACGCCTTCCATGCAGATATTTTAGCTTCCCCAGACTAGTTATTGTCCCTAACATTCTCATAGCCCAGCTGAATCACCTTTCCTTCAGACAGCTATGCAAACAGCAGCCTGTATAAAGATACATAGTAGCTAGAATTAAAAAAAGCTTGTACTCTTTCTTATCAAGAGGGCAGCAAGGCTGACACAAGGATGACTGCTCAACAACCTAAGTGATGCCAATATAAGAAATATCCCATTAATTGAAATATAGTAAATAAAAAACACATGCACACAGACTAAGTATCAGGATTTAAATGATGAACTGGTGGTTCCAGTCAGGCTATTCTAGAGCAACTGAGGGTTTACAGGTAAATAAAGCAGCAACACTGTGGGGGATCCGATTAGATTCTGCAGCTCGCAAGATCACCTTGAAAAACCAAACAAGAAAAAAACCACACCACAAAAGCACCAGAGAGCACTGAGAAAAAGGGGGAAAAAAGATGTTGGACCCAGTGTATTTCCTTGCATAGTATCTGAAACTAAGTCACAATGAATATCAAGTATAGAAAAGTCATAAGGGAAGAAGAGACAGGAGTAAAGGGCTTTGTAGGAAGAGATCATTATTTCCAGCCAAGGTATAACGTCAGTTAGTCCCCTGACTTTCTCAAAGGAAAGTCAAGATTAAGAACAAGACAGACAGAGGAAGATGCAATAGATTTAAAGTATCAGTTACCTAAGAAATGACAGAACTATGCAACTAGGCATGTTGCACCTCACCATTTATAGAGAAGGTCACTCCTACACTTGTCTTTCCACACTCCACATTCTTGTATAGTATTTTGTGTCCTGTACTATTTACCTCCTCAGTTTTATTTTGAAAGACTCCAAAAAAACACGTCTGCAGAGACTATACATGTTTCTACATATATGTCTTCACATACACCAGAGACAGGACACAGGCTAGTTCATCCAGTTAACCTTGTATAGCCACTCTTGCAAAAATCAGGTTTAAGATTCTGCTTCTGCTAGATACAGACTTTTTTAGTGAGATATGAAGTCAATCACTGAAGAATTCAAAAACCTTCTAAACTGCATCTGCAGTTCTCAGAACCATGAAGATGCTCTCCTTCCAGCAATTACTAACATTTCTCAGCTGGCAAGCCAATGAAAGCACAGACCCTCACACAGTGACAACACACTTACCTACTGCACATCATGGATCACCATGGACCACACTGGTAACCACTAATCTAATCATTCTACCTCTGCTTTTAAAAAACTAGTCCCTAACACTACCTACTTTACCAAGCTCTTCAGGGTGCTGTTTCTAATTTACTTCCATATAAAAATTGTTTCCTTCTTAGTGCAACATACTGTGAGTTTGAAAACCCTAGTAAGGAAGAAAATAACAAATCTGCTGAAGGTTAAGTGGAATTATAGATCAACAGACATATCAAAATCTTCATTAACTAATTTTCACTAAATCACTAGAAACAGGCTTCCTTTTATTTACATGCCATATGAAATCAGTCCTTATATTGTTCTTTTCCCCTCTTGTCTGCAAACAGTAGAAATAAACCTTAAGAGAAGAAAACTTGAATCAGTGCAAAAAGCCCATTAGATATCACTACATTTTTCCTTTTATACTTTCCTCACTCCCCTTTGTCTGAAAAGCCAGTCACAGGCAAAGCTCCCAGCTATCTAAAAGGACCTATACTTTTTGGAATCCTTTTTGCAATTCAGCATTTTGACAACAGCACTACCACCACAACTTTTAATATACCTAAGCACATCATATGCATCAAATACCACACTGCTCTAAAGCAAGCACAACCACAACAACTGCATCTCTACTAGCTTTTTCCCACTGCAAAATCTGCAACACTACTTTGCTGATACAGTTCTACAGTACTGCAAGTATGCTGATACAGTATTGCAAAAAATACTTCTAAAGACGGGGCCTTCTGAAGCTTCCAGTATCTTTTACTTCTATCCTAACTGACATGATACTGAACCTTGAAGATGACTGAGAACATATTTGCTATCACTGAAACTCTACTACCAAGATCTCATTTCTGTTATGAAGAAAATCAGTGAACAGGGTCCTAACCTATCACTTGCCTGACAGTAATACAGTCAGCAGACTCAGTGTTAACTGCTGACTGTATTATTGAATCTCTAGCTGCATTAAGACATAGGGCAGACACAATCAGAAAAGCTCTTCCATCCACTTACCTATAAGGCCAATTTTTTTGGAAGCATACCTTGCTAACAGAGAGTATTATTTACACAAAGCAACACGAGGTCTATACCTCAACTGGTATATTTGTTTTGATTATAAACAATGCTGATGAGACTGCATAAGCTAGAACATTGGCACAAGCCTCTTACGAATGTTTTTTATGGTAAAATGCATCACAGGTCTACTAAATGAAATAATGCAGATAGACATCCATAAAACATTTGACTTGGCATTATATAACATCTGAAATACAGACTACTGTTGAGGAAAACGAATATAGGACACGTTTTAAGTAAAATTGGTTAAATTCTTAAACAACTTATAATTAATAGTCATCCCCAAAGAAGGATCTCTTCCAGTTCACAACTGAATTGACTCTTAAACCAAAAAGGCTGAAAGAAAAAGAATAACTGCATAAATTTAAAGACTTGGGCGGGGGGGGGGGGGGGAAGGCCACACACCATTTGGCAAAAAAGTATATCTCTTACTCAAAGCAACCCACAGCTTTTGGTAAATTAGACAAATCAGTGAGACTTTATTTTTGTTTCTACCAAAACACTACTACAAATTAAAATACGGTCCAAGAACTTAGGCATAACAGTGGGAAACAAGTGGACAAAGAACTTAAGCTAGTCCATACCTGAATATACAGAACTAAAAAGCATCAAATAGGAAAAGCAAAGCCTTACTGCCACTAGTACTGTGCAAACATTAAGGAGAAAACCAAAACAAACCAGTTTCAGGAGAAAATCAAGACACTGAACTCCTGGAAAAACATCTAATCACCTGACTAGATTAAGCTCCTGAAATCTGTGTTCATTAAAGGATCTGACTCTTTTAGCCTTGCGGTATCAGAGAACACAGAACTCCGAAAATTATGATCGCCTGCAATTCAACACAAGTCTTACTGGATATAAGAATTACTGCATGATGTATGTCCTAAGACTAAATTATGATAAGTATTTCACAGACCATCATGAAGATAAATCAATACAAACATGTATGTCCTACATCAGCAAAGTCTGCTTAAGAAATTATAGGATTCAGAAAGCAACATAGCAGCACTCTAGGATATCTATGAATTAACCTTTTCACTTGCAAATAGAATTTGAGAGGCTTTCAAAACAGATACTACATGATACAGGATAAGATACCCTCCCCACATGTCATAGGATCCAACCACAGCTTTTACATCTGTGCCAAACATAGCCCTTTGATACAGAAACAGAAAGATCTTCCAAAATCTATGAATCTAAGATTCAATGTCTGAATTAATATACTTGCTTCAAGTAAAAATATGGAGTCCATCTATTTATCTGTGCTATTAAGGAGGAATAAAGGCCTTTATTCCACACTGAAAGAAAGTAATTGTGTTCATTGGACAGGTGTTTTGTAGTTTTAGAGACAAAGCTGACTTGCTACTATTTATCAATACTGACATTCTGCTAAAGACAGTTTAAGATAGATAAGGCTTGACCTGAGAGGTTTTATAAATTATTTTGATATTGTCATACAAGCCAAAAATTCTGAAATTGAAATTTATTTTGTATTGCTTATAACTTAAACATTGACAACCTGGGGTCTCCTAAGGATTTATCTGAAAAATGCAAAGGGAACAAATTAACATCTAGGCAGTTATATTTAATATATTCTTTTCATGGCACACTGGTGTTTCAGAGGGTTGACAAAGATGCAGCAACTGCATCTGACACACATCTTGTATCTGTAAAAGAGCATAAAAAAGGGCAATTAACAGATATTATGCACAGCTTTCCCATTGGCCTCCTCCCCCCTCACATCCCACAATGAAAATGTTTACCTTCTCCAGGTTCTCCAATACCTATTTGTGACAGCCTCCACTTCAAAGGCTAGAGTGCAGTACACCCTGGAAGTTCCAGCATATTCCAAAAGAAAAAAAGCAACTCATCAGGTCATATACTAAGATGGGCCTGAATATATGTCCTCAAACTATTCCTCATAGTACCTAAAAAGAGAATGCAGGCAAAAGCAGGGTAGCTCAGCTACAAGAAACATAAGATACAAAGAAACACTGATTCAGAATAACAAAATCCAACTAAAAGCCTCACCTTCCAGGGCAGAGAGCACAGCACAGGTGGCACTTGCCATTACATACCAATCCCATCCAGGACTGATTTGCAGGAAGCGTAATGACTATCACATGATCCCTGTCAATATTCAACACCAGTTTCCCTTTCATAAACTGTGTACTCTGCTACATCAAAGCGACTGCTGTGAATGAAGGCAACCCAGAAAAATAATAGATGGTGTGCCTTCATAAACTGCAGTAAACATCAATTCTCATACCTTATATGCTCATGTCTACTTATGCTCTGGACTTCTGTCTAAAAATGGACTGCCAGACTTTCTGCTAAGTGACCAACAGCATCCCCTTTCTATTAACCGGTTGTACATATGTGTGTATACAGGGAGAAACAATATACTGAATAATTTATGAAACTCCGTTGCATGGCAGTCTCCATTTATATATGCTTAGAAGTTTGTCAGATAATTTAAAGTATTTAATAATACATCTATTTGCCAACATTATTATTACCTTTAAGGAATTAAAATATTTACCTAAAAAAGAGAAAATCCATTCATATGCCTTAAAAAGTGTCAATAGATGCTGCCAGACTGTCTCATCATTATAACATAAAATCAAGCATGTAATGGATGAGACAAAACTCAGATTAAGCCGAGCCTCAGCAGTGCTCCTGAATGCATTACACAACTAGTAAACTGTTCACTCACCTAACAGGTTAACTTTGACACTCAAATACATACAGCCATATTAAAAAAATTAACACACCATAGTAATTGGGAGGTATTTAAAAATATGTACTCTGCTCACACTTTCAGCTTGATAGATTACATATCTCCCTGGTCAAGAAGGAATACCACTACACCGGAACAGTAAGGAAACCAGACTTGGAAGTATGCTTTCAGATTCTGAAATCTGAGGAAAAAAATGCCAGAGATTTTAAAGAACCACACTCAACATTCATTCATTGAAAAGAAGGAATATATTAGAAAAAAAAAATGTAACTGAACACTACATTGGCAAATACCTAGTCTTCTCTGGGATGAAAATATTAAGTCATACTTTAATGACTTATCTCTGTGCAGCAGAGTGCAAAACACAGCATTAAAAAAACCTAGTAAAAAAAAATCTGATCAAAAGGGGTGGTATTAAGGCATTCGTAAAAAAACCCTCCTGTTTTTAGGTACTATACAAAGCAGTTAATTAAACAAGCTGGTTAATCTTCAACATACCACAAGTGAAGTTTATATTGAAATGACAGATCTTGTTCAACCTTTCATAAGGCAGATAATTCAAATGTCTAACACAAAATCATAACAAATAAAAGCCAGAGGCATTTCTAAGAACAAACACTCCTCTCCAAAAAGCAAACAAGGTACTTATTAAAAACTGTACTAGGTTACAAAGATGCCAAAGATATTTTCCCAGGACAACAGGATGTTATTTTTCTACAGAGAAGTTCTCTGAAGATCATAGTAAACCATTTTCTTCAAACTGCAGTAAACAAACCCTACTCCAAGTATTAGTTATTTGTACATATTAAAAAAGCATTAACATCAAACATTAATCTTCTGTAGCACAGTGGTTTGCATTTTGTTGTCTAGAGCTGCATCAGCACTCTTTCAAACCTCATCGTCAAATGGTATGCAAAGATTATTGTAGAGAACTTAAGATCTAGCTCATAACCCAACAAATTGCCCATCAACTCCACATGTCTTGAAGAAACTGACCATTACAGTCAGCAAAACAGTCTGAAGTGAAACAATTTGTGAAAATCTATACTTTGATCAACCTTCAAAAATGGTTACTGATTACAAGATTTAAAAGAGCAGATTGAAATCTCGTATTTCAATTATAAAAGCTATTTTAACACAACTTGGTTTTGCAAAAAAGTCATACATCTATGCGGAGTGAAATTTTTTGATCTCAAAAGTTGCTACATGAAAAATCTGTTGCTTAATAGACCATTTTTATGAATAAACGATGCAAGTTTCAAAAGCCATCAGTCGTATAAAAGGAGGACTTTGTTGTTGTTTGAACAGGCTGCCATGCTAACTGATATAAAGAAGTCTAGGTTCTGATCCACCAAAACAACTATGCTCACCTTCATGTGCAGTGTCATTTGAAACCTCTCAAATGCTGGAAGGTAAGCATTCATTGAAGCACTGCATAAAACTGTTCCCCTCCTCCTCCCCCCCCGAAAAAAAATCTCTTAAAGTATCTTGATAGAAATGACCATCATTTAAAAGAAAAGAAAGACTACTTTAAAAATAATGTCCTGGTAATACATTTCAAGAATAAAGATTGTGTTAATGGAAGAGGAAAGCTTGGAGCAGGTAACCCTTCAAAGACACTATTCTACCTAAACTGGGTGGGACCTTTGCAATAGTGGGAAACAGAAGTATGAAAAGAACTCAAGTTAATGTAGTCTGCTTGATATGTTAACAGTCCTAATACAATTTAAAGAGAAATTACAGTAATATGAAGGTAATGTTGAAAATACTTGTAATAAATCATCGTAAGATACAGTTATTATTTCAGAGGAAATTTATATAAAGCCCTAGCTAAGCCTGACATAATGCCATGCTCTAATAACCTGTGAGAATCTGATCAGTAAGATAGTTTTTTTTCAGGGACTTTTCTTTGTACTACTGTAAGGCACAAGCAGGTTGTTAAAAAAGACTCTAGTATCTAGCTGGCAGTTGTTTGCCTCATGTTCAAAATCAATTTTGGTAGATACAAGTCCTTCAAAACATACGTTCAAAACATAATCAAGAAGATTAACTTTGAAGAAGAATCAAAATCAATTGTCCCTTCTTCTTAAGCTTTCTGGATGTACATCTTCACAAAGTTCACAGTATACAAAGAACTGTTTTAGAGTTTGGGGAGACACACTGTATTGTTCATATAAAATAATCTCAAAACACTAGAAACAAAGCTCAGCTCTGACACTCCACACCCTTCATAACTGAACTGGTCACTTACCACCAGTTCCTTACTTTCTGCAATAAATCTACAACACAGTTTATCCATAATGAGTAATTAGGAAATCAGATTCATGTTATATCAGCAAAAATAGAATCAACAGGCTCAAGGATTTGGAAGCACAGAGGTCACCTCTACATTGTTAGATTGTTTTGATTCTTCATTTAGCAAATAAAGGTATTTTATACACATGACTGATTTTGTTTCTACAGAAATTAATTTCTCGCACACAGAGCAATGTTGACCCAAACATTTTAGTTAATGCAAATGCCTTTTTCTAAATTTGACAACCTTACACATAGGGTGGTATGTCCTGCCACTAACTTCCAGGATTCTAATTCCAAATTCAGGTAGGGATTAAAGCTAATGAAGATTTGTAAGAACCTGCATATCGGCCAGTTACCCTCTAACCTCCTCTACTGCTAAGCAAAGCATAAGTTCCAAGCACCCTCAGGGGCAGACTATTTAAGGCCTCTTTCCACCACCTTCTTCCCCCCACCCCAAGCCTCAAAACAGATCAGAAACAGGAAACCACAAAAATCTCTAAGAACCTAAAGTCAGCCTATGGCCCAAATAGCTATATATGTAAACAAGCCATTGAGAATTCATTTCACACAAACAGATCCAGGCTAGCTCACAAGAAAACAAAAGCCATCTGTAATCGCAATAGTCTAGATCACATTCTACACCATCAGTTATCTCATGAAGCACACCAATATTAAGAGGTGTTGCGCAGCATGGATGGGGGCTCATGCTAACAAACACAAAAGGACTTCCTATACTACGCTCCTTGCTAGCAATTCTAGGAGGTAAAGAGAACAGCTTGGGGTGAAGAGCAGAGAAGCAGCCACACAGAGGTGGCAGCAATGTACAAAGGTTGGACAGCACAGTCAAGAACTGTAAATTAGATTCTTGCAAGATTACTAAAGAACTAAACATCAAATGTAACACTTCCTTTTCAGAAGAATGTGCTAAGCAAGTTAATCCTTGCAACTTTTCACCATAAAGAGTTATAGAATATTGGCCAGGTGAAGTATTTACAGCTTGTGTTTTAAAGCAGAAAGCAAGTCTCAACTTCAATATTTAGTCACACAACAAACCAGTCATTTCCTACAGCACTGTTGAGTAGAATCCATAAGGTGTGAAAAATAAGGTTCTAGACTGAACAACTAACTTTGTACATGTTGTGTTCAGCCCTTTCATACACTTTAGTTAGACCTTAGTAACCTTCCACAAGCTTACCTGCAAATAAGACATCAGAAAGGGAAGTGGGGAGGGAGAAAAATTAGCTCCTTCCCCTTTTTTGCTTCTTTATTGCATATACATAATCTAACTTGGCCACCTGCAAAGAAGTTTTCCCATTTGAAATACCAGAAACAATAATTCCTTGGCTTCATACAAATTCTTCAGGAAGTTCCAATATGAGGAACTTGGAGAAGGATTTTATCTTTCAAACATAGTATTTTCTAAATTAAGTTTTTATCTTTCTATATTAAAAAGTAATTTCTCACTTGCATATTTTCTGATGCGATAAATGTGCTAGTTCTACAGCAATCCACACAGCTTTTCTAGAAAAAAAAAGGTAAAATACAAGTTTACTGTTAAAAAACAGGGTTTACTAAAATATTTCACCTATTCATGTATCAAACCTATTTTTATTACCTTGCCAGTTTATTACTTCTTCCAGTCTAACAAAGTGGCTGTGCCTTTGTTTCATGCCTTCTGTACCAAAATTCCTTCAAGTACTTCAATAGTCAGCACCCCTTTCCAAGTTTTTCCTGCAATGCTGCCTTCCAACTGATCTGCTTTAGGGAAGTAAAATGAGCCTGAGTCTACACAATGTCCAGCTACAGCAATCTTCTTGTAGAGTTTCAAGAGCTATATGAAACAGACATTACTTCTAGCACTGTAAGTAACAGACCAGTAAACCAAAGAATAATTTGCTTTAAAAAAAAAAAAAAAGCCTAACCACAGTGGATTCATTGTTTAGTTGAACATCACTATTTTATCCAGATTATTCTCTAGATTGTCTCCTTTCCATTAGCTACCAGCACTTCCAATGTTAGAAATATGAATGCATATAGAATTGCTCCTCTTAAGCTTCTTCCATTTTTTCACCTTTGAGCACCTTCTCAACATCTGTATCTTTTACTGTTTTCTATTCCTGCAGCCTGCTTCAGTAAAAGATTTACAGAAAACTTATCCCAGTTAAAAGCCTATGCATGAGTGATAAAGACTAGTCACAGCCTTATGCTGAAAACCCAAGAGAAGAGAATATTAAGTAGACAGGTATATAAGGAAAACCCCTCAAGCCTGTCTGAAAGTTTTATAGCTACAAATAACTACAAACAGAACTCTTACCATAGCCTAGTCTAATTCCTAGCATAGATGCAGAACTTACTCTATTAAGAAACCAGTTCTTTGAAAAGTGTAGTTTATATTAGTTCCGGGGGCAGGGAAGCTAGCAGTTTTGTTCAGACATACCCGTGACCATAGGTTTTATCAGGTCAGAAACACTGGTGGAATCTAATAATCACTAGAGCAGCTGATCCTTCCAGTGAAGATGTTGCTGAAAATGAAGATGTAAATAACCATTCTTCCAGACTCTTGATTTTGAGAGGAAGAGCACTCCTTGATATGAGACCCAATATGCTTATAATGAAGGCATTAACAGCAAATAATTAAGACCATACCGACACCTAAAACTAAAGCAGCACTAAAGTTGTTTCCTTCTTAAAAGTGCAAATCTCTCCTTGGTACCACATCTTCAGAAAACAGTAGAATGTTTTAGGAATTGTCCCCACATACATGAATACAAAAATTAACTGTTTTGGCAGAGGAATGCTGGAATATTCCTTTCAAAGCTGTGCTCTATTCCTCACCCTCCCCCAGTCTTTCGCGTTCATAGTAAAATAATCACAGAACTTATTAAAGTCATTAATTCCACCATACAAACATTAACAGCAACTTGCTCAGAGTCTCAGAAATACTGAATTTCCCATATTTGATATAACCTGAATTACAAAAAGGTTAGCTGAATCAAGCCACCTCCGTCTGCTACTGCCAGTCAATACACTCCCCTGACCAGAGAAATATTAAACAGGATGGAAGAGAAGGAATTAAAAATAAGTTACCCTGAAAAAATAGTTTTAACAAAAATGGTTGTCAGCTTTGCTCTTCATTCATTCTCTCTCTGTATGTTTCTCTTACAGGCAGGGACCTAAACCATATATAGAAAACAAACAGCAACAGAAGTATTTTGGAGAGAAAAACCTGGAAAGAGAGGCAACAAGCAAGGACAGAAGCACAAAAGGAAGCATACTCCCTGTTTAAAAGAGTCCAAGCAAACAGAAGTCACCTCTGATGCTGAGAAGCCACCATATGGAGCTCTATCAAGTGGCAGAAAAGCAAAACTAATTCTTTTAATAATAAAACATTACTTTATTTCATAATCCTCGATGCAGTACTCCATGTCGTCCCCTGTAGGGCTATTCCACATATTAATTCTCATCTTCAGACAACAAATATGATTATGTGTAACACCCTGATGAAACAAGCAGCGAGCAGGAAGAGAAGAGCACACTGAAACAGGACCTCAAGCATCAACGCAGTTATGCCAGTCTCCACGCAGAAGACCCTCCTTAGCCAATTCCAACCGATGAAAAAGTTTTAAGCGCTACAGAGTGGAGCTTGGCAGCTTGCAACTGACAGAAAGAACACAAGACCCAAAGCACAGCAGTACGCACACAAGGATAAGGAACATATCCCTGCCAGTTAATCACACTGACATCAACGAAAGCTGGCAGTTATTTTTGTAAAAAAACACTCTTTCGATACAGGAATTTCTACACTAACTAAACTGTATAATCTACAACGTAAACTACGATTTACCATTACGAGTTCTGTATATCAGCTACAATTCCATCCTACATTAGTCAGGGCTCACAAAACGTTAGAGTTTTACACCGTCGGACTAATGTAAACAACCGTGTTTGAAACGGCGTCCCACTGCGACCCTCACGAACTTCCTCACGCGTTTGCTCCCACTACAAGCAAAATCCCTTACAGAGTGACAGGTGGCTGCCCCAGGGCAACAACGCCGGCTCTCCCGCTGGGAGACGGCCCGCCAAAGCCACGCCAACGCCCCGTACCCGGAACCGAGAACGAAGCTCCGCGAGAGGCCGCGGGGCGGCTTCTCCAGCCTCGGCCCCAGCCTCGCTTCCTCCCGCGGAGGAGCCGAGCTCGGGGCGCCCGCCGCCGCGCTCGCTCGCCTCAGGGCCCCGCCGGCGCCCGGGGCGGGAGGGGGCCCTCCCGCGCCAGGCCCGCGGCAACCCAGGAGGCAGAACGAGGACCGGGAGCAGCAGCGCCGAGGCCGGCCCCACGAACGGCAGGGCTTTGCCCCGCCGCCCTCCCTGTCCGAGCGGGCGGCAGGCGGCAGGGCCGCCCGCGAAGCCCCACCGCGACCCCGCCGCCGGGCGGCGCGTAGGGCACGGCTGGCCACCCCCTCACGGGCCGGCCCCGGCGCCCGGGCCTAGTCCTCCCCCCCCGGCGCACCACCAGCAGTCCCGGGCGGCCGCAGCGCCGTGCCCCGCAAATCCCGGACTCACCAGGTGGCTGCTGGTGCTGGCCATGGGCCCCGCCCGGCCAGCGCGGCCCGCGCTCCGGTCGCCCTTTAAGATCCCAGCGCACGGCGGCCGAGCCCGAGCCAATGGGGCGCCCGCATCCTCCGCCCGTGACGTCACCCACAACAATCCCCCCCCCTCCCCTCCGCCGCGGGCAGAACTTCCGCGCGGTCCGCTCGCTCACTGGTGGCGCCGTCTGCTACTCGCGTGCGAGGCCGGGCGGAGCGCCCCCCGTCAGCCTCCGCGTCCCCAGCCAAGGTGAGCATGCGTGGTGGTGGGGCTGACGCTGCCAGCTGCAGTTCCTGTCGGGAGGCCTGCGCAGGGTGAGGGCGGAAGGCGGCAGAGCAGCCTGGCAGCGCGACCGCCCCAACCTCCACCTCGCGCTCGCATCCGGGTTCGTGCCACGACGCAAGAGTGCTGTGGGAGCGACGACGTGGTGACGTCAGGAGCGGGCGGGGAATGCCGGGGCGGTGCCCTGGCGGCGGTTGGGGGCGCGGGGCCTTGTTGTTGGCTGCGCCGGTGGTGGCGGCCGGCGCCTGCCCGCGCGAAGGTGCGCTGAGAGCGCCGAGTCCTCATAAATGCGTGTTTCAGTACAGATGTTCGCTCCTAAAAATCTGCCTTCTCTGGGAAAAATACACCTTCCCTGTGCCCCTTGGGTATGAATTCACCGGTTCTGACGCGCAGTTTTCATTCCAAGGCGTTCCTCTGCAGCCTGGGAACCGAACCATTTTTACCCCTAGTAACAAACGTTCTTTCAGGTAGGTGTGCAGAAGGGATGGTCTCGCCCGCCTGCGCTCACCAGCACGGGAAGAGTTTCCTCCCGGGAGCCGGCCGGAGCCGATGCCAACCACCAGCAGGGCCACAGGCGTGCTGGGAGGGATGGGCCGCTTGCGCACTACGCTCTGTAGGAAGCAAGTTGCGTTTGTCAAGGGATCATTGAATTGTGAGGGATTTCTCAAAAGGATGATGCAGGAAAGGACCATCTGGTTTACTGAACTGCATCGGAATTGTGATGGGTTGACCCTGGCTGGACGCCAGGTGCCCACCAAAGCCGTTCTATCACTCCCGCATCCTCAGCTGGACAGGGGAGAGAAAAATATAACAAAAAACTTGCGGGTCGAGATAAGGACAGGAGAGATCATTCACTGATTACCATCACGGGCAAAACAGACTCAGCTTAGGGAAAATTAGCTCACTTTTTATTACAAATCAGCCAGAGTAAGGTAAATGAGAAATAAAACGAAATCTCAGAACACCTTCCCTCCACCCCTCCCTTCTTCCCGGGCACAACTTCACTCCCGGATTTCTCCACCAAGCCCCCCCAGCGGCACAAGGGGGACAGGGATGGGGTTTACGGTCATCACATGTTATTTTCTGCCGCTTCACCTCCTCAGGGCGAGGGCTCATCACACTCTTCCCCTGCTCCAACGTGGGGTCCCACCCACGGGAGACAGTCCTCCACGAACTTTCTCCAACGTGGGCCATTCCCACGGGCTGCAGTTCTTCACGAACTGCTCCAGCATGGGTCCTTTCCACGGTGTGCAGTCCTTCAGGCACAGACTGCTCCAGCGTGGGTCCCCCACGGGGTCACAAGTCCTGCCAGAAAACCTGCTCCGTGGGCTCCTCTCTCCACAGATCCGCAGGTCCTGCCAGGAACCTGCTCCAGCGCAGGGTTCCCACGGGGTCACAGCCTCCTTCAGGAACCCACCTGCTCCGGCGTGGGGACCTCCACGGGCTGCAGGTGGATATCTGCCCCACCATGGACCTCCCTGGACTGCAGGGGGACAGCCTGCCTCACCAGGGTCTTCACCACGGGCTGCAGGGGAATCTTCGCTCCGGCGCCTGGAGCATCTCCTCCCCCTCCTTCTGCACTGACCTTGGTGTCCGCAGACTTGTTTCTCTTACATGTTCTCACTCCTCTCTCCGGTGGCTGTTTACCGCGTCCCAACTTTTTTTTTTTCCTTCTTAAAAATGTTATCACAGAGGCGTTACCACTATCACTGATTGGCTCGGCCTTGGCCGGCGGCGGGTCCGTCTTAGAGCCAGCTGGTATGGGCTCGCTCTCTCTCGAACACAGGGGAAGCTTCCAGCAGCTTCTTACAGGAGCCACCCCTGTAACCCCCCCCCGCTACCAAAACCTTGCCACATAAAACCAATACAGGAATCTACAAAATACAGATGCTTAGCTCAAATGGGGGATGGGGTGGAGGGCCAGGGCAGCAGCAGTGTCCCAGAGTTGAACTACTTTAGAAAGATTTTTGCAATAGCCAGCCTAAATCAACTTTTCTGTATGATGATTTTTCTCTTCCTTTTCTTCAGCAGACAAGTAGAACAACTGATTATAATCTTCTAAGAGGTTGGGCCCGGGGCGGGGGGGGGAGCGTCCTTCAGGTACACCTTCACTCTTTTTCAGACTGTATCCAAATTCTTGGCCTCTCTTGCAGGCAGTGTTTTTTTCCCCAGATTCTTTCCAACTGATATACATTGTCCTGAAGGTATCATTCCTGGACTTGGATATACTATTCAACTGTGGCCTCATTTCTTACAAGTAGAATGAAATAAGTACTTGCTACTGTTCTCAAATTACATATCTCTTATTATGTGCTATAATAGTATTTGTCTGTTTGCAGTAACATCTCACTATTTATTCATTATTTATATTATGATATGCTGCAGCTCTCACATCCTATTTCAGTATATTGCTATTAACCTATTATTTCCCAATTTATATTAATACATTTGCTTTCTCTTTCAAAGCGCAATACTTTGCACTTTATGGAATTTCATGTTATTTAGACTGTACTTAAAATTTGACAGAATATTTTTTCTCCTCATTTTCATCTCCCCAAATGACTAAAATCCTTCCCACAACGGTGTCACAAATCTTGTATGCATACTTTCTATTTTGTCACCAAAATTGATGAAAATACTGAATCAGACCAAGATTGAGCCAGGATAGACTCCTGGAATACCACTTGAAATGCTATTTCAGTTTAATGGGAAACTATTAATGATTAGACTCAAATGCATTTTCAAGAAGTGTAATCATTCATTCATAAGTCTAGGTGGTATCATTTAGGCCAACTAGCTTCCTTAGTATTCCTTTAAAATTGAGCTGTGTCAGAAATCCTACCAGAGTCAAATTATGTAATATCTACTTCTTGCCCATCATCACCAAGTAAACTCTTTTGTCAAAGATGAAAGTTGATGTATCAATTTATATTGTTTTGTACTTTTTAATCCTCTAAATATATTTTTATATTTTTTAGTAATTTATTCCAGAATCCTTTTAAAGAATGAAGTTAGGCTAGTTGCTTTATCATTATTTTGGGCCCTATTTTTCCTACATTTAAAGATGAGACTGTTTATCTTTCAAAAGTCTTCTAGGTTTCTCGTCCTGCATGGCTTCTCAGAAATAATTTTCAGTGTTGCAGAGACTGCTTCAGGTAGTTATTTATGGTTCACTTGGGGTTTTTTTTGTTTTTGCAAAAAATACTTTAGGGCAAATTCTGTCTGGCCTTGCAGAATTTAACACACCTGTTAAGAGGTTTAACTCAGATTTTGTGTGTGCTACTATCATCATGTTAAAATGAATCATATTAATTATCTCCATTGTTAAACTATATTGTTCTACTGAAACGGAAAGGGGATGCTGTATCCTTCAATCCATTGCACATCATCTGTTACTCACTCCCTTTCCTGCTCAGTAACGGGCCTCTACTCTCCCTTTTTCCTCAGACTGCTGACAAACTTGTAGATTTTGTTGCTGCCTCTTTTCTATTTAATTTTAGTTTCTCCGTTTGTTTTCAACTGAGCAAGAGATAAAAATCTCTAGTGTACAAGTTTTCCAGCAAGTCTACTCTAAACCTCTGCAAGATGAAGCCATTGGACTCTGCAGCATTGTCTTCATCTCAAAGGATGACACAGCAATGCTTCTCTTTACAGCACCAATGAATGCTTTCCGTGCTGAAAGGCTTTAATTGATACAATATACTGGTATTTCATGAAACAGCTTTAGATGCTACTGTGTGCTTTGCCACCTCTGTTCTGAAGGCACCATACTTTGTTTTTCTATAAAGGAAAATGCTACAGTTTGTCTGATGTTAAGCAGCAGAACCTAGCAACTTGCCCATAGTGATGCTGTTGCCAGATTGTGTTTGCCTCAGCTCACATATGGTGAGATACATGTATAGGCTGTATGGCTGATCCACAGCCCAGATAAGCAGGGATAC
The DNA here is from genome assembly GCF_947461875.1 of Haliaeetus albicilla. Classification (NCBI taxonomy): domain Eukaryota; kingdom Metazoa; phylum Chordata; class Aves; order Accipitriformes; family Accipitridae; genus Haliaeetus; species Haliaeetus albicilla. The sequence goes on along the minus strand of NC_091504.1, from coordinate 26,339,645 downwards.
AAGTGAATCAGAATATCCTGTCAGCCTAAGATAGCCCTACTGGAATAGGAAGTGAGTCTGAACAGAACTGTCGTGATGCATAAGTTTAATTGAATAGTCATGTAATATTATTATGAGTCTGCCCTTCTTCATTCCTTCCTTTTTTTTGTGCTCACAGCTCTGGGCTGTGAAATAGCTGTATTGTTTACAGCTATTTGAAATAGCTGTAAACTTTGCTCTGCGTGATCCATAAATTTTACTAGTTCTGTGATGGGCTTGATGCTTTTCGAGCCTTATAAAAATATGCAAGGACATAAACAAACATAAATGCGACTGTTCAATCAGCTGTGTGGACCATTATCATACTGTCTAGGTACAGAGCCAAAACTGTGAACAGATGATAGAAAAATTTTGCCAGATCAAATGGAAAAGAGCCTGCCTTTTGGCCAAGAGGGTCTGTTTGAATTTGTGTATGTAAAAACCAGCAGAGTGACAAAACATTCAGTAGCCACGAACACTGTTACAGCATTAATGCCCTAAGCTACACAAAAGCTTTTTGCTACTTGGCAGAGTTTCTCCTACTTGCCATACCATAATTCAGCATTGATGTTTTCCCAGAAGTCTCTATTTTCCATGATCCCAGTTTATTTACAAAATTTAAAAAATAATACAACAAATCTTCTGCCTACCCTTTCTTGCTAAGAGTGTCTTATGCTTTTGCCTACTGAAGTTACAAGTCTCTTCCTACTCTGTAAGGTTCGATGACATCAACAGCATCATTCAGAAAATGTCTTTGTAATTTTTCCAAGAACCACATTCAAGTGCAGATACATTCCTCTGCAGTCCTGGGTGCTAATCTTCTGCTGTCACATGACCTCTAAACTGAGACAGCTTGGAAAAAGCCTACTCTAGTTTTAGGTATGCCCAAACCATTACTCCTGTCAAAAAAGTAAACTGGTGTTTTACAACTGCAGTTAATTGCTGCTGTAGCATTTTTGCTATGTGGTGCATGTGTTTGCATTTCACAGTGCAAGCAGTAGAAGCTGTGGAGGCCATGTTAACAGATAATCTCTCTACTACCTACCGAATGTAGTTTTATTTTAAGAAAAAAACATTATCTTTGGAAAATAAAAAGTGTGTAGCAATCCATATAAAGAGAATTAAAATAGGAGGGTAGTCCTACGCAAAATGCAGGAAAAAATGAAATCAACAGAAGTAACAGCAGTAGTATAAACATAATTCACAAAGCAGGTGTAACTGATGTAGCCTTTCGCCAATAACAGTGACAGAAGAGACAACTCTTTGGCACTTGTAAAATCTAGACAAATTAGGTGTCTAAAATACCTTTCCCTTTCTGCCTCTGACTGTAGACATCCTATTTTAAGCATAATTTAAATCCCATTTCCATGGTCCCCAAACATGAATGTGGAGACGGCATTCCCTTCATACACCGATCCATACTTGGAAGCTGCTTAGATGTTTTGCTCCAGCTACTTTTAGTACAAAATGTTTTGAGAACCTCATTTCTGTGTTGGATCAGGAGCATTCATCTACGTTGAGTTTAATCAATTTATGGAAGACATGTTCTGTGAATCTTTCTGAACTACTTATTTAGTATATGGTGGCTTGTGATTAAGCTGAAGTTTACACAATGACCACATTTAAACTTCTAAACCTGCCATTCTGTTTAAGTAGCTCTACCCCTTTGCATTTCTTACCAGTGCGTAAAAGCAGTCACACCTCTTCTCTTCCAGTACCTAGTGCGGCCTTAGTTAATTTCCTGAACAGGGTTGACGGGATTTGTTGAATACCCACTATTGCAGAAGAATACAGATAGAAGGAAGAACTCCTTTCCTGGAGGAAATAATGTGTTGTCTTAAGATAGTTCACTGCAGTGTTCAGAGAGGTGAACTGCACCTCCCCTACCCAGCTGAGTGAATTGCAATGGTGATTTTTTAAGAATTGTCTGCATCTTTGCCATCCACCTGATGACAGACATTTAATTACCAAGCTGAGGGAAAACGCAGAAGTAATTTAGTAGGTTAGAGTGAACCAAAAGAAGCATTTTAGAAACACTACGGGATCTCAATGTTCAGTTTTACAGGCAGGAAGCCTGTGAAAACGGGGCTCTTCCAGCAGGTGGCAATGGCATGCTGCGGGACGGGGCGCTGCCTGCGAGGGCACCGGTACCGAGCCGGGGAGCCGCGAGAGACCGGCCGGGCTGCCCTGCAGCGGCAGGGGGAGCCGGCCAGGCGACCCAGCACAGGCAGTCCCCCACCACCCATCGGGCAGTTCCGCAGGCTCTGAAGAAAGTGGGCAGAGCCCGATGCTGGTAACAAGGTTCATTGACACTCCAGACAAGGTGAGGTGGTGACCCAGGTCCACACTTCAACCAGGGAGTCCAGGAGCAGCAGGGATGCTCTGACACAGGTCCGAGGTCTCTCTAGCAGGTACGGCTAGAAGCAAGGCTACAACATCGGTCCAGGGTCCATCCAGGAGTCAGGGACAGAGAGAAGACTGGAGACAAGCTACAACATCCACCCAAGGGGTCCATCCAAAATATAACCTACCTAAAGCCTAGGTCCAGAGGCCATCCGGGAAATGACACAGAAACAAAACTAAAGACAAATGATGTCACTGTCACGGTTTAACCCCAGCCAGCAACTAAGCAGCATGCAGCTGCCCACTTACTCCCCCCCTCCCCGCAATGGGATGGGGGAGAGAATCAGGAAAAAAAGTAAAACTTGTGGGTTGAGATATAGACAGTTTAATAAGACAGAAAGGAAGAAATAATAATGATAATTATGATGATGATAATAATAATATGACAATAATAATAATAATAGAAGATTTGGAATATACAAAACAAGTGATGCACAGTGCAATTGCTCACCACTTGCTGAGCAATGCCCAATTAGTTCCCGAGCAGCAATCTGTCCCACCTTGGCCAGCTCCCCCCAGTTTATATACTGGGCATGATGCCATATGCTCTGGAATATCCCGTTGGCCAGTCTGGGTCAGCTGTCCTGGCTGTGTCCCCTCCTAACTTATTGTGCCCTTCCAGCCTTCTTGCTGGCTGGGCGTGAGAAGCTGAAAAATCCTTGACTTAGTCTTAAACACTACTTAGCAACAACTGAAAACATCAGTGTGTTACCTACGTTATTCTCATACTGAATCTAAGACATAACACTATACCAGCTACTAGAAAGAAAATTATCTCAGCCAAAACCAGGACAGTCACTCAGGCCTAAATGGAGGTAAAATGGAGCTCCCAGGCCCTGGGCAGAGGATGTGAGTTCCAGGTGAGACTGGTCAGGCCAGTTAAGGCCTATTGTTGCACTTTAAGCTGTGACGCTAAGACACACTAGACACAGCAGTTCTCTCCATAGAGACATGTATTCCAGCTGTGTTCTCACTTAAGTATCTGAATCATATGGCTATGGAAAGCATTTCTGTAACTGACCGTACAGGTACAAAATCACATGTAGCTCTTTGGGTATTAGACCCAGAGAGATAAATTAATTTTTAATACACAGTTTGCAAATGCAAGCAACTATATTGCAGCAATAGGAAAACTTTGACTATAACAAACGTAAGAAGATCAGAGACAGGCATATTGTAAACAAACCCTAGACTTCTCAGTTCATGTACACAAGTTCCATTCAGATTGGCAAGTGACTTTCATGTCACTGGACTACATAGCCCCAGAAATATTGCTGAGCTGGCTCCATTTATTTCTTTAGAACTGGTCCAAGATTTCCCAGCCACGAAAGAATGCATCTCCCTCCCACAGAATGCTGATTAAATAACTAACTTCATCCTTATTTCCAGCAGACAAAAAAACTCAGTTTGGTGGTAGCAGCAGTGCAGATTTTAGGGCATGAAGGTAAGGGAAGGTGATGAGAGAGGGATCATTAGTCTTTAAATGGCATATATGATCTTTAGCTATGTAAAGAAGAAACTGGTATTAGGAGTCAAAAGGTTGTATTACCTATGTATTTGGCAGTGGTGCACCTCCTACTGCAATATATTGAGCTGTCAGAACCACTGTGCAAGCTATTGAAAACTAATCTCATGAAGTTGGGGTAACCAGTTCTGCACACTGAAACCAGGTGAGGCATGCTGCTGATTTATGTGAAAGCATTCTTAATTTTTTTTCTCTAGTACTGTGAATCTCATTCTGAATACATCTATTGTCTGGTTTTGAATGTAAAAGTATGTTATGAAAAAGTTTTCACTGAGCTGTCCACATTGATGCCCTGATTCCTTTCTTAAACTAATGCTTTATTTAGACTTGCCTATGCTTACGACTTTTTCAGCATTTGGCAGACCACGTTAGAAAAAGATAATACAAAAGACAACTCAGTACTTGCATTTAGACTGTAATGACTGTTACTTCTGCGCCCTGGCACTGCCTATATTAGGCCTCATATGAATCAGCTTGGCTCAAAAAGCCGTATTATGTTGGGCCTGCAGTACTATATGAATATAAACGTACTACTTCTAGACAGAGGCAAATACCGCATAATACTGGGCTGTTGTACATGCACATGATATCTAGAGCTGATGCTGTCACAGCATTTTGTGTGCTGCACTCCATACGCACTGAAAATAGGAAGTGTGTTGATCAGATCAATATGTTCACCAGCCCTAAAATGATAAGATTTGACATGGGGATTTTGTATTTTGTCAATTAATTTGGCTTCATGAGCATCAAAGAAGCAGCAATCGAAGTGCTGTAGTTTTGTGTTGCAACTTAATCCTTGGCTTGCATGTTGTTAAAACCAGACAAAGAAAAGCCCCTGTGTGTTCATTCCCTTTCCTAGCATAAAAAGAACATCCCCTCCTTTTTTCCAGTTATGATCACCAGTACATAAACATGTATGTTGTCAAATATTACAGTTCTTGCTTTATAACTAATAATATAGACCTCTGTACTTGATTAGCGCCTCTGTCTTCAGAATTGCTATGCCTCTAGCAGGAACAGATCTGCAGATTAGATTAAATTACTGAAGATTAAACAGATTATTTTCAATTTTGGGTGTTTTTACTGGCTACATGAGTGAACATGTGGATGGCTCTGTGAAAGAGCATACACTCTGCTGAAGGATGCTGGGACACTCAAGAGACTATGCTTGTCTGGAAAGGCCTGTGCTAATAGAGAAAGACTTCTGCAGCACAGGATTTATGACTCACAGGAGCACAGCAATACAGGAAAGATGGAGTGATAGGGCTGTGGAGCTGGAACTGACAGAGTTCACACTGGGCAGTTTGTAAGATGGCGCTGCTCTGAGTCTAACCAACATTCTCTATCCTTTGTTTACACAATAACCAAATTTAACAAAAGTAAACTAAAAAGAGCAAGTTTGTTTCTTTTTGGAATTACTCTCCTCCTATCTGCTTACTTAACCAGGAAAAGATTTATGGCTTTGTGGCTTTATTTGGCCATTGACTAATGGCAGTCTCAGGAAAAAAGATTGCTTTCACAAGCTTGGCTTCTGCACCTTTGAGCAGGCATTTGCAGATCAGTGATCTTGAGCCCTGAAGCTCAGGGCTGCCGGGCATGTTTCAGCATGCCAAACACCACTATTTGATGCTTGCATTTTGCTTTGATGCATTAGAAGCCACACTGTGAAGACAAGTCATCCTAACTGCGAGGGCACAACAGGTTGAGTGCTGTGTGTTAATGTTTGTGACTTGTTTGCTGCTCTTTCAAAATGAGTTTGTGTCAGTGCTGATACCTATACTGTTGAGAAACATGCAGTCTGATCTTCTTACCCCCTCGAAATGAGCATGCAGATGACTAAACAACAGAATGTCTGACAGAGATACAGCTGCTATCACTCAGTACTGGGAACACCAACACATCACCAGAGGTATAGCTATTGGGTGGGCACTAGCAGAACTATACTGGTACTCACATGCCATGGGATAGCTCACCATGCTGGTCCCCCTTGGCTTTATGAGCTGTAAAATATATCTTCACTCAGGAGCCGCCTTATCCCTTTTTCTGTTGCTAGTGGTAGCAGCAGCACTGGCTTAGTGCTTTGGTCTGCGAACTAGGAAGTGCATTTAGTTCTTCCCTCTCCTAGTTCTTCTGTAATGTTTTCAGACCAGCTTTTCCTAATGATTCATATAGTCAGTGTTTTCTAAACTAAAGTTCTTTCCAAAGCTCTCGGGCATTAACTTCTGAAAAATCAAAGTTGCATTAATTCCTCTGCTTTATTTACTTCTGAATAATCATAGCATTAGTTCTTCTACTTTATTCACTTTAAGGAGAAAAAAAAACCAAAACACAAAACAAACCCACAACTAAAAATCTTTGTCACAGAACATTTTCAACTCCTTAGCGGCTTACAAGCATTACTTAAATATCTTCTGAAATTGTTTCCTCTGACAAAACTCAACAGGAAGAAAAGAAAGGGGAAAATACTGGCCACTTTGTTCTGGTTGCAGATGATACATACAGCATACACTCCGTAGTCACAGGAAATGAAAGGCTTCAGAGGCTTGACCAGAGCCCACATTATGTCTCCTTACCAGATGGTAGTTCTCTGTCTTCCACTATATATATATTTTTATATATAAATATATAGAGAGATATAGATATATATCTCACACTTAGAAGGAAAACTCAGCGTTAGAATAGTTCAGAGATTCTGGAAGAAGCTGTGAAAAACCATAGCTTGAACCTAATACCAGCCTCAAGCATGACACAAAAAACCCCCGAACAAAAACCCTAAACAACAAAACCCAAAACACAAAGCAAAAGGACAGAACAATGGGCTTTTATGCACTGCTGTTCTAGAAAAATTGTAGTTTTTCACTGGCTGAAAAAAAATGAGGCTTTTACTGTTCCAAAGACCTAATTGTAAAGCAGAGGCATTTTGTTCTTTTTTTCTGGCTACAACAACATTGTCTATGGTACCTTTCCTCTTTGCACTTTTCCCATTTTATAAGTAGCTGCATAAAAGCAGAAGCAGCTCCAAGTTGTTAGAGTTTCACCTGGATAACCACTGATGCTGCAATATCATTTCAGCCCTTTAACCATCAGCCTGTCATCATCTCCAGACTCAGTTCTTACAGTCTTCCTGTCCTGGCCCAATGGACACAGACAGCAGCATCTTTGACTTTTCATTTCTCTCAAGTAATTTCCTACTACATTCAATCTCTCTATTTCCTTTTGCTTCTCTATCTCATTAAGTTTTGTGGTCTCCATTCCATAGCCTTACCTGCAGCTCCTTAATCACATCTGAATATAATTGTTCCCATTCTCCTTTTGCTAATATTACCAGTACAGAATACGTTGTTAGCTGAACAAGATTTTATGAAACTGGCTCAGTTTCTGTGCAAACATGTTCATAAGCAAGGGCTGTCAAGATCTGAGAGATTTAAGATACAACTGATCTGACAATTTCAGGAAGCATCACTCTAATTCCGAAGATTTGAAATTTGGGACACCAAATCAAGCCACAGTAGGGGGTCTAAAAGTTTGGCATCACCAAAATCCTTCAAGCATGTGGTCTTGTTTTACAGATTTTCTTCTCCAGAGGAAATTATAGCAACTGTTAATGACAATAACACCACATTCTTCTAACGCCATTAGGTTGTGGTATAGTATAAAAAGCACCCTTGAATATAGTTTTTACAAGATAAAAAGCACAAAGGAGTATAAAGGGGATATTTTTTTCAGATATCAGAAAAGCCCTTTGCTTACAACACTGAAAACAAATCACTGCTGGCACCTCCTGTGGCTGTCACACAAGTTGGGTGTAAACTCCCTATTCTTTTGCTGCTTTTCTCCCAGATGGAAGACTTCCCCCACTAGTTCTCTGGCTTAGCACATGTATTTCGGAAGGGTGTCTTGATCTACTTTGTTACTTATAACTGAAATCTTTCTTTGCATTGTCAAAACTGATCAGTGCTAACAGTCACCAGAGAGACAAGGGAAGCACTCCCAAAGCGGAGGGAATGAATGTGACTTGTATGCATGCACGTGCCAGCTAGTGTAGATGCACTTGCACACTTTTCAGTATGCTTGCTAAAACTGTTGAGCCCTTTACATCTAGGAGATGTAAATGAGAGTCCAGGAATCTGCTTGGTGGGTAATCAATCATATATAGGATTTTCTGTGTCTAGGGCAGAAAGTAAACTGCCAGAGATTCAGCTCAAAGTTTGTACCTGTTGAGCAGATAGGCAAAGGACTTGTCAATTCTGGAGAAATAATAAAAGCCCTGGAAAGGCAGTGGGCCTGTCCTGTTTTGTAATTAAATAAAGCTCATTTGTGCTATTTTTGCTTTTCACCTTTCTCCATTAGATCAGCCCAGCCACTTAACCTTGGAATAAATTTTTGTTAAAATCAAAGCAGTACATGGGGCTTAATTACTGCAAAATAAAAAGTTACAGCCATTCAGGATAATAAAGAACAAGGCCCACTGCCTGATTATCTTTAAATAGTGCAATTATAAATTCTGATGAAATAAAGAACAATTTGAAGTCATCAATATCATATTAAAAAGCAAAATTACCCTCTTTAGCAAAAATTGTTTATCATGGTTTTATGAAAAAATGTACATAGTTTTAAAATAACAATGGAGTTTAAATCATGGTTCAGCACATTGCAAATATTGCTGCTTTTGAGAGGCACAGAATTGCAATAACTCTTTTTGAGGAAAAACAGCAGGTCTGCTACTGCTTCCTTAGACTAGGGGGTTGCTGGACTTCTGCTACTGCCAGGAGGTTAATATAGGGAAGGGCATGGTCAAGTGTCTCCTGAGACAGCCGATGTTGCTAGAGTCAGGCCTTGCCATGCCTGTAGGGGTAGTATTTGCTAGCCAGAGGAGTTGGTCCCAATCTTCTTCTGAAGTACAGAAATTGAGGATTTACCTAAAAATGCTACGTGTGTGTAATTGTCTGCACAGTCACCGTTTAAGCCACTTGGGAAGACAGTGTTGGGAAGGTGAGAGGACAGCACAAAAACCTTTGCAGGCAGTATTCCTCAGGGAAGGTCACTCTGATCATTCTGATGTTTGACAAGACTATTACCTTTGGAGAGCTTCAGTAGTTCAGCAGAAATCAAACCTGTGGTATCATTGTCACACAAGGTACAATAGTCACTGCTGCTGAAGGACACATTTGCTATCTCTAAAGATTCCTGAAGCATAAGGAAGTCACCCTTTCCATACTGTGAGTGAGGGGGATAATTCCTTCCCATGCTAGGGATCTCAAGGTTGGCTTTAATTATTTCAGAGATTTTCAGGCCAACTGTATCATCTGCATGGTTTTGTGCAAACAATATTCCCAGCCTCACTTCTGTCTCTTCTGCTCTTACATACCTGCTGGGAACATACTGCTGGCTTGGACCTGAGGCAAATACAAAGTTTTCTTCTGCAGCAATCAGATTTGTGCTTTCCATAGTTTTCAAGGAGATCTGGGAAATCAGTTCTTGGGTGTTTAGCTCAGAAACTCCATCTGCAGTCACTTTGTTTGAGTTCCTGGCCTCTTCTCTTCCAAGTTGGCTACAAGCCTCGTTAGGTCCAACCCAGTCCTAGTGAAAGGATCAATAAGTTCAGGACATTTTGCTTAGAGTTGGAGTTTGCAGTATAACTCTTCTTTCTATATGGCTTTGGCACAATAATCCAGAGATTTAGTGCAAATCTACTGGGCAAAGTTAGAGTAATAGGGTAGAGAATCCAGCTGCTAGTTTCACAAGATGTCACAAGAAATTTTCAAGATTTTACCTCCAGAACATACTGCAGCTGCTTGTATTGCTTTGTCTTTGCAAAGACAGGGTGCACCTTTCATGTTCAGCATGGATAGGGAGTGACTGATGGGAGGGGTTTTATTTCTGAGGACAGAGAAACTGGACAGAAGCTCTGGTGGTTTAGCTGGTATGTGGAGGCAGGAAACTGAGAAACTATAAACTCCCAGGAAGACTGGAACCATGTGTCAGTAATCCTGCTCAGGAGCTAGAATGATTAATCCCAGAAAAAAAGTCTTCCTCTCATGAACTGAGGGTCATAAGAAAGAAATGAAACTTACTTCTTACCTTAAAATTCCCATTGTGCAGATTATAGAGTGGCTGAAAGAAAGCAGCTGGCGTGGGAATGTTAAAGCAGGAGAGGCTTTTTGCCCTGAAGTGAGAAAACAACACTTAAAATAAAAAAAACAGACAATTTTTTCTGTATTCTGTCTTTATGATACAGCACACTGATTAGATGAAAGCCCCACACTTACGCTAGAAAGATTGCACGAGAAGCCCATTTCACATGGTTTCTGACATCTCGTGCAATTGTTTTCTGCCTCCTGTGCATGCATTTAAAATTTCTAGCCTGAAGCATAGTCTTAAAAGTTTCTGAGGAATGCTATATGCTGCAAACTCAGTACTAGTCTATTACTCATTATATGCACCGAGCTATTTCTACATTTGTTTAGCAACTTATTTGAGCTAAACCACTGTTTCTGGAAATGTTTTAGAGAGTTCTAGTTTCAGTACATTTAGACAGAGAAATTCTGCCAGACATCCTAGTCCCTTTGTTATCAAGTCTATCCTGTAAAAATATTTTATCATGTATTCTGTTTCTCTAAGAGTGCTATGTATACGGAGCATAATAATGTATGTCAAGGCAGAAAAGGAAGAGGTAGGAGATTTACCTTTGCTCTGCCAGCATAAAAAATTGCAGAGGATGGTTGAACCAAGGTTCTAGAAACACTTTTTTCTCCATACAACTTGGTCCCAGAACCTAAGAAACACTGAATCTGAGTCAGTGTAGTTTGCCTATATTGGTATTTTATATACTGACTACCGCCAGGTATGTCACAAGTAGCTTCAAATTGACATCAGTTTAACCAGCTTTACAGATTGCTGTGTGCTTGCACTTTTGATTTATCTACATGGAACTCAACAAAAAAATTTCCATTGGTTTAAATTTCTTTAACTCCAAGACACCCTCAACGTTGAGCTTTAGCTGAGTTTGGGTGCTACAAAAGCACTTGGTCTCCTTAAGGATCCCATAGTGGGTCATTAACTATCATCAGCCAAGGAATGTCATGTCCCAAGACTGTCAAAAGAGCTTTTGAAGACGGTTGAATCTGTGCAGGAGAAACAGGATGCAAAAGGGATATAAGGACACTTGATTTACCCTCTTCAGGCTATAAAGATCAAGGGGAACTTAATGAAAAACTGTAACATACCTTGAAGAAAGCTTGCAGTTCCAACATAAATAGAGTAGAGTGCCAAAACTCAGAGGAATGAACAAGAACTGCATAGTTCTGGTATTTAGGATCTTTTCAGACAGTTTTGGTACACCTAGGAAAAGAATCAGCACAAAAATAATTGAGCAAATGTCTGGAAGTCAAGATAGAAACCCAAGGAACCGAGCAATGCAAATGAAACAGGCTCCTAAAGACCTCAAGGAAAGTGATTTGACTACAAAAACTTGAAGGAAGCTGGTTCTGATTTGAAAAGCTTCATTTTACCAGGTATCTTCCCTTTTTTGGACCATGGACATGAAAAGACATTAATTAAGGTAAAAATAACAATCTTTGTACCTGCTCTTTGAAACACTGTTGTCTTGCTCCACTCACTCCACTGACTATGGTACGAATCCTCATTTTCAGAAATTTTGCAGCGAACTCGTGCAATGTAAGCAATGCCACTGCGAAGCTCTGTGGCTTCAATTTCTATCTGTGGCAGTGAACTGGGTGGTGTCTTGTTCAATGCGATCTGCAAAATATTACAAACAATTTCTCTTAACAAGGCCAGGCAAAGGGATGGTCTTTTAAATACTCCTGTCCCCACACACACACCCTGGCCCCCCTTTTCTTTTCCAAATCCTCTTTTCTTGGATGCAAGAAGAGGGCCTACATGACGATGGATGACTTCTGAATGCAGGGTTCAGGAGAAGAAGATTGAGCAATCTTCAGTATTGATGTTTTATATAAAATCTTTCAGCCTTGATGTGGGAAACCAGGAAGGCCAGCTTAAAACAGCCAGCTCCCAGAAGGCCCTGAGCTGAGTGGCAAGGCCACTGCACCCGAAGAGCAAGGCAGTATCAGTGTGTGCCTCATCCAGTTACCTCCCAGGACATGCTGTACTCCTTATACTGCAACTCATACTGAAGAATGTCAGCGAGATACCAAGGCACACTCCACCATATCTGACACTTGCTGGCAGTGGCGTTGCTCTGGATGTTCAAAGGTGGATCAAGTTTTACTGCAAACAGAGAGGTAGGGTTTTTCACAATATTTGGGACATGAACACCACAAAAGGAGATGCATGATACTAGGCTGACTAAAGTCTTTGAAGATAAAGCTGGGTCTAAAGAGTGATACCAAGACCAGCAGTAGACCAAATTAGCTTACGGGGTAGGTCAGAACAGCTATGGAACTGACATAAATTAATGATAACTCAGATAGACCCAGGGATAGTCCTGCAAGCAAAGAACCACTCCTGGTCTGCTTTTCCAACATACCACTAATATAGACAGTCTCTGAGATTTCAAATACTAGAGCATTTCTCTGAAGTACCAGGCCATAGGACATTGAATTAGATCCATGACTTTGATTCCTCATGACTTCATTTCTTAGGAAAAAACCCCAACAATAGAGGCAATCCAGTTGTACATTATCCACAGCACAAGAAATCATGATGCAGATGAGAAGTATACTTGAAAGGTGTTCCAGAGCCAGCCCTCTCTGAAGTCCTGGAAAAGTCAGAATGGAGAGACACTGGGACTGCGTCCTTATTGATGAAGTCCACATAGTGCACTCTCCAGGGATGGGCAGTGGGGCTTGTTTCCACTATTTTCCCTCACTGTCTTTGAGAGTGAGTAACCCTTTGTTAGAGAGCATATCAGACCTACCCCAAAGCTGCTAGGCAGAGCCTCAGCTCTCAGCTGCCCTGGTTCATACTTACTGTGCTTGCGGGGATTGTACTCTGGAAAGGTAATGTACGTGTGATTACGTCCAAAGAAGTTGCCTTGGAGGGAGACTCTATAACCATCTGTTTCCAAGATCTGGCTGGCTAAATGGATTGTGCAGTGGTACTGATTCTGCATGCTCTCTGTGGCAGTCAGTTTGCAGCTGGCATTGTGGCCCTTTGACCAGAGGCTGGAAGAATAAAAGGGCTGAAAGTTTCTTTTCAGTCACATGATTAAGTGCTTTTCAGTTTATGAAAGATGGGTAGCAGCTTAGCACAGCACCGCATTTTGGAAGAACATGAACCTCTTTAGTGCAGACAGCAGAGAAAGCAATGCTGAAGCTGGCTGGGCAGCAGGGTTGAAGAGGGAGGAGGGAGACACCTTTCATAACCTCACTGCTGAGACCACCAAACCTCCCAGGAGCTGCCCCCTGCTCCCTCTGAAAGTGAAAGCGCTGCTGTGTGTTGCTGCCAGGAAAGCAGCTGGTGTAGGGGGGTAGGAGTGGGTGGACAGTTAGTTACAAGTGCACAGCACAGAGCTAACAAGTTGTACATTAAAGCCTCTACTGACAGCAAAACATGTCAGAGGTTGGTTTGCTGTTTGTTTGTGGGTTTGTTTTTTTTTAATAGTCACAAGCTTCAGCACAGCATAACAGGACAAATGACAGAGAACATCATCTTGGGGAAATAGCTCCAAAGAACAGTCTTCTATTACTAAATTATCTAATATAGCCATTTATTAGCAAGTATTTCATGTTGCATGTGACCCCACAATAAACTGGGATACCACAGTTTATCAGCTTGGCATTTTTTCATAGATGTAAAATCCAATGTCATTAAGAGTTAGGCTATTTTTGACTTAACCTTACCAGAACATATGAAGCATCTAATGTCAGCGTGGCTTACCCTCGTGTAATAGTTCACTAGTTATTGGTAGTCAAGACAACATTATTACATAATCTAAACCACATTCATCTCAAGTTAGCATATCACAATGCTTATTATCCCATCACCTAGCAAACTATTCACCCGATTTCTTCTCTTAGAGGAAAAATTATTCACGTAATACTCTAAACCTGGTATTAAAGCTTATATCTCACTGGACTTTCGAAATCCTTTTGTGCATGTATATATATATATTAACTAATTTAGATTAAACCACTAGGGTTTAATTTCTAGGCAACAAGACAAGAAGTGGTTAGAAATTGATTAGGCAGCTTCCTGTGGGATGGGCTCTGAAAGTCCCCAGATCATGGGGAGCAGAGGCTGGGATGGGAAGGCTCTCTGTGCTGAGAGGCCCCTGCCTGAAGGGGACACTGGACAGGTAGACAGACTGCCCTGAGCCAGCATGAGATCACACAGTTGCGTGTGCTGGACTTCTGCTGCACCCCCAAGGCTGTGGGCCCACAAAAGGGTGCAGAGGGAGCAGCTTCGGAGGCATCCCCTCTATGGGGCGATGAGGAGGCAGAGCTAGCTGTGCCACGGGTCTCCACTGCAGAGGGGACAAAGCCCACAGCCAGGCCCCATCTCTGCTCTTCTGCACTCTCCTGCCCGTGCCAGGGCCAGGGCTGCCACAGACAGCTCTTGGTGCGCATCTCTTACTTGGTGAAATGCAGGTGGAAAGGTCCATTGCCCACGGGCTCCTCCGTTGCCCACATGCAGCTCACAGTAGTCACGTAGTTATTCAGGCAGCTCAGGCTGCCGGGGAACTCTGCAGAGGAAGGAGACCAGAGCTGCATTCGTGTATCACCTGATGAAGCCTTGCTCGGTATATCAAATGCATTATGTGCTAGTGCTTTCTTTACTGACACCTCATCTATCCTTCCTCGTGACATTCTTCCTCTCTTGTACTGCACTTCACTGCATGAGATGAGTGTAAGATATAAGGGCAGGGACCTTGGGCAGTGGCTATGTTTTTTCTGTTGCCCAGCTTGTCCGGTATGTGCCCAGTTCCCTAGGCCTGACATTGCCAGCCAGCTGTCCTGGTTCCTAGGAAAGGGCAGTGACGAGATCTTGCATTGCATACTTTAGAGTCTGTGAATGAAAAATGAGCACATTCATGTGCCTCTCTTCCCACAGTGGACCTATTCCAGATCTCCTCTTACCTCTCCCTCTTCCTCCACCAAAGAACAGCACAGCAGTAATGCACAGCTGGAGGCCCAGCTGCCACACATCTCCTCCCATTCCAGACAGTATCTAAAACAGAACAATTGTTAGAAGCAGTTTTGTCAGTATTTGTACCAGGAGGTTGAATCTTTAGCTACATGCTTCTCCCAGCTCTGACATAAGCTGACCTTGACTCTGTCAGACAGGGCACCAGCTCAGCTTTATTATTTCTTCTATAGGAACTCTACTTCTCATGGTAGTAAATAGTACTTTGCACAGGAATCTAAAGCACCAGCTGCCTGAAAGGAAATCTTTAACTCCTGTGATTTTATCAGGGGCGGGGGGGGGGTGGGGGTGGGGGGGGTGGTGTTCTATCTTTCCTTCTTCCTGCATTTTTTGGCATCTGATTTATGACATTTTAAGAGCAGTAGAGAGCTGCAGTGGGTTGGAACAAATGTTCATATTTCCCTGTATCATGTTTCTTACTGTAACGAAAACCAGATGCTTAGAGAAAACTGTAGCAATAGAGGAAGCATAGATATTCTTCTCTGAGAACATTCTCAGCCTCCAGATACTTGCAGCTCAGGGGCCTCCCAGACCAGACAAAACTTCTGCATATTCAAGACTTCAATAGTTTTTTCTGTCATGAGCTTGTCCACCACCAGTAGTCACCTGCTGAAAGCCACCTACAGCACAAACACTGCTGCCTGCCTTTAATGATGGTTCTTTTTTATCTTGAGGGAGTTGAGTAACTGGTCTTCTGCACCTCCCTTTTCTCTTCACTAGAAGAACACTTGCTTGTCATGCTGGTGTCACAAAACTTTTGAGAGAGCCTTTCTTCAAGCCACTTGGACTTGTCCTGAGCCAGTGTGAAAGGCTGTGAGGTCAGGAACAAAAACTGTTCTATCCTACAGATTTTTTGTTTTAGAAATTCACCCATTTTGTATCTGAACAAAATAAAGACCTAACATAATTTTCTCTCTCTCTCAGACACACAAACACACATACACAAGAAGCTAAAATTCCAAGCAGATAACCTAGTTGCTCATCTGCAGTGTGGGAATCTTGGGGTCATATTTCCTTCTCATAAGTATTTCCTTGCTGTAAAAAAAACAAAAACAAAAACCAAACCAAAAAACCCAACCTCCAAAAGACAGAAACAGAGGGAATAGCTGATATGCTCCTGGTCAAAGCACTCATTTAGGATATAGAATACTTAGGGCCTAGTTGTTACTTAATTTACTGAAGGATGGTGGAAGGATATTTGAAGTGTATCTATCTTCTGCAATATGGAACACTATCTCTCTACAAGGTTATGCTGGACTCCTCTTTCTTTTTAACCAGAAATTCCATTCTGTGAAGTCTTTCCTAATAAAGTTTTCATTTTAAATGATATTTTCATTAAAATTCTCTGATTTTATGATTTTCCAACAAAGTTTAATATGAAGAATCCTGACCTGATCTACTCAGCAATATACAGTGTTTTTTAAAGATGCTTTCAGTTTGCAATATTTGCCATTACCTTAACACAGCAAACGAGCCCAGCACCTCTGCAGGTAGTGTGCTGCTCTAAGGAGCCCATGACTCAGCCTGGAACTCAGAAAAGATGGAGCGAGTTTGTAGACAGAGACCACTAATAAATATAGACAAAAACAGTTACTTGAAAAACTCAAAAAATGTTGGAGGAACACTGTTTGCACTGCTTGACAAGCATGGACACGGAACTGAGCTCTAGGGCTGGGGTAACGAGAGACTGTGAGAATGATCTGTCTTGAAAGAGCTTGGCTTAGTTATTGCAAAAAAGAAAAAAAAAAAACACCCAACCAAAATTTGCCAGGGGTTATGA
This sequence comes from Haliaeetus albicilla, assembly GCF_947461875.1. Classification (NCBI taxonomy): domain Eukaryota; kingdom Metazoa; phylum Chordata; class Aves; order Accipitriformes; family Accipitridae; genus Haliaeetus; species Haliaeetus albicilla. The sequence goes on along the minus strand of NC_091504.1, from coordinate 26,322,795 downwards.
TCCCTCTTTCAGAAGAAGCTGGGGAAAAGGGAGGGAGAAGTGTCAGGATAGGACAACCACTAAGTACAGCATTAGCACAAGACCAAATGAGTATAGCCTGGCTATAGAATAAGATTGTGGTTTCTAATCAACAAAGGGTCTGAAGTAGTCTTGAATAGGAGTCAGTGAGAAAGAGCCTATGCTTAGCAAGGATTGTGGTATTTCAATTATTAGGATTGTTTTCCTGAAGGGATTACATGATCTGATGTGATCAACAGTAGCAGGAGCTGGACTCCATGCCCAAGTGTATCCTTCCAGTCCCAGATTTCACAAAGCAAGACAGCAGCATCCACATATCAACATCTTTCCTATAATTATGCCTGCTTATGGTGTCCCTTTTCTGAATTAAATAGTAAAATAATTACAATGTTTCAAAAACTGACAAAGAGAAAAGGAATCTTTCTGGGTTCCACTTCACCACCTCTTCATTTATGTTTTATTTTTTTGTAAATATCCTGTTTTGCTGCAGACCTTCTTCAGAGTGGGGGTTGAGAGGAAGTGTCACCATTAGCTGATTTTAGCTGAGGGAGGCTGGGAGGCATGAAGTCTCTCCTGCTTATCATTCTAATCAGGGTTGCATACGATCTCTGTGATAAACACAGTAAGACTGACTAAATATGAAATAGAGAGAGCTGCATTAAGTAGAATTATACATGTGCTTACAAGAACTTGTTCAGGCACACAAACAAACAAACATAGGACAAGATATATTTCCAGAATATTTCCAGGTAATTGCTACTAATTTGAGAAACTCCACCCCCCCCCCCGCAAGACGTTCTTTGTCCAGTTCTGCAATGTTTGAAACATGGCAGACATTTCCTGGCTCTCCAGCTCACCTGGAAACAAATACAGCATGTTTAAATGCAAATTTGTGTGTTAGAAGCCATGAATGTTAGTCATAAGTAGGCTGTGGAAAACTGAGTTCTGAAAGGCTTGTCAGAAAATGATTTGGGGAAATAGCACATAACTAGCTGAATGAGAGTCTGCTGTACATTAATGCAATTAGAGGTGCTAATGCACAGACTGTGGATCCATATCAATTAAAAGAAGTGTTATTGCAGCTACATGTAGCATTCATAACACCATTATTAGTTCACTTCTCCTGTTGGGATCCACGCTTTAAACAAAAGTTGCTGGAAAGATGAAAACAGTTCTGAAAAGGGCTATAAGAATGATTTAATCCTGGATAACTTTCCTCAGAAATGAGCAACTAAAGACCAACTAAATCTCTTTAACTTAACCAAAGGAAAGGCTAAGTAGTAACTTCACACCAGCCATAAGTATCTTACATAGGAAGATTATTTCAGGTAGGAAAAAATCTGTTTTGTTTGGGGTTTTTTAAAATCTATTAGAGAAAGATGGAAAGAATCCAGTAGTTAGGCACTGAAGGTAGATACAATTAGACAGAAACAAAGTGCAGAATTTGTACAAAAGGGAACTATCTTTATTGCTGAAACCTTTTGCCTAAACATATGATCCAGGACTTGTAGACTATAAATCTTGGTTAGGTACCTTAAAAAAAAAAAAATAATAATAAACCCTTAGCTCAGATGGAAGTCATTAAATTGGTGCAGGACTTAGTTATAATTGTCCATCCTAAAGTGACCACGGTAGCGTTCTCTTAACATCAGCAGTCCTCAACCTTGCAAAGGTAAACCTATAGTACCACATCCTAAAAACCTGGTTCATGAACAGGCCCTATCACTTCTCAGTAACTGCCAGACACTTCCCACTTATGAAGAAAGGAAATAATTGTACATTTTGTAGTGTTCAGGGGAAATGCTAAGTGCAAGCATAGAGACATAGTAATGTCTGCTGATGCTTGCAATAAGTTTGGCCTTGCAAGAAAATAGCTGCTAACTTTGTTTGCTAGAATCCTAGAGATGCTCTGACGCCTTTTCTCATCTTTCATACTGACTGTGCTTCCCACCTGGTTCAAGTCACTCAGCAGTGGGAAAAGAGTTGCGACATTACCCTAAGGCAGGTTGAGCTGATGATAGCCCAGCCTGACCACAGATGAACTGTCTTAGCAAGTCCCAGAAGAAAATGACTGCTTTGGTGAAATTCTCTTCCTCTTATGTAGGTCAATATGAAGGTTCTGATAGGCCATGTAGCAAAATTTAGATTGCATATTAGAAAAAAAATTCTTTACTGAAAGGATTGTCAGGCATTGGAACAGGCTACCTAGGGAAGTGATGGAGTCACCATCCCTGGAGGTGTTAAAAAAACTTGTAGATGTGGCACTTCGGGACATGGTTTAGTGGGCACGGTGGTGTTGGGTTAATGGTTGGACTCGACCTTAAAGGTCTTTTCCAACCTAAACAAGTCTATGATTCTAAGAAAATGGACATGGTCAATTCACACCTCAGCTCTTCTTGGTGCTGGACAGCAGACAGCCACAGAATGGGACAAAAATGAGGCAAGTGCAAAAGCACTTTTCAATTTCAGTGAGAATGGATGGGTGAAGGGCTTCTTGGTGACACGGCAGGCATTCATCATTTTCCCAGTGGCCATCATCTCTGAAAAGTGCCTGTTCTTTCTGCAGGAGGAGGAAAGCAAGAAGCTGATTACCAAGCCAGGAAACAAGCAGAAACCAATAAGGTGCCAGCACCATTGCAAGGCAACATCTCATTGGCATGCCCTATATCCCGTGCTAGCAGCAAAGGCGCTATTACAGCAGCTGGGGGACTGGAAGACAAATCAAATCACTAGCCAGGCTGCTTGATGCTTTTTTTGTTGTTGTTTTAACACCAGTTTCTGCAACACTACTGAGTTGTGTGTGAAGGCAGAAAAGCCCTGTGAAAACTGTAGGTGTGGGAGGTGTCAGAGGAAGGGAGAAGAACCACCTTCACTCTGCAGGAAAGAAAGAGACCACATGTCTGAGAGAAAGCCCTGAACTGATATGCTGCCACCAATCCAGGTGTTGGTTCAGCAGCAGAAACTGATTGGTGACATCAGGTTCCCAGGTGGTCTCAAGCAGGTTGCAATGGTGTTTCTGTCCTTTCTGTATGTTTCCAGGGCAGAGTTCTTCTGTCTGTTATCTGCTTAAGGAAATGAGGCCTTACAGCCATGCCTTTCCCCTCCCCTCCTGTGGTTCCATCAGCTGTGTCCATGTCCCAAAAGTCATTTCAAGGAATTTTTAACAAGAATTTGTACAACACAGATTTTCCAAATGCTCTCGACTGCTTATCAACAGAAAGACAAGTGATCGACTGTTATTGCTGTATCTGTTTGTATTACCAGAAATCCATATTCAAAGTTCTGGCTAACCCCCACATTCGGGGTCCAGTAGAACACACAATAAAGGTGGCCTTTGCTTTTAAGAATTTATAGGGTAAAATAAATTATTTGTTAGATACCACTGAGAGACAAAGTAATACAAGAAGGTGTCAGCACAGTCTCAGCATGTGAGTAGCCTAGATATTGTCTGGGTTTTAGCAACTTGGCAAAGCAGAGCTTTAAGAAGAGACTTGAGCTACCTCAACCTCATTCTTCAAGACAGTTGTAGGCAGCACCTTCAGTATGTAAGCAGTAGCATGGAGGAAGGTTAGGAGGAGTTGATTTGATGATCTAGTGGGAAGTGGAATCATAGAGACAGTTGACTTCTTGATACAGAAGTGAGAGATGGCAAGAGGACAAGGAGAGGCTGTCAGTGACTTTGAAAGTGGGGACAAGAAGATACGTTTGATGTGATAGAGAAAGGGAGATAGAAAAATTGTGTAGAGAAATGTAATGGGTTCAGTGACAGACACAAAAAAAGGACCTTTGGATGACTACAAGACAGACAAGATCAGCTTCACAAAGGCCTGATAAAACATGAAATTGAGGTGTCATACAAGAGCACGAGCAACAATTTCATGTGGAGATATGTGCATAAGATTCTTCAATATGCTTGAGTACCCTTTGATACATGTAGTGATATTATATGCCAGCCCACAGCAGACAGCCAGGACTCCTAGGTTCTATTCCACCTCTGCCATCAACTTTTATATAGATTGTTTTGTCAGTGCAATTTTTCTTCTTGCAGCTCACTCATATGGTCTGCTATGCTCACCTAAATCTCAGAGAAAGTCAGAAGCTTCAGGCTCTGATTTTTTTCCAAAACATGGTCTGCTCACTCTCCATCCCATAGCAAGATACAAGTGGTGCACAATGGAAGCAGGCACAGCAGACCTGAAGCCTTGAACACTCTGTTTCCACTCCTTACATCTTAGCAATTAGTCATAGATGACCTGCCCTCCCTTGGCCATAATCCCTTCCTTTGCTTCAACCTCTTCCAGAGGCAGCACCAAAATGCAGTAAAGAAAGGCAGAACAGTGACTCGCACCTATGAAATAAACCAGTGACAGCAATAGCACGTCTGTACCAAGATGCACATCCCTCCATCCATTAAGGTTAGCCACAAGTGCACATTCTCCAGAGTGATCCATTGTGCTACTAAGTGTGATTATTTATTGTGGGCACTCCTTCAATCATGCCTGCCTACAAGAAAATATTCTGTAGGTCCTTTAAGAAAAATTAATGATAGATTATCTACCTCCTGAATACCTAGTCCTCTAAGCACATGTCTGACAGAAACATGTCAAGTGCACATAGTAGACTCACACGATCAGCATATGAACTGCTGGAGAATAAGGAAGTAGTAGTAGGATTTCCTCATCTGCACAGATTATTAGAGAGAACCCCATATAACCAGTCTTTTTCTCTCTTCATCTTTGGAGAGCCATTTTTCCACAATTTGATGCTCATGAACAGCTATATACTTTTAGATTTGACAGACTTGGATCCCAGAGGCTGAAAAAAAGCTGCTACAAAGGATGACTATTGGAATGGAGCGATACTCATACACACACGTATATATACATACATTTAAAAAAGCAGATTATTGTCTGCAAATTCCCAAATATTAAGGGCTATTTTGGCTGGATTCATTTACATTCACCTGTTTCAATCAGAGAAGAGTACCTAAAAATAATTTGTTCAAGATGGTGTGTCTTTCTAGCACAATCCAGATCAGACTTAACACAATAGTGTCGTTTTGTGCTCAGCAAGTTAGCAGAACAGAAGTGCAAAGACCCTTCTGATGATTTTTCTTGTTCTGGGTTCCTAATACAAGAAACAGCATAGAATTCCACATTTAAGTAAAAAGAAATTATTTTCCAATATCTTGGCTCAGTAGATGTATCCTATCATTGTTTACTGGCAGGCATAGCACATAAATATGTTAAACTGTCTTACCAGCTCAAAGGAAACTTCACTTTTCGTTCTGCTTCTGTCCCTTGATAGTTTAGGCTGTGTGGTTTGATGATCAGGCAGTAGCAGCAGTGGCATAATAAAGCAGAGCTTACTGTGCCTGATTTTAAAGATAATCTCAAGAACCAATAAAAAACTGCTCAGATTATCAGATTGAGGTAAAGTAGCTGCATCTGCAATTACTCATTAGTGATGGAGAAACTGAGGAATTTCTGTTAAAGGGTTAACATTTAAAAGGCCAAGTAATTTGCTGAATATAAAAGTACCTTCTTGCAACATTTGTATAAAAAAAGGCCAACAGAAGAGCTCTCTAAGTGACCTAAAGCTGTTTCTTAGCCCTGTCTAGATGTGAGATGAGACTGCTTCCATCCAAGGCCTCTGCCCAACTGTGCTCAGATGCCTGAGGCATCCCTGAGCTGCCTATCCTGTACCTCTTCCATAGTGTCTTGCTGCACTATACTCAAAGGGGCAACTCTGGAAGCAAAGGCAAACAAGCATTGCAGTGCTTCCATGTCCAAATCCTAGAGTGTATAAGGAACAGATCTTTCCATACCCAGCTGCAATGCTGCAGTGGTAGCGTTACAGCCAGGATCCATCAAGTCAGTCATGTACATGGGTCTAGTGCCAGAGAAGGGGAAGAGAGAAGCAGGCAAAGCACAGACTGAATAACAGTCTGCTAGTGTTAGCTTTAGGGGCCAAGAGACAAGGAAGCAGGGGCCGTGCAGAAATGGAGACAGACGTTTCCAAATGGGTACTACGGGTTGAGTTACGGTGCTTCTCTCAATAACTGCTTTTGGGCCTTCCCCATCCAATAGGGCTCTGCCAGCTCCCAAGAGGACGACGGTTACCCATCTAAATGTATATTACGCTTTTTACAGTTACAACAATCCTGAACAGGAGCAGAAACAGAAAGCCCCTAAAAATGCAAGCAGCCTTCAGCATGTCATTTAAGCAAGTAACACCCTCAGAACTGTCCAGATGCCTGGAGTTCACCTGCTGCAGCAGAAAACATCTTGTCTCCTGTAGAGACGAATTGTACCCCTGCATCTTCCCAGCCTACTGCTGCAGGTCACCATAAAGATGCTACACCCGTGTAAGACCCACAGCTTTTACCATATTCTGTCTACATGGCCAAACAGAAAAATTGGTACAGGAGTGCAGCAGCAATTTGGCTCAAACAGCAAAGCACAAACTTCTTTTCCTGGTTTCCTTTCCTGTTACTATTCCACAATACAGAGCAGCGTTTTTGACAAGAACATCACACCTCTCTACGAGTTGCCTTTTTTCATACTTCCCCCATATCCCAAGTGCCACTCAGCCCAAAGACCACTAACTGAACTCCTGCTCTCTAAAGGTCCCTCAGATCCTTGTTTCATGTTTTCTAGGACCCATTTACACCTGTCCCACAAGTAGCTTTCATCAGGTGAACAGTGTTTCTCACCAGGTGATTTGTTTCAAGTTGCATCTACCTTGAAGTTCTTTTTTGTTTGTTTGTTTTTGTTCAAAGTGCTCCATTTGGATAGACATCCACTGTTTGCCTACTGTGAACCCAGTACCAAATGCATATGTTTTGCTATCTCCTCTGGTTTTGGATCACTATAGAGGCAAACGTAGTAAACAGGAGAAGCACCACATTACAGTGGAAGCTACAGGGACATGCAACACTTGCTCTATCTGTGCTGCAGTCCTTGGCTTCTGCAGTAATGCACATTTTTGAGCCTGAGGTAGCCTCAGATAAACTGGGATTTCTGTATCTACCTGGTTCTATGCTTGGCTAGTGAACACATTGCTAGTCTATCAGAGCAGATGGTCAGTACTATAGTCCAGGACCACTTCTGTACGCCAAGCATACTGTCACTCAAGAATCTGTGAGATTTGACCTCCCTTCTATCCTCTGCTCATCAAGTCACCCAGTAAAAGGACACTGTTCTGGTCAGTGCAATATCTTAAGTCTGCTATCATGTCCCTGATGGTTGTGAATACTGTGCAAAGTGCAGCAGACCACAGCCATCTAAGGGCTTTGTCTACATGGATGGTGTTGCTGGCATCTTCTTACTACCTCATCTCACTGCTCAGTGCATGACTAACCTCACCTTTGCAAGGTAGGCTAAGGTTAGATCACCCGGTTACCTGAGCTTGGCAGGAGTGGCTAAGCAGATTCCCCTGCCGTGAAGGGCTTAGGCAGCCTATCACAAACTCTATTCTTTTAAGCAGGCCTGCTTGGCCAAGCACTTAAATGTCAAATGCCTTTACCACACTATTATCGTAACTCTTTCCTGTGTTTCACCCTGCTGTTCAGGAATCTGCCACTGTGGGTTACTGAGGTCACAGAAGGGTGGAGTGAGACCTTTTAGAGGCAGCTTGTTTGAGAGCAGGGGAGGCCTCCCAAAAACTAACAAAACTTGGACTTGCAATTCTAACAATGGTCCTGGCGTTCCTGGGGAAACACAGTTTTTCCAAATTAGATATTGCTAGGTCAGGGACATTTGCAGTTTGCTGCTAGGAGCCACAGAAGAAAAAAACCAAACCCACCTCAAAACCCTCTACATCCACGGTGTCAACAACTCATTGGCCAAAAGCTTAGTTGTTACAGCTTACTTCAAAGGGAACAGTCTCCCTTATTTTAATAACCTTATGCTGCATATCAAAGCAAGCTCTTCTCTGCCCATGAAGTCTGCCTCCTAGGGTGACCAGAGGCAACTTCTAGCCCAACACAGCACCAAACCACCACCTTCTCCAGATGTGCAGCTAGATAGCATACCAGTAACAGAAACAGCTCCTTCAGCAGTTCTGGGGCCAGTGATGCTAACAGAAACAAGAAGCGCGATAAACCGAGATGTGAAGGGGCCCTAGAAAGATAGGCAAGTTTCCCCTCCTCCCTTAAGCAGCCTGGGCCAGTTTCCACCATGTAGTTTCTGAAGGTTAAATAGCTGCAGGACGAAGCTGCAGAAGACTGTGTTACAGGCCATCGGCGATGCTTCTGCCCAGTACACATTCGCATAGATGTAAGCACGATGCAAGCAGACCTTGTAGCCCAGTGCGGGGCGGGCTCAGCTCAACAAGGTAGTGGAGCGAGCTCGATCCTCTGCTTCCTCATGGAGGGCATGCAGGGTACTTGCAGCACAGCAGGGAGGCTGCATAAGCACACAGAGACAATACCTCCCACGACTTATCACAGAAGATGACAAGAAAAATGGAAAATAAGAAGGGAAGGAACCAAAAAAAGTGGTATCTTGGAGCAGTGCCCAGGAAGCCGCCGAGTTAGGGGTATATTAAGGGGGTAATAACAACATGGGCAGAGCTAAGCCCTGTAGGTTCAAAAGCAACATAGTAGAGACCTTGGCTGTTCTAAACAATCAAACCAGGGATGTGGATGCATAGAAAAACTCTCCCAGCACTCACCTGTGAAAGAAACAGCTTCTCTTCATTATAGTGCTCCCTCTTGTTTAGGGGGCTGTGGGGTTGGCTAAAGTCTTGGGTAAGAGATGGGGGAGAAGGAAGAGAGTTTATTGGTATCACAGCAACAACAGATTATTACCACACTGGAAACATACACCATACACCATAAAGGTTCTCTCATTATAAGATCTTCTGGAGCCAAGCAGCCCAGGGGTTAGTAGCACTATGCCTACACAAGATGTAGGTCTCCACATTCAATATCAGTATTACAGTAACTTTTAAAGACAATTATCCTAAAAAACCCAGAGATACAGAGATGTCAGATGGAAACATATTCACAGTTACAGTGTAAATAGCAGTTTCATGGCTGTCTTTATTCGCTAGCAGAAATTGCTCAGACTTTGTGCTACTGACCCGTTAACTGCAGCAGACCAGGTCCAAGGCAGAAGATGGAGTTGCAGGCACATCCAGGTAGGACATTTCTGAAATTTTTACAAACGATTACAGCTGGGTTTAAAGAGCCAAAAATATTAGTAGGAACAATAACATCATCTGTGTTGTTTGGAAAGGGTAGGGGAACTTTAATGTAACAAACACACTTGCCATGGGTTATGCTTGCAAGATTCCTTGTACATCCAAACTCTCAAATCATGTGAGAATACCAGGGAAAATAATTTCAAGTTTTGTACTTTTCATAAGGTTACTGTTAAAAAAATTTACACGTATACATAAGCTAAAAGGTACAGTTGCTTTTTCTGCCATTATAAGGGGGTTTGACCTAGGATTCTTAAAAAAAAAAGGAAAAAATCAATCATATCCAGTTTGAGACATTAACAAGATAAGTGGCAATAGAAATAGGCATATATTTCTACAGACCTAACAGTTTTCAGTTTTGTGCAATAGAGCTTACGCAAAGTATACTTTGTTTCTCTTCTGAATTTTGCTAAGGCTTTGCTCCTGGCACTGTATGGAAAAGGCCCTACGCTCTGCGAGGCAACAGCAGGTCCTTAGTTTGTCTGTGTCCCAATGACAGGGCCATCAGAGCGACAGGAGACCCACTGCTTGACGTAGCTCCGTGGAAAGTCCTCCTGCTCAAGAGGGATGGACCCACAGTTGGTCTGACTGTTTTGCTCAAATTCACAGTCAACTGGACTCCCACAGTCTGAGTCCACAAAGCCACTGTCGATAGTGTCCAAGTCTACGCAGATCATAGGGTAACTGTCACCAGGCCTTGCAATGTGAGGGAAGAAGTCATAGGAGCCTTCACTGTAGGAAACACTTTCACCATCAGGAGAAGGTAGAGAACCTGGATTTTCCAAATCCCACTGATTAGGCTGCAAGCAAAGGGCTTCTAGGATGCTCCCCATCCCTCCTTCTAAAGCCCTTTCTACTTGCTGGTGGGCTGGGACACTTGTACTCCTCAGGTGGTCTGTGGACACAGAGCCTGAAGCAAGTATTTTGTCCTGCGTGCTCAGATCAGCCAGATGCAAGTCATTGGATAGCTTTCCATCTTCATCATCAACGTTAACCTTGGGGTAACCAGTTTCTCCAGCACTACTATCTTCCTCGATGGTATGCTCGTGTCCCCTGTACACACGGTTACAGTTGCACTGGCAGTTACAAGGTGTAAATTCATCAGCCACAGTCACAGTATCAATGGACAAATGCCCATATGACCGGTCCTGAGTCCCACTGCTGCTGTTCACACTAGACAGCAGAGACTGGCTATCCTGACCTGGGGCAGTCAGGCAAGACACACAGGGCCTGCAAGGCAGATCTTTTCTCAGCTCACGCAGCTCTTCCCGTGAGGTGCTGTTGGAAGGATGCATGGTGTAAACTTCTAGGACTTCTGGAAGGACTATTCCCCATTCAAATAAATCAAAGGTCATTTTCTTATGGGATGCACCAACCCACTTCTGCATAAAAGGACATATGGGGGCAAGGGGGGTGGGGAAGGAGAGAGAGAGGTTAGTATCGTCAGGTTTGAGGTTCCACAGAAATGACCAAAGTTCTTATGCTTTTAGAGGCAAAGTCAAACTCCAAAATCACTGACTCCTCCAAAATAGCAGGGTATGAGATGCTGTTATTACCACACACAGGCAGCTGCAGGCAAACTGACTCAAGTAGTTGAAAATAATTAGCTGAGAGGTTTGCACGACTTTGCAGTGTTCTCTGTGCTGCAAAGTATACCACTGCCCATAGCAGCATTCCTTTCTGCATCAGCCAGAGGTCCAAACCAAAGCCACCAAGTCTCCCCTGCCCTCTTGTCCTGGACACCGCTTCTCTCAGGAAGGATGGTCAGCCTCTCCCTCTATGTGCTGCATTTGCATCCAACACACACATAGTCCTGCTCTGTCACTTTCCTCACCTCAGTTCCCTGAGAAGGGGGTCAGGGCAAGGCTTCTCCCAGTCTCCTGTATGCAACCATGCCCCAGATGAGCCTTTCCTATCACAGTGAGAAGGAAGCAGGGGTAGGCAGGGAATGAGGACTTCAAAGAGCTGTAGCCACCACCTGCTAACACTTACTCAGATGATTAGGGAGTGCCACACATTGAATCTTGCACTTCTATATCACCATTAGTATTACATTCTGCCCTGTGCCATGCATTATCCTCTAGATCACAAGCCCCTTGCATTTAGTCACATCTGGGAATAAAGGCACCTCTGGTTTCTCTGATCTAAGAACAGAGTAAAAGTTTGTTCTTTTTGAAGAAGTCACTGAATCAGACACTCATATCACAGCAAACTTTAGGCATGTGCCACTAGTGAATGCCAATAAGTCCTACGAGAGGATTCCGCAGTCCAGAGGGTGGGCACAGTACAGACTCAAGATTTGGTTCTGCTCCATCTGACACTTGCCTGATGGCTGAGCTGTGTCAAGGCTCTTCTAAGTGCACCGCTTTCTGCTGTGTATAAAATAGGTAACAATGCTGAGCTTCATAAACACTGTGAGGGGTTCTGACAGAGTGCTGCATGAGAGCTGGGTGTTGCCACAGCCTTCAGATTGCCTTAACTGTATCAGACTCCTGTCCCAAACTGCACTCACTGTAAATAGACATGAGCAAAGTATTTGGGAAGAGAACAGCTTGACACAACGTATTACCCTCTGACACAGAGCATGGAAAAGTCTTCATTATGGCAGGAAGCACCACTATTTTAATTTATTTTTAACCTAAGCTACAAAGAACTAATTAAAGCTGTAATGGACAGAAAGGCACCTCAGGTGCAAAAGGCTATTTGAAGAAACAGCAGGAAATCTCTTTCTTAGAATTAAGCAGGCAGAATATTTCCTGTTCCCTCTTGACAGTTCTTTGCAAATTCCCACCCAACATGAACCAGAAGACCCATGTACACACAAGAGTAAACAATGTTCCTCTGCTTTCCCTTCTCATGTCTCAACTTTGCCTCTAACATTTTCACTGCTTCCTACTCAATCCAGGACTGTTGTCTGCAGAGCATTACTATTGTAATTTGCTGATCATTATTCACACACATAACCTAGCCACTTGCTTTGATGCAAGCAGGATGCAACTGAATGAGCCCTACATCAATTGGTTTCTTGCCAGCCAAAAATGACGAGTCTGTTCACCTATTAGTGATGTCACCACATCCTCTTGACACCCCCTGCTTGTGCATGTTTTTCTGTGGCTGCGCGGGCAACTGCTGCTTTAATCTGCAAATTTATTAAGAACTCACTCAGCTTTAGCAACTGACACTCATTCCCTTCCCAGCAGCACTGAACAGCCTAACTAGAAGCTACTGAGAATGTAATTCCCACAGAACAGAGAACCCCATGGCTTCACCCGGAGAGGAGCATGCCTCTTGGCATGCAGGGTGCTTTCCCTTCTGCTGTGAGGACTAGCCCATGACTCTCAGGAATTCCCACACTGAGTCCACCTGGTCCTGGTTCCTTTCCCTGAGAGAAACCAGGGCCACCTGCCTCACAAGAGGATGCAAGTACCCCTCTGGTGCGGATACAGGAAGCCATAATAGGGCTGAAAGAGGAAGGCAGGAAGGGAGACAGTCACTGCAGGCTTCAGCTAGAACAGCACCCATCCAAGACTACTTGCTTAACCTAATTGCAAACATCAGCTTTGCAGCAGTGGGAAAGTACATGAAGATCAGTAGGCCCCAGCTGGTGTCCCTCTCCCAGAGGGTCTAAGAAAAAGCAGAAACAAAAAGCAGACACTGAAGTGTCTCCAATCAGTGCTGCTGTAACAACAGGAACTTGTTCAGAAAGAGGCAGTGATGTCTGCACTCACATGCCAGCAATTTTACAGTATGATAACGGCATTGTGAGTTGCTCTTCAGCTTAATACAATGATTATTTATGGATGCTCAATAGTCTTTTACTTTTGTATCCTGAGAACTCCAGCAAACTTTGCCATCTTCGCAAATCATTTTGTTACATGAGCAAATTTGACTGGTGTTAAATGGGAAGAGAATTTGGGAGGGCTAGGTAAAGTTACTCAAAGCCACTTCCTTCATAGTGAGGCAGCTGCACTGTACTACCACACAGCAGTTATTTGCCACCAAAACTCTAGCCACCTTTCCAGGATGATACACCTAGCTATCGTCTGTATGAGTGACTCTTCAGAGAGAACTACAAGGCTTAATGTTGAGCTCATGTCACTGCAGAGGCTGGAGTGAGAGATCTGGCTCTACACTGAAGTCTGCTCCATGGCCTTGATGGCAGCATGGGACTGGAGCTTTAGAAAAATCCCAGTTATTGTCCTGGTATCCCTTTGTCCACTCCCTCCAGGTTCCCAGGCTTCACAGATCACACATGAGCTCAGCTTGCCCACTGAGACAGCACCTACAGGGAATAAGCAGCACAAACATGACAAATGCCTTTGTGGCACAGAATAGACACTGGAGAGCTCTGGTCCTTATATCTGGAGCCATTTGGCATTCCATTGAGATAGATTCCCCCTCCCACTGCCCTGATGAGAATCCCTTGCCCAGGATAGCATGATGGACTGTTTAGTTTAACTTTGTCATATGTTCCACTCGCTTGTGTAGCCATTTATACCTTGAAATCTCCATTATGCACCAGGTAAAGAGGTTTGAAAAAGGCAGCAGGGTCTGGGATGCAAGCCATCTTCTTCCACAAGCTGGAAGAGAAAAGAGAAAGGCTTTAGGGTTAAGCACACATCACAGATGCAAAGCAATGCATCTCCAGATCCAATTCAAGCAGCTGAAACCACCTGCCCAGCCTCACAAGTTAGCAAGTGACTGAGGATCCAAGAATGCCTTGCACTGTCAGAGCCGTCTAATGGCCTTTCTTGTGAGCCTCACAGGAGGTGGGGCCTCAGCCCTCAGGACTTGTGTGCACAATACTCACACTAAGGAAAGAGGTTCCAATTTTTTCCTTTCTGGAAAAGCACCAAGTGCTGGAAATGCTTTTTCCCCTCAAGTTGCGCTGGCTCATGGCCTGCACCTACAGGCTAGAACTCTGCCCTATGCACTTTTTCTGTGGCCATGGGCTGTGCCAGCCCTGTTGCTGCACCAGCCCAGCACCCTCCTCTGTGGCAGCATGCACCCCATTCCTTTACAGGGGCATGTAAAACTCAAAAAAGGAAAGAGGCCCCCAGATCTCATTGAGGGGCCTGCATCAGCTTTGGCAAGGGGCAGCCCAGCCCTGGCTACTGCTCCCATCTGGCAACCACAGAGCACAGACAGGACCAGGAGAACAGCCCAGGAGGCTGCGTGGCCCCTGCTCAGTCCCCATATGCCATTGTCTTGTCCAAACCAGCTGAATGGGAGCAGAGCCCCAGAGAAAACAAGGCGCTCTTGGCAGTACACCAGCTGGAGGCCATAGTTTGCTGGCCCTCACAGGTCCATAGCTGTATCCATGAATGGATATACAAGATGCAAAGAAGGCTGCATGTGAACACCCCATCTTTAGTGAGACAGAATAGGTGCATTTACTCCAGCTTCCTGAAGCATTCTTACCTCCGCTGTTTGGCCAGAAAGGTTGTGATTGAGGCAGTGATGGCCACGACAACACCAAACAGCAGCAGCCATCCCATGCCTGCTGTTTGTGTCACTGCTGGAGAAAGAGACAGAGTCATTCACGCTCACCTTGCATTTCTACCCTGGTCAATAAGCAGGAGATGGTGAGGAGACACCCTCAATTTCTACCCCAGACTTTCTTAGGGACACTGAGGCTGTCACCTGAGGCCCAGCACTCCAGACATGAGGTCTGAATGAGGATGCTCAGAGAATACTGCATCAATGAAAGGAGCAATGCATCAGCTGCCCTATGGCCTAGGTGCACCACAGACTGACAGCCAACATGCTTGGGGCAGGACAGCTCCCTGCTACAAAGACCCCTGCTGTTTGTGACTTCTCCTGGTTTAAGAACACCTCCACAGATGATCCATGAAGTGAAAACAGAGTGCAGCTGGCCAGAGACATGTGAAGAAAAGGTGTTGACTGTATGAGTGTTTGTTGGCTGCTCTCCACCTGTGATAGAAAGGAGCACCTTTGAGACCCAGAACTCGGATAACCCTTAGCAAACAGATCCTGACTCTGCTGCCACAGCACCATGTAATGCTTCAGTTCAAGCTGCAGATCAGTGAGAGGAGGGGAGCTCAGTACATGCTGCTGACAACACAGTCATCCTGCCCTGCTCTATTTGAACAAGACTCCCTATTTGCATAGCCTCTGTTGCACCACGACAAGCACCAGTGTACTTCTGTGCATACCTTACTGTGCACTGAGAGTAGTGGCTACCAAACAAAACACCCATGCCCAGCATGGCCAAACATCAGAGTCCAGACATAGAACATCCCTGAGAGAAGGATCCATTCTCCTCTCAGCTGAAGGCAATACTAAGCCCCAGTAGTGGAGGCATCTCTACTAGATCTCCCCCACTTCTGAAAGCTGCAAGCAGGACCCTGGACATTTGACACTGGAAAAGAAGCTAGAGGCTGCACTCCTGCTGTGGCACCCAAACCTACAGCCAGCCCCAACAAACCCTTTCTCCATGGGCCATGCTGTAAGGTGGGCTTTGCACAACCATGAGAAGGTCAATACAGACAGCACATATCAGCCCAGGCCTGGGGTTCATGTACTCAGTAAGCAAGCCAAACATGCCTGTCTTTACTAGTCTTTTTAGAATTTGATCCAATTAATTAGATTTGATTAGAATTCTGGAAGCATTCTCTGACACTGGAGCAACTGGAAGGGCAAGGAGAGCTGGTAGTGTGTACCAGCAGGGCTGGTTTTCAACATCAGCGGAGGACTCCATTCACTCCAAAATCCATGGTAGCCAGTGTCTTCTCGAGGTCTGGCTCTCACTTGGAACTCATACTCAGTGTTCATCTGGAGTTCCCGTGGCGGGATCACCAGTGTCCGTTTATCTTCATGGACGACATCTTTAGTCTTCTGAGTCTGTGAACGATTAAACACCAAACACTCAGGCCTGGACAGAACTGCTCCCACCTTACCCTCACTGATGCACAGTGAGGAGCCCTGCAAAGTAAATCTCCTCTGCTTTCATGTTGTTTCCATAAGGCCATGCTCTGACTGGCCAGTAGATGCATGGGGCCCTGGGGGATCCTTCCATGCAGGACAGCATGAGAAGCAAATGAACTATCAGCCTTCCCCACAGGTCTAGTACTTCTCAAACAGCTTCTGCTTCTCAATTCTTTTTTCAGTTCTGCCTCTTTTCAGTCCAGACAAGCAAAGAGACACTTTTTCTAAACCATGAAAACCCTCCGTCCACACCATCACTCCTGTTCTGGTCATGCTGGCCTCCTCTTTGCTGGTACATGCTAGTTAATAGTAAACTGACATCTGACTTACCTCCCAAGTGTCGGTCCTTCTCTTATAACGCAGCTGATATTCCAACTCCTCATTCAAAAAGTAAAAAGGAGAGTTCTGGTAGATGGTTTCCCAGGAAATATTGTAACCCTCTGAGAACACAGCAGTCAGATTGAACGGAGGCTGTGGTTTGACTGGAAGACAGGATGGTGTTACCCTTCATAACATTACTGCAGACAAGAGGTGGCCCAGCATGGTATAAGTAATGCAGAGTGAGTAGGGAGCAAAACTGCCCCGGTAGGGGTGAGCCCTCCTACACAGGACATAATCAACAATATTCCTGCCTCTCAGGCTGAGCAGTCCTGAGCCACACACAGAACCTCATGCCTCAGCACCATAGTGAAGTCAGGCCCACATTTCTGTGAATATGCCTTCTGTCTCTGAACATCCTCATCACCTAAGGAGCAGGAGATAGCACAAGGGGCTAATACCTCCTGGGAGAGGTAAAGAATAGAGCACCTTGTTCTTCTCATGACATTGGAGGACTCTGTGTAGTCATGGTCACTTGCACAGTTAGGGAAATCCCCCTCAATGTAACAGAGACATCATGAAAAGCTGAGGCTAGTGGACACTGCATAAACTCAGTGCAAATCCCTGTGTCATAAGTGCCTAAAAAGCAAGCTTTTGCACCCCCTGCAGGGTGTTTTCTTATATTGAAAAGCAGTAATGCACAGACTCTAGCACTAGTCTGCAGGGTCTGTCACTGAGCTATGATCCTCTGTATGGAGACATCTAGGAGACATGAAAAGACCAGCATCTATAGTCTGTCAGTGGGGGCAAGGGGCTTTCCTGAAACGTTATGGCATTTGTCAAAACGATGACACTTCTTACGTAAAGTTTATTTTCATATGCCTGCATGGTACCTGTCTGCCTAGCTAACTGCCCCTTTTCCTCACAGTTTGCTGCACAACTCAGAACACACCAGCATTACACCAAGTCAACTATATGATTGCACCCAGTCTTCCTGTCATGCAGAAGAGATGGTTAGGAATTGCCCCAGAAAGGGGAAGTGCCACCTCCATTGTGCCTGGGACACCTTGTGCCACCTACAATAATGTCATGTTAGTTCAGGTGTCCACTGCAAGAACCTCCTGGGACTCCTGTGATGACATTTGTGGCATTTGCAATTAAAGCAATTCCTTCCACCCTTTAGATTCTAGCCAAAAGCAAACACTTGCATAGTCTAGGTATGAGGCTGGTCTAAGGTGGAAATTTATCACCTACTGCTTCACGGGTAAAAGGAATTTCCCCGCAAAAAGGCTGGGGCCAAGCCAGCTCTAAGCTCAGCCTCAAGCATAAGTGTTTCTGTAGTTTACAATAGCAACAATAAGAGCACAGTGCTTTGTGTCGACGAGTGCACACCAAACACAGCCTCCCACCACTGGCTGCCACGCTTACTACTCCTTGCCCAGACTATCCTAGCAGATAGACATAAGGTCAGACAGCATTTATCAAATCCACCATTTTTGTACTTACTGTTCTGTCCCATATAAAAGCCTTTGGAAATCACATGCTGCCTATGAGCTATCTCTGTAACATCCACCTGGACTTTGAAATCTGCCAGGAGTTCAGTCATGTCCACGGTGCACATGTACTGTGTGTGGCTGGTGTTCCTGGACAATTGCAGGAGATTGCAGGCAGCCACAGTATTTTCGGGATCTTCCTCAGAAACCCTAAAACCACCAAAACAAACAAACAAGTCCACATCTACTACATGCTGTAGCTGGACTAATCTGTTGCTGAACCACCAGGCACAGACATTAATAAGAAAAAAAGAGGCAACATGGTCAAATAAAAATTTAGCTTTGAACTTTGACAGATTCCCCCTCCCCCATTCTATTTGCTCAGCTTAACATCTTTGAGAGAAGTAGGAAAGTGATGCTGAAGTGTTTGTGGAAAGGAAAGGTGATCATCAGGGCTGTACAGCCCAGAATTGCACCCACTTCCTCACTGGGGCAGAACAGCAGCCATACGAGGCTTGGACAAGCTGCGTGAGCCCTGCCAGCACATGAGTGAAAGTCTATTGTTAACAGCAGCAAAGGGCAAGGTGTTCCCAGTGCAGGAAAGAAAACAATGCCAAGGAAGCCAGAGTCAGTGTAGCAGTCAGAGGCAAGCAGTGCAGTCATTGGACACAGGAACCAGGGATCCTTTGCTAGGGGAGAAGCCAGCTGATAACTGGAGTGTGAAGTACCAAGTAAAAAACAGCACAGCAGCAAGAACAAGAATTCTGCCTAACAAAAAGGACAGAAGGACGCTGCTGTGCTATGGCCATGTTAAAAGTTCCTGCTGCTGCATTTTGCTCATCCTACTGAGACATACCATGTTGCAGTGAGGTTATATGAACTGGCATCCCAGTCATTTCTCAGGATACAGGACAGGGTCTGTACATAGTCCACAAAACAAGTGAGGTTTTCACAACGCGTAGCTGTAGGTTTGGAAAGAGAAAACACAATATCAACTTCATGATGAAGCAAGCGGGATCTTATATCAACACACACAGTCCTCAGGGCTCCCACTAAATCTGAAGGGAACAGACCACTCTGTGCCAGCGCCCTGCAAAGTCTCCAGTCTTGGAACATAAGGTGCGTTCCATCTCTACAGGGAGGCAAGTCATTGAAGCAAGATAAGTGTCAAACAAAAACCTATTAAAAAAATTCTGTGGCAGCAAATGGCATGCCAAAATACCAGGAAATGCCCAAATTGTGACTGAGTTTTCAAACTTATCTCTGTCCCCTCTTACACAGTCACTACAGCAGAGTCACATATTATTTCTGCAAGAGTCTTAGCTTATGTAGCACATAAAAAGAGGCATGATTACCCAATCAGAAACAGCAGCATATTCAAACATTTTAATGATACCACTTCCTAAATTGAGTGCTGTTCTTTGCTAGTCATTTTCTTTACGACATCCATGCAGTACTTTGCACATGTAAAAATAAAAAGTGGTATTTTAGTAATTCTCTCTCTACCATTCTCTCTGCATACTATTTTCTACAGCTTGATATCTGCAGCATCAATACTTTTCATGTCCTGCTCCAGAGGCTCAGAACACACTTTCATGGAATTTTGGCAAAAAAAATATTGCAGGTTTGTAGTTACTATAATTTCCATAAATCATTCTCATACTAAAGTGACAGGCACAATTTATTAATCACTTAAACTGAAACAGACTTCTAAAGAGAACTTGAGAGGCAATTGTAGACTTTATGCTGGTCATTAAGAAAATTAGCTAATTTGAAAGTGGTGACAAAGCAGCATTTATGCTCTTCTAATTGTTCTGCAGGAGCTCTGCTCACATATTAGGAGCTGATATGCACTGTACAAAAGCACTGTTGTTCTGTGCATAACACACTTAAGTTATCTCCCTGGATTTCAAGGCAGGGAAGATGGCAGTACAGTGAGAAATGTCTGCATTTGTAAGTCCTTTTCTGACAGCATCTTGGGCTGACAAGAGCCACTACTACTACCTAGGAGTAACTGAGTGAGGAAAGGCCTGTAGGAGATGCAGCATGCCATGCTGGTGCAAACCATGCCTACTGTAGCAACTATTCATCTCTTGCATGGACAATATCACCCCTTTTTGATGGGAATAAAATTGTCATCATCTAGGGGAAGATCTCAAGGTTGTTACATCCATTTAAATCAAGCATGGGTCCTCCCCTACCAGCAGGGCTGCCCCCAGCCTGATGGGAACATGTTACTTCACAGCCATCAGGCACCCAAATCCTCTGATGCTAACCGTTTTGCAAGTTCACCTCCCTTTTGTCATTCTGCTGCTTGCCTGGTTAGAGAAGCTGCACTCCCTGCTTCCTACCTTCCCTTTGTTGAACATGCTTTGCGTTCAGAAGAGTTGCTTGCCTAAGATGAAAGCAGACATACTTGATACGCTCAACAACCACAAAGCCCGATTTTACAGTTGAAGAGAATGCTGTAGAGAACAATCAAAATGGAATGCAGCCAAAGTCTGTATTGATGAACCAGAAACATCTGTTCCACCCTCCAGATCAAATTACAGCCCTCACAAGCAAGTTGTCTCTGCATTTACAGTCACAATGCACAGCAGGCATGTCCAGTGAAGGCTGCAGCCTAATTCTAGGCCAGAGTAAGTTCAACTTTTCCCACTGACTTCACTCATCGCAAAAGTTTCTTCCTAGTCCTGTTGCATCAGAACACACACTGCTCTCCCTACATGAACTCTGGGCAGCACTCCGATTTATGTCCAAGACCCAGTGCTGCCACCCCCCCCTCCCCCCAAGAGTCAGGATGGCAACAGAAGAAATTTGGGGATGCTTGCAACAGACCAGCCCCAAGCGTGCATATATGCTTTATTAAACTGTGATTCAAATTATGTGGTTGTCACTTTGTTTCATTTTGACTTTTTCATTTCACACTGACTTCAGAATTTTGTTCTAAAATTTTCATTAAGTTTTAACTTTTCATTTTGAGCCCTCAATAGGCTCTTCTAGAGGGCCCTGGTACAAACACTGTTTGTTCCAGAGTCCTGAACAAGATACTTTTTCTCCCTTAGCCTAACTTTACTCTCCTACAGGGTTATAAACCCCTTGCTTTCCTTTAGGTAGGGCAGCAAGTATTAATAAGCATTGCTAACTAACATTCTCCTGTGCTACTATGTTAATCAATCAAATGGACTACTATTCCTAGGTAGTTGGTAAGCTGCAAGTGTATCTTTGGGCAAGAACCTGTTAACAAAAAATTAAGAAGAGGACAGTTTTTTTCTGGGAAGGGAATAATTAAGTGTCCTAAACCCAGTTAGATCTAGGATGAATTGTTCATCCTTGGCAGCTTCAGAAACAAAAATCAAATACTTTTAACAGTAAGATCTAGTTTGGTCCAAACTGAAATTAGTACAAGGTAATTCCCTGTCTTGTGTTACACAAAATTCAGATCAGACATCACAATGGTCCTGTATGGCAGGAAGATATAACTCTGAATTTATCTTTTCTGCTAATTTAGGTTTGGAGCAGGTCCAATGCTCTGCCTAGAAGCAGCATCTAAAATGCTAAACTTGCACCTGTTCCCTGCAGACACTGTTGTCACTGTCTTTTTCTGTCTAGCTGACCTGTTCAGAAAGTCAGCTCTGAGTCAGCTGAAGCTTGCATGGTGGGTAGGAACCAGCAAGAAAGGGGGACTGACTGTCTGCACAGTGCCATCCTGAGCAAAGGGGCTTAGACCAGGAGAGGTTCACTCCAGTGTCCCTGGCTGGCCTGCCAATAGTGACCATAAGCCCTGGGGATATCCTGGTCTTGGCCACCAGAACCTTTCCTTTGGCAAAGTTTGTTTTTTGGGGGGTGGGGGGTGGGAAATCCTACTCTAACATCAACAGGAGATATTTCAATGCAAGGCAGGCTCTACCTCTGCACTCTCCCCACTGGGGCTGCTCCCTGGAGTGGTATGCGGTCTGGCTGAGCTCTGCACCTTCTTGTGTCTGTCCTCCACTGCCCATGGAGCCTCTTCTATAACTCATCCCAGGGAACTGTCTCCCCGGTACCCTATCTTGTGCTTGCTGTCCCATGGCAACCTTGTGCCATGCACATCTCCACAGAGCCTGCATCAATGGCCACCAAGATAAATCCTGTGGGTGTACAGCCCAAAAGAGATATCTGGGAACTTACTGTACTGGAATAAAAGGAAGAAGGAAATACTCTGGAGCCACAGTTTGTTCCTCATGTTGGTTCTGACTGGATGTCCTGGGCAGGGGGGAAAAAAAACAAAACAAAACACAAACCCAAACATTAAGAAAAAAATAAACAATTGAAAATTCAGCTCAGTCATCAACTCATATGTTGAGGGTTGAGGTGGAATTAATCTTGCTTTCATTTAAACATCTAAAAGTAAAGTGCCTAATTTAGGCAAGTCATCTCAGCTCTCCTGTGTGTACCTACTCCATGGGCTAAGGGGAAGGATGACTAACAGCCCTGCCAGCTGGCCATAAACCAGGTCACTGAAATCTCTGCTCCTTGCCAGCAGCATGTGCACAGAGAAAGCAAAGTGACTGCAGCCTCAGTCCATCCATGCAACAGGAAGACACTTGGGGTAAGTGCTAACCCATTTTTTATTCATCAGTTTCCTGCAACTAGAAATGGCTTGCAACTAGGAGAAGTAACATTGCTGTGGCTTAGACATCTGTACAGTGAGTTAGTCAAATAGAGTCTGAATGTCACTGTGGGTCTGTATGAGCAAGGCTTGTGAGAACTCATTGATTTGGCCTACCCATGGTTAAGTAAGTATGGAATATAGTTAAGGGACTCCAGGAAGGCAGACCAGACAAAAAAATAACAGCCTCCCACATGGCACAGAAGAGAATGATGTACAGCAGTCACTTCTGGGGAAGGCTGTACTGGTGAAGAGAACCTACAGGAAAGCCTTCAGAGAAGAGGACAGCAGGATGTTTACAACAATATGAGGAAACAGCATGACATACAAATGACTGTTCAGCCCACAGCCCCTGCTCCAAGACCAGGACCTCAAGGCACATAACACATTAAGTCTGTGTTTTCACAGTATTTGACATTTATAGAAACACACAGATGTGCACAGAAAGACTTAAAATGAGCTCCCTGCAGAGTATTGGCTGTTGATACCCATTGGTACAGATTTCAGCACTGTTTTCTCAAGCTATTCTGAAATGGCCTAGGCTGCCTGGGGACAAGTCTTTGGAGAAACAAGCTGTGTTATTTTTGCGACATACTTGTGTTGGCAGTAAGTTGCAAGGAGGCACAGAGAGCAGGGAAGGCCCATATACCATACTACAGAGCAGCAGCGTTGTCAGTGACTGGACACAGAGGAGTGTCTCTGTAGAGACCCAGAACTCTGCAACCCCCCCTGCACTAGGTTGCAGAGACACCTGTGAAAGTGATATGGGTGAAGACTGGGCAACAAGCTGCAGCCACCAAAAGATACCCAGAGCTCCTGGGAGGGCCTGGTACAGGTCATAGAATCATTTGGGTTGGAAGGGACCTTTAAAGGTCTTCTAGTCCAACCCCCCCCTGCAATGAACAGGAATATCTTCAACTAGATCAGGTTGCTCAGAGCCCCATCCAGCCTCCACGGATGGGGCATCTACCACATTTCTGGGCAACCTGTGCCAGTGTCTCGCCACCCTCACAGTAAAGAATTTCTTCCTTATACCTAGTCTGAGTCTACCCTTTTCTAGTTTAAAACCATTACCTCTTGTCCTATTGCTACAGGCCCTACTAAAAACTTTGTCCTCATCTTTCTTATGAGACCCCTTTAAGTACTGAAAGGCCACAGTAAGGTCTCCCCAGAGCTTTCTCTTCTCCAGGCTGAACAACCCCAACTCTCTCAGCCTTTCTTCATAGCAGAGGTGTTCCAGCCCTCTGATCATCTTTGTGGCCTCCTCTGGACCCTTTCCAATGGGTCCACGTCTCTCCTGTGCTGAGGACCCCAGAGCTGGATGCAGTACTCCAGGTGGGGTCTCACCAGAGCGCAGCAGAGGGGCAGAATCCCCTCCCTCAACCTGCTGGCCACACTGCTTTTGATGCAGCCCAGGATATGGTTGGCTTTCTGGGCTGCGAGTACACATTGCCAGCTCACATCCAGCTTTTCATCCACCAGTACCCCCAAGTCCTTCTTGGCAGGGCTGCTCTTAATCCCTTCATCCCCCAGTCTGTAGTGATACTGGGGGTTGCCCTGACCCAGGGGCAGGACCCAGGTCCTGGAGTGCCTGTGCCTCCCCCACCACCAGCAGCAAACAGTCAGTCAGCAGAGAGAATGCCAGTGAGGCCTCTCCCACTTGGGGAACGTTTGTGGTATTTAAAAATTTCCCAGGTTTACTCAAATAATGAAAGCAAAATAAATTTAGCAGCCACCAAAAAGCCCCTGCAGCCCCACATGAGCTCAGAGACTTGCTCTCAAGGCACCACAGTGTGCAGATGAGATCAGCAAGGTTCACTCAGGAGGTGCCACAAACACTTCATGGCTGCAGCACCTCAGTCCTGTGGTGAGAGCAGCCATGTTGCTGCTGCCCCTCCTTTCCTGCCAAACGTATCCTGCACATGAAGCACATGTACCAGCTCATTAAGGAGCCCCAGGCTTATTACTTACCCTGCTAGTATCCCTTGCCTGCTGCGAGTGGCAGGAAGAAACTCTCTCCCCACACTCCAGCCCTTCTTTCTGCATCATACATTTCCTTGAGGAAACATCTTTTCTTGACCCCTCTAGTCCCAGTTCTCCAAGTTTTCTCTGTATAATAACTATTGTCATTACCACTATTTCTGGTGGTGCAGTCCCTGATTACTAAGACACAGTCCACTGTCTAACCCCACCTTGTGGTCCCACTCATCCTTCCACTGCTCTGCTCCAAATTCTCCTTCCTTTGAGGAAGGCACCCTGTTATCCTGCCATCTGAAGCCTGCTCACCTGACTTCATGCTAAGACTGGCTGCACCATGAAGACAGATGCCATCAAGATGGGCAGTCTCCTGATGCAGCATCTGCTCGTGACTTCCTAGCAGAGGCACCTGTTCCTTGCAGCCAAATGAACTGGCCACTAGCCCTAGAGACATGATACATGTGATGGTCCACTGCCTTTTTAAATTGTCCTTCTCCCTGCGAAATACCTAGAACTTATTGTTGCTGGGCTCAGAATATTCAGGGGTCCCCCAGCTTAGCATGCCAACAACCTGTCCAAACAGGCCTGTTCCTACTCTGAAAGAGCACACAGTCCCCAGGGTTGCTGCTGTTCTTCCTCAGGCCTTCATGCCCTCTCACTGACTGTAACCCAGCACACACTCTGAACTGCAGGACAGACTAGTGCCATCTAGTACTGTGCCCAGCTGCAGAAGCCCATCTCAGCATCACTTTGCTTTGTGACTGTCACACTCCACAGTCTTGGCCACCCTGTAAGGCCAAGAAAGGCAACTTGCTGCCTCTTCTTCAGAAAAGGAAGGAAGGGCTGGGCCCTCAGAGAGCTCTGCAGACCCACTGCTTGTTTCAGAATCCAACTGGCAGTGCCCCCAGTGTTTTATGTTCATGATATTTCTGTAGCTCCCTCATTTTACCCCCATTCCTGCCTAAATGGACAGAGCAATGCAAGGGAAGTCTTTGCTGCTTTTAGCTACTGGACTGTGGTTTCTTTACAGTGCCTTCCCCGTTTTCCTTCCTCTGCTCAGAGAATAGTACCATCAATCCAATGGGACAGGAAAGACTGAAAAGGAAAAAGCCAAAGCAACAAGCCCAAGCAGCTCATCAGGAAGATGTCTTATGGAGGTATCAGAGGCTCCCATTACGCACTGGAGAGAGGTTAACATCCAAGGTTGCAATCTAGAAGGAAACTTCCTGAATAAAAGCACAGTAGCAAAAATAAGAGAGAAAAGCAGTAGGATCTGCTAACACAGGTGAAGCAATGAGAAAATACTTCCTCACTTGGGACTCCACTGCCCCATCTCTTACCCTTGCCAGTGCCCACAGAATAGTCCAACGCTTATCTCCTTCACTTCTTACACAGTTCTCCTACCTCAGTGTCATGGGGAAGGACTGCTACCTTTGAGAGCGTCAGTGCTATGTGTGTCTGACCTCCTGGCTGTGCTTCAGGTTGTTATGACAAGACATGGATGTGTGTGTGCAGAAGAGCTAGGAAAGATGCAGCTCTGCAGCAGTGTCTCTGTGGTCTTTGATGGCTGGAAGACCTCGTGGCTTCACAGAGATGTACAGCAGACCCTGTTCTGAAGCTTCCTCCAGTCAGGTGCTCTGCAAGCTTCAATCCCAGTCTATGATTAAGATCCCCACCTTTCCTACATCCCTCCATTTATTACACCCTTCCCATTTGCTTCCATCTGTCAGCACCCTGCTCATGTGATTGTTCACTTGGAGGGAAGAATGGCAGCAGGCAATGAGCAGAGGCAGGAACTTATTCCCTGTCTGGCAGTAGAAAAGTCATAGAATGGTTTGGGTTGGAAGTGACCTTAAAGATCATCTAGTTCCAACCCCCCTGCCACGGACAGGGACACCTTCCACTAGACCAGGTTGCTCAAAGCCCCATCCAACCAGGCCTTGAGTCCTTTCTACCACCTCATTTCAATTTCTCTGTCTGTGAAATGGGGGCTCTGAGACAGCTTCATGCATCCTTGAAACACAGTTACTTAATTCTTAAAAAATGTCAAGCATTGTACAGCTGCTAAGCACCATTGCTGCAAACTCTGTAGTATCCTAGGGAACAGTGTGCAAGAGCGCAGTAATAAAGCTGATTAGCCATTCATATAGGTGTGCACATGTAAATGATGCTACAAGGTTTTAATATACAGAGAATAGGAAATAGGACCAATACAGACACAGCCATTTACAAAGATTATTTTTGTTAATGATCTGGAAATATAGTGCTATATGCTGCCAAAGATGGATGCAGTCTAAGCTCACAATTTGTAGTGTCTCCAGGAAATACATGCACTTACAAAACTTCCACAAAAAAAAAAAAACCCCAAAAAACCAAAAAAATGACTAACTAAAGAACTCAGTTTAATTAAAAAAAAAAATCTGGTATTTCCAAGCATGAGAAAATAAATGTCATAGCTACACCCAAGCTAAAAAGAGTGGAAGTCTCTCAGTCCACCAGTTATATGCAAACACAAGCTTTCTTCTTGAAAAAAAAAAAAAATCATTATCAATGTACACTGCCATCTAATAACAAAGCTAAAGCAACAGGGAGACAGAATGATTCTCTAGCTGTCTGGTAGAGGCCAACAGCAATGACAGCAGGGGCACAAGGGCCACGTCAGCTATAAGAAAGATTTACAGTGAAGTTGCAGATATCAAGCAGTAACAAACTAGCAGCAGGGAAAATTAGTGGAAACAGAGATATTACCTTGCCCCGTCCTTTCAGCTGTCCATTTCAGCCCTCCAACACTTCCATGGCCAGCCTGGCTAAATCATTACTGTGACTGCAGACACTGCATGCACAGGAGCTGGAAAGCAGGTGGATCTTGTAGGCACTGAGTAAGAGTAAAGCCCACTTGTGCACAACCAAGGGCTGTAGTGTATTGGAATACACAGTGATAAATGGTGGTTGACGTCACCACTGTATCAGTATTACTGTGCTGATAGAAGGATGTGGTGAGCAGAGGAGGCAATGAATTCGGGTCCAAACACCCACGCAACATTTATTACTGTGTTGCTCTGCTCTCTTATGTGAGAAAAAGGTGGGAGAGCAGATAAAAACTCAAAAGCCTCAGATCTAAAGGTCATAGCGGGGCTGGTGGAATTAGAGCCTTGCAGTGGGGAGACATCAATGTCAAGGCATTAAATGGTTAAGTCTAACTATATAGTACAGCGTGTACCACATCAGAGACAGCCAAGTACCACTGCACTCTGCTTCCACCTGTCCCCAAAACAGTCCCTGGGACCAGGGCAACAGCACCAATCCTCAGACCACAGGCAGGGAGGTGGTCTGGCTCCTGCACAAGTGGAGGGGGTCACCCCTACCCTGATCTCATGCCTGCAGCTTGTGTCTGGGCTGGGGCTCTGCAGATTGAAAGGCTGACACTGAGCGAGGGTAGGTCAACTCACCTCCACATACCTTAAAAGGGGCTGCAAGGAGCCCAATTCATGTTCCTTGCATCCTTGGGCAAGAGGGAAAGGAGCGGCACTACAAAGGGGACTTGGCACACAGACCGTAGCTTGGCAGTAGGAGGGTAAAGAACAAGGAGGTGGAATAACCCAAGTAGACTGCAGCGGTGAAGCAGGCACAAAGCAGCTGGGTGCAGGGTAGGCAGCCTCTACCTTCAGCCCCAAGACCTGGTGAGCTGAAGAGCCTACTGCACCCACTGCACAGCAAGAAGAGAAGCAAAGACTTGGCACAGTACAGCACAACCCAGCCAGCCTGCCTAGGGCAGCAGATGCACAGCCAGTAGGGGCCAGCTCTTACCCAGACCTCAGGGCTCTTCAGATAGCTCTAAGGGAAATTACAGATATGCGAGAGCCATAGCTGGTCAGTATAAGTACAATACATTTTTACAGTAGCTAAAGAACAAAGTAAATCTCATCCCTCATCTAGGCAAGGATGCAGCAATTGCAGGCCACAGAGGGCATAAGATTGTCAGAAGATGCTCAAGGCAGTAGGTACCAGCTCCATATTCAGTAGCATCTCTCTCTCTCATGTACCAATAAGACGTTTGAAAAATAATCAGGAGCTTACTGCTTCCAGCATACGTAACATCTGTTTGAAAAGTAGAAGTCCAGACTTAAAAGACTGCTGATCCCAGTCTGGAGTGATGAATACACAGCCACGAGGAAACTGCTAATAACAGTGCAAAAAAGAGCAGCTCTGGTTTCTCTG
Source organism: Haliaeetus albicilla (assembly GCF_947461875.1). Classification (NCBI taxonomy): domain Eukaryota; kingdom Metazoa; phylum Chordata; class Aves; order Accipitriformes; family Accipitridae; genus Haliaeetus; species Haliaeetus albicilla. The sequence continues at coordinate 26,293,965 of NC_091504.1, read as the reverse complement.
CTGATATATAGGCAGGAACAAGGTGAGGTGTCGCTATGTCAGGGGATGTTCCCAGGAGATTGTAAGGATGTTAACAACATGCCAGAGTTTTTATGAAAGGAAGTAGGGTATTCTGGGCCATAAAGCAGGCCAGCAGGTCTAAACCAAAATTATTAGAAAAGCTAACATGGGATTCAGTTAATATACAGCAAAAGGCTAATAACACAGGGTAAATGCACCCTAAGCAGTTATACAGAAAATAGTGCAACAAATGATTTTTCATTTTTAATGAGTTAAGTTTGAGAAAAACAGGCATTTAGGTCCAATATGTTTAAATTTATAAAGCAGTTGGTCTTAGAGTACCACCAGCATTCTTGTTTTAAAAATTAGCTCTGTAATACCAAATGCATATTATTGTAAGTTTTAAAAGTGGCGTGGCCTGTGCCTGCCAGACTATCACTCTTTGGACTGATCACACATGCTCTCCCTTCCCTCCTTCTTCTGCACAAATAATAGTGCTAGCACAACTTGGTGAGTCCCGTGTAACCATGGAGCAAAAGCTGCACCACTGTCCTGGTCTGCTATCCTCACAAGAGAAAGGTATTACTAACTGCCTGGGAAATGCCTAGCTTAGCTGCTGAGCCTAAGTGACCCTGTGCTATCCCAGCACCCAGCAGTGACAATCTCCACAACCCATAGGCAGCATCAGCTGAGACAAGCCTTTTCAAGAAGCTTGGGCCTGACACCATGCCTGTAAGTGATCCACAAAGCATGCAGAAGGAAGAGCTGGTCTCTCTTACAGGGACTCCACTCCAAACACAATGAGGAACAGCTGTTGGGCTAAGTAATGGGATCTTCTCCATGCATGTTACAACAGTGCACGACCAGCACATGGGCCAGTCCAGTTACCAGAAACTACCTAGCAAGCATAGTCAATAGCCACCTGCCCTGGCCTGAATAGTCCAAAACATCTGTATTTCACAGGGTAAGTCAGGGGCATGGAGGTATTTACTGTAGAGACAAGGAAAGAGAGGTAGGACTGAAGGTATGTAATGAGCCCTAGGAAAGGGCATCAGTGGCAGTTGGAACTTCCTTTTCTAAGATAGTTTATTTTAATTTAAGTAATTTTATTCTTCACTGACTGCCAGAATTCAGATATGTACAGTTTCCCTTCTGTGATGCTCACTGCTGGTAGAGCATAAAGCCAAGAGAAGCATTAAGGGCCTGGTGGAAGGCTGAAATAGCTCATCATGCATGGATGTGTTGAAACTTAAAGACTGACTCTTCTGTCATCTAGCACTGTGCCTATACATGTGTGTATGTGCAAGTACCTGCATGTGCACATGTGAAACTGTGCGAGTGCTGCAATGTGAAGAGCAATAAGTAGCCTTGCCCCTGCAGAGCAAAAGCTTAACATACGCCTAGCTCTTCAATCCTGGTAAGCCCAGCACAGTGTGACCCACCAGATCTCTCTCAGTGACTAAGAGGGACTGTATCCACCATATCCAGCCTGGGAGGAGCCATGATGTAGGTAGGACACACATGCAAGATCTCTAGGAGCCCTGATACTTGTTGCCACCTGGAGCACAGTAGGTAGATACACCTCCTGCATGGAACAAAGCAAGTCAGTGTGCAGTGACCACCTCCAAGAGCACACAGCTCTAGAGCTACTCTGTGCTGCTCAGTGGGCACTGACTCCTCTACACCTGAGGTTCCACGGCACTTCAGGGCAGCTGAATCCAGCAACCAAGGTGTCGTGGTTTAACTTGGAGACCTGAAGCAGTTAATTGCCATGGATTTATGTTGATTTGATGTAAGAGGCAACTACTTTCGTCCAGCTGTAATCTCAGCCCAGCCTGCAGTGGCAATATTCACCAAGAAGCATGACGGGCACACCAGGGAAGGCTTCATAGATTCTGCTATTGATGACCCAAAAGCATTTTGCGATGACTGGAAGGTCAACATCTGTATGTAATTATCAGCCAGAATAAATATACACAGAGGAAATAACAATCAGTGCTGACAATTCCTTTCTCTAGAAGGGAGAATTAGTGATACTTGCAGTTATCAAGTTCACTACGTGGGGAAAAATCCCCACACAAACAATACTACCTCTGTATTTTCTTCCTGTCACAATGGAATTAAAACAATACCCTCCGCATCGTCAAAGATACAGACCTGGTATAACTCTAAGGTCAAAGGCATCTTTACTGGCTGGTGACATTTAGGAGGAAGATAATCATACATTACGATAAGTAATGAGTAAAAAATGGCAGAACAGCTGAGATATGAGTAACAGTGTTCTACTGGAAGAGAAAGCAATAGAAGAAACCACCTCAAAGCTCAGGAAATGGGCTAAAACATGAATGAGCCAGGCAGAAAGCAGAGGTGTTAGTCAGCAAAGCAGCAGGTTGAAAAAACAAGCCCCCCAGCTGGCAGCCTGTGAGCTGACACAGGATGCTGCACAGAGGAGGGAGTGCATTGCTTTTGGTCTGGGGAATGCTGAGTGCCACCTACAGAGACCCCAGCACCCTGCCCTCCTGCCTCCCTTTTGCCTTTGCCAGTTGTCTCTTTGTAGCCACCAACATTGGTCTCAGCCTCATTTTCCCCAATATACATCAAGTCTGAACCCATTCTGCATGAATGCTGTAGTAGGAGGACATTGCTTTGGCTCCTGCCAGAGGAAAAGAGCTTACCTTCACAGAGCTCTGACTGTGCACGTCTTGCTCACACAGAGGGGATTGCACAGAGGTTCGTATCTTCTCTTGGGAAATCACCAGACACATGCTGGTAAGCAGAAACAGGAATGACTGTGCCTGTGAACTCACCCTGACCATCTGGAACAGAAACCTACAGCTCTGCTCAGGCTCAAACCCACCACCCTCATCTGCACCACGCAAAATGTGCCCAGCATCTCCCCAGATGCCTCACTACACTGTATATATTCAGTCCACAGGAAAGCATGCTCTCCCCAAGACAGCCTCCACACCACACCCCTCTGAGAGCCTAGAATCCTCTGGATAGCCCACAGGCAGTACTCTCCCTCCATAGACTTGTCAAAGCCCTGCCCCACAACTGGTTTCCTGCAGCTTTACAAACTAAGCATCAGCCCTTTCTTGTCTGTTCAGCTGATGTGTCCCATTCTCTTCACCCTTTCTTGTGATAGCAGCCATTCTCAGACTGGTCCCAGGTCACACCTTCTACATTTGTGCTTCCAAAGAGCACTGAGTCTGCATGGGTTCAGCAAGTCCATCACACATTCCCACAGCACTCACCTGAGTCAGCAGTGCTAGCAGAACTCCTGGCTCCTTTCATGCAGGTTGGCAGAAACTGACCCATCTAGAGCCAACATCCATCAGCTCACCCCCAGACCTCTGCTCGCAGGGATGCACAAAGACCAGAACTCTGCTGCTGGCATACAGCTATTTATAGCAAGAGCGTCACCTGAGCCTCTTGGATCCTTGTTTTACCACAGCTGTCAAAAACAGCATGCCCCACCCATGCTGCCTGGCCACAAGCTTTTACAGCAGGCCTTCCACACCTGGGGTTGGGTGCAGCAATTGAGTGTGCCTTGGACAGCTTCTGGTATCTCTAATAGGGTGAAAAAACACACTAGCTATTTTCAACCTCTGACCGTGGAAGTATTTTCAAAGCAAAAGCTAATGGCTCACATTGCATGCTGCCTCCACGTGGCAAGCAGTGAGCTGCAGGAGATGATCGCATGGCAGACCACAGACTCCAGCAGCAGTGCTGGCTCCATCCCAAACCCACAGAACACGCAGTGCTAATGCAGTTAGTGGTTTCTCACATCACTGGCAGGGATGTACCGTGTCTTCAGGAGAAAAGGCAGGATGGCGGTGCAGGATGGACAAACAGGCAGAGTTATGAGAAGCACCTTGAAATATGTTGGGGCATATTAGCAACGTTGGAGATAAGCAGGATTTTCACAGAAACGGATTGCTCCAAAGTAACCAATGTTTCCAAAAACTCAAAATACATTTCTGCATAGAGAAGCCAAAAGGTTTCATGAGACTTTCTTGGGGCAGTCCAAGTTTTGTGAAGCTGTGGCTTTGCTATGAAGCTGGTAGGAGTTCACTGTAAGGTAGCAGAAGGCAGGAGCTTGTTTTGTTTGAGGCTAAAAAGGCCAAAATGTGGGGTTATTGGCTCTACTAGAGCACAGGGACTAATGTGATGAAATTGTGTCGCATAGGTGTATCTGCATCCAAATCAGAACTGGTAAATATTTACAGTGCTCAGCAAGAAAAGAAGGATCCTGAAGGTTGTTCCTACAAAATGTAGGGGCCGGGGGATTCCATGCTCCACAGTGGCTTTGGTTGTGGTGTGAGGCTCTTGCTCGAACAAGGAAGCTGCTTGGATCCCCTGGTTGCTGTTCTGTGACCAGCTCTGCATAGCCTGGTTTCCACACTCCCTACCCTGCCACTGTGCATGTGTGGATGTTGGAAAGTGATGTGCTAGGAGCAGCAAGAAGCTAAAACAATGGCAGATAACATATAAAAGAGAGACAATATGGACAGCAGTTGAATGTGTTGGTCCTTCACACTGGGGAGCACAGCTGGGGGTTTTTAAGACAAGTCATAAGAACAGCAAAGGTGGCCTGACCAGAAGTGGGAAGAATCCCTGATCCTTCCGGACAAGTGTCTGTTGCAGGGGCCCAGCACTGCTCAGAACGAAGCCAGGGAATAGGTAGCACATGCTAAACTATGGGTCCTAATTCCTGCCCTTGTGGAGGAAAGAAGGCACTTGACGGCTTTGTTGCCTCCCTCATGTTGTGGAGGAGCATACTATGTGCTTCTGGAGCACCTCAGCTAGGCAGCGGGGGAGCACCCCACCCAGCAATGAACAGCCCTGCATAACCTTCAAATCCAGAGCCTGCCAGACACAGCCTCTGCTGGCTACTCACCAAGGGCCAAGAGCACTAACTCCAGGGCCAACCACAGCCAGTGCAGACCTGGTTCTCACAGCAGCTCTCTACAGCATCAAGACACAAACTGGGGACTGCTTACAACCCTGAGCCAGGTGTGGAAATTCTACCCCCAGAAGGCAGTCCAGTGCTTTCTCACCCTGTTACAATTCTTGTTGCTGTGTGGGTGGCTCACTGCAAGTGAAACCAGCAGTGGCTGAGCTGGGGAGAAGCAGCCAACCTCAAACTCTTCAGCTTATGGCAAATTCCCCCGTGTCTAAGAGCTGGGGAAACAGCGGCAAGTAGGAAAGTCCCAGTGCTGTGTTAGTCACCGACTTGGTAACCTTCAAGCAGAGGACAAACACCACACTGCTGTGAATGCCCTGCTCTTATACAATGGAGCACAGACAGGACCATGGAAGCAACTGATCCATCACTGAACTGGGACAGGATCTCCTCAGGATGCCTGCCACACTCCACAGACTGGGGCAGGTCTAGCACAGTCATCCCTCTATCAAAGACAGGCTGTGGGTCACAGGCTGGTATTATACCAACTCTTGCCATTACAATTGCCTCTCTGCATTCAGAATACAGAATTTTATGTCTCCTGCACAGATGATCAGTTTTGTAGAAAGTATTCTGGCTAAGAGAAAAAAAATGAAGAAAACAGCTGCTCCTTCCCCCTGTGCAGCTAAATGTGCCACAGCAGTCAGTTCCCCACTCTGTTCATCTAGGGCTGCAGCCAGTTTTTCTTCTCTTTTCATCTTGCAGTCTTGCTGGAGGGGTAGAAGGCGACTGTGTGGAAATTTCCATGTTGTAGAAAGCCACAGAAGGGACATGGTGGAAGCAGGACAGCACAAGGGACAAACGGAGCAAAGCACCTTTGGCCAGAGTATAGCAGAGATGTAAAGTTCCTCTCAACATTGCTTTCTCCGCTTGTCAAAGGAATGAGAATAGTCAGGACTTAGCAAACCAGTGGTGCTGCTGATGGCTGTTACTAGGTACTCCAGGAAAACACACCGAGGTACAGCAATTTAGTAAGCTTTAACATTGGTTATGTGTGTTAGTGAGGTACCTGGAAAGTGCCCTCTTCCTCACTTGGCTGGTTTTTTCCTTTGTTTTGGAGCAACCTGGTTTGACAGACAATAGTCCTGCAGCTGAAAACCAGATCAGTTCATTGGTCTCATTGCTCTCATTGTCAGCAAGTTCATACTGAGCTGTTGCTTGGCTTCCGACCTCATCACCACAGTTTAGTCAGAGGGGCCTTGAGGGCTGTGTGCCGTGATGAAAAGCTGACAGCATGACATGGCTGCCTCAGTCATAGCAGTGTGGTGAAAAAAATTAAAATTCTGGGTAACGTGTGATTGTGATACATCACCATGCGGGAGCCTGGGGCTGACCTTGTACTCAGCAATCTGCAAAGGCGGGGGGGTGGGGATGATGATCTGTGTGCACGTGCACAGATGCCTACATTGCACGGGCACAGATCCCCTGAGAATTAGTCAAAACCACCTATTCTTTGTGAAAGCAACTGTATGCAAAATTACACACTTTGGAAGCACCTCTGTCAGAGCTAGGATACAAACTGCACAAATCATGCTCCCTAAGGAGTCTTCTACAGAAGAGGAGAGACCAAACTGTCCTCTCAGTCTCAATTCACTAAGGAGTTTTGCCACATAATTCCATGGTCAGAGGTAAACACTAGTGAGCAGGGTTTTGGAAGTCACAACCCCCTCATTTGGTTCTCTCACCCTTTATGCCTTTGGCCATGTCGCTGCTAGAATGCAAAACCTAAAAGAACTTATTTTCTTAGATAAAGTTTGTAGCTCATGATGGATAAGCACTTGGACATCCTTGCACCCTTGCCTGAACAATGCAGGGTCCCAAAGCAAGAAGCAGAAACAAGTTATTTGAAAAGCTGACTTCTCCTTCACCCTAAATTAACTTATCCCTACCCCCAAGAACTTGACCCCACATCCTCAAGCCCCTGTTCCATACTACTCTCACCCTTGTCCTGTGTTATCGTTAGTTTGCCACAGGCAATGACAAACCTTGTGATCGATAGGAATTTGCCAACAGCTGTTCTGTAGAGGTGCACATTTCCAAGGAGCTAACTAACACTGTTCAGAAAGAAGAGCAAGAAAAAAAAAGGCAAGGCCGTGTCATTCTCTGTAAAGGAAAAGCAGTGTATCAGAACTAGTTTCTCCTGAACTGGGAATACACCTGCTTTTCTCAGGAACCCATTTCACTCAGGGTGAGTCAGGTTGCTAATACTTGGTAGGCAGCCAGGTGAGAAAGATGTGGAGGTGGAGCTATTGTGAGTGAGTAATAAATAGCATTGTAACTAGGCTAACGCTCAGCACAAGCCTCCACTTGCACTGCAGTCTTACAAAACAAACTGAAAAAACACTGAAAATACACTTCATACAATCAGTAATTCTCTGTCCTGGTAGGAGCCCTCCACTAGCTAAAAAGGACATGCTTGGAGGGTCCCAGCCTTCAGGAATTAAGTTCCTCTCTTGGGAGGGTAAGCTGCCTTTGCAAGCACAGGCTGGTCCCCGGGAGGTTTGGCTCAGGCCAGTATACCTCGCTGGCAGTCCTGGGAGCCAGCCCAAAGTCAGAACTCCCACACGCTCTGGGCAGATCATCACCTTAGGCCAGAAACCTGTCATCCGAAACCTACCTGTGTTTTATAGCCCAGCAATAGCTCCAGATGGCAAGAGTGGAGGCAGCGGAGGACAGAACACGAACTTGGCTCCCGCTGCAGTCATGCACTGTGTGTATCACAGGACAGGGGGTGAGCTGGCCAGCCCCCCAGCCAGCCCCTGTGTTTATCACCAGTTCTGGGTTATGCAAAGGCATAGACACAGGGCTCCCCCTTCTCAAGGAGTTACAGTTTGATTTCACCAGAGAAATACTGAAGGGAGAGAAGGGGAAGAATACCCATGCACAGAAAGCCATCCAACAGAAATAAGCAGGCAGGAGGGCACAGCTATGTAGATGAAAAAATAGCCAGGGAAAGGCAGAATGAAGCTGGGGCTCAGCACAGAAGTGCTACTGCAAACAGCTTTCCAATCCTAGCCTGAGCAGATGTCTCCTAGCTGCTCCAGCCAAGTGCAAGCCTTCAGGAAGATTTCACAAAGAGCACAAGGGAGAGTGCAGGAGCAGAAGGGGAAGAAAGCACCACTGGTGTCCCTGCATCTCCCTTAACAGCCCTGTGCTACTACAGTAAACAGTGAGTAACCCATTCTGGGTAGCTGCAGTAACTAGCTGTGGGATTTTGCTTAAACTTGACTTTGCCTGGATTTAGGGAAGTGAGTCAGCTTACCCATGAGGCAGACCACAGCCTCTATGCATCTTCCTGTTCCACCATTTCTGTGCCAGTTTGGTTGACGGGTCCTGGAAAGCCTCTTCATCTGTCTGCCTACCAGCCCTCCCATTTGTGCTGATGTTAACTACAGCAGTGACTGCCCTCAGGCAAAGAAAGAGTATTTCTGATAGAATTAAACCTCACCTAAGTGAAAATAAAATTCAACCTGATATTTTCAGTAAAGACAAATAAATAACATGTTCATCAGCACCTTAGCTACAAGCAGTAAGATCTTTCACTAACCACCACCTTAGTGAAAGTGTGCTACAAACATTAACTATCACATCTAATACAGACACTTCACTGTGGGTCTCCTTCCAGGGCTTACATACCCTTTTTTACCACTGCAAAATTGATGCATAGATACCTCAACTACCTGGCCAACCTGAACTTTGAAGAGAGATCTGCAGTACAAAAACCTTACTTACAAAACATGTTAAACCAGTTTCTGTGCTTAGCATTATTGTCTCCTTCCTTAGGAAGGGCAATGCAAATAGGGTTCTCTAAATAATGAGAATACACATGTATATTTTAATACACATAAAATTACTTAATGGTTCTTAACTATTTTGTGCCACTGCTGGCATACTAGGGTGGAATTTACCATAACAAAATAAATGATAATGCCCTAGTTCAGTTGTGCATAAAACTTTTGGAACAATTATCCAACAGGAAGTATATGCTGCCTTAAAGCTGCAGGCATAATTCCCATTCTGACTGGACAAGAATAAGAAGCCAAAAAAATGTTCCATCAGTTTAGGGAGTCTGACCATAAACTGGATAAACTTTCTGGGAAAACACTGCTTAGAAATGTCTGCTTCCATTTACAGCTGTAGAAGTATGAAATAACTCTGCTTGCTTCTACAGAATAAGAAACTAATCATCAACAGTAGCATTGCTTAAGCCCAAATGACAGTAATCTTTATTTCAGGTCTTGACTGAACAAGTATACAAACATATAACCCATGCTGGAGCTAAGCACACAGGACCTCCCTCCTCTCCCTCAAATAAATTATGGGAGCTGTGTGATGCTGTCAGTGCAAGTCAGTCACTTCCCCTTTGACCTGCACCTACATCCCACTTCCAGGCATGCCAGCATCCTCCGCATCACCTTTGTGTTCTTCCCAAGCAACAACTCCTCCTTTATGCAGTTGCTGCTTACTTTTAGAGAACAATTGCAGCCAGAGAAACTTTAGCTCTGGCTTTGCCCCCCTGATAAGAGTTGTAGCTGCAATTGTTCGGTGCTAACCCTTACTGTCCCCCAGCGGCCTGCATCACATACCGACTGCCAGCCCTGCAGCAGGCATGAGTGTTACAACCCATTGAATCCATGTCTGAACTGCAGCAGCCCTCACTTCAGGCAAGACAGGAAGAACAAGCAGCATTTCAATTTGCCACACAGTTTATTTCCCATGACACATTTGGTTCAGTCTTGGCAAGTGTGGCTAGGCTACCTTCATGTAGCAGTTGTCCTCCTGGGCAAGGGCTTGTACAAGTTCCATTTTTTTCTCATTCTTCCTGTTGTTTTCCCTCAATAGTTCTACTGGTCTTTTTTTAACTGCAGGTGCCAGTCTGGAACCCTCACTGTGAATGCTGTAAGAATCAGAAGGACAGGAGTTATCCACAAAAAGAGGAGGTGACAACTTGCCTGAGACCAGGAGCTCCAGGGGCTCTGCAGTTTTTCTTTCTAAGTTTAGCCCAATGCCGTCCAGTGATTCTTCTGGTAAGCTAGCTGCTGAGCCACACCTCCTGCCTACCACATGCTTTATCACCTCTTTATTTTCCCCTGCATTTCCAGTTTTCCTCAAGTGGTTGTGTGTGTGGCAGTGACAGTCAGTATTTAGTCTGTTACTGCTGCTCTCTTGCATTCCTTTACCAGTATAGTTAAAGCTCTTGGGTTTTGTGCCCTTTATAGTTCTTTCTCTGCTGCTAAAATCTTGACACCTCAGTTCTAACAAATGCAATAGCTGTTTGTCCCTGCTGGTATTTTCATCTTTGCTATCACTAGACAGCTCATTAGAGTTGATGATCCAAAGGGTGCCATCACTGGTCTGTGTGACATTCTCACTAGAGGCCAAACCTGGAACAATGCTGCAGTCAAAACCCTGTACAATCAAACATATGTGGTTATCTGTCCTCTGGTCAGGTTCACAGATTATGGTATCTGGAGGTGTTTCTCTCAGGTCGTTGCACAAAAGACAAATGAAGGGTTCATACAGTGACCTAGAGATAACCTCACTGTCATTGTCAGAGTATGTACCACTACATTTAACTACATTATCAAAAGGTTGATAACCAGATGGTTGAGGTCCAATGGGGCAAGAAATTATATTGGCTTTCTTTTGAACATTTTGGTATGTTACTTGCTTATGTATTTCTTCCTCTGGTAGGAAACCTGAAGCACTATCATTTGCATGTATGGAGAAGGATGGAAAATCAGTATGTTCTGAACAGGCGTTTTGAAAATCAAGCTCAGTACAGGGAGATCTGTAGTTGGTGTAACGTGTCTGATTGCTAGGGGGTCGAAAAATTTGATCTCTGCAGCTAAGTTCTGGTGTCTCTGCAAACTGTGTCAAAGGTGGTGAGGAGCACACATTTTCAAAACACAGAGTCAGGCTACTGTTAGCCATAGACTGAGACATAAGGGTATCAAAGCTCTTATATGCAGAGCTATTTGGTTCCTTGAATGCAGACACAAGAATATCAAAGCTCTTGTATGCAGAACCACAGGGCTCTACAGATGGAGACATAAGGCTGTCACAGCTCTTGTAGGGAGAACCACAGGGCTCCACCACTGGAGACATAAGGGTGTCGCAGCTCTTATAGGCAGAACCACAGGGCTCCACAGATGGACACATAAGGGTGTCACAGCTCTTGTATGCAGAGTTACACAGCCCCATGGGTGGAGACATAAGGGTATCAAAACTCTTGTGTGCAGGGTTGCTTATTCTGTCTTTTTTGGTCCCAAAGGATGGTTTACTTGGAGACTCCTGGCTCAGGGCACATGAATCATGCTGACTTTCAGAACTGCATGGAAAAAGGCTTTGATGAACCATATGTTGAAGATCTCTTGCATCCAGAGAAGCAGAATTTATGCTGGAGCTCTGATAGCCAGATTCAAAGGATTCTTCTGATTGTTCTGACTTCTTGCTGGCTGTACTACAATTGCAGTCATCTTGAGAGGCTTTGGTGAAAAGGGAGACTGTATGACATGGCTGCTGACTCTGGGCTGCACTTTCCTTTGTGTTTTGCTGTGATGGATTTTCTGACTCAAGTTTCTCAAAGGTTTTATTCTCACCTGTGATGATGTCTGGGTCTTTATTGTCTTGCACGTTGTTTTCATCTGCCAGGAGCTCAATAAACATGCTAGCTAGTGCATCATTGTGTTCAGTGTGCTCTCTGAAAGCACTGACACTGCTCTCACAAGGCTCAAACATGGTGATCTGGTCACTAGTCTCTTCCTGGCTCTCAGCCTCAGTGTCTGTTAAACATTCACAGATTTCTACAGACTCTTCAACCAGAATTGTCTCAGGGGTTAAAACTGCACTGCTGCCTTTTGGAAACCAGTCTCCAGGCTTGCTGTGGCAACTAGAAGATTTCTCAACATTTCTGATGTTACTTTGAGCCAGACAGTTCTTGCAACTTCTGTTTTTGGAAGTCAAAAGGAAAGGACAGTTAATGTTTATGTAATAGGAAATTATTTTGTACTGTAAAGAGGATGGGGGGGTGTTTCCCTTTATCTTACTTACATTTGATTTTCCATATGACTCTGCTTTAAGTCATGGAAAGGGAACTTAATTTCATCAATGTAGCACAAAACTGAAAACTAATAAAGATACAAATGAGATTTAGGACAGGTGAATTGTGTTTAGTACCTGCACTAGCACTAGTGCCCTGCACTAGCCAGACAGTAGCACTTATTACATATTCTACTTCCAGTGATCAGGAAAACGTATTTTTTGCAAACCCTTTAAATTACCTTGACATTTTTTACGACCAAATGGCTCTTTGCTGGATTTGGGATTTGATCCCACCATTCTTTCTTCACTCTGCAAGGGAAGCATTAAAATTGTTTGCTTTGACTGCATTTTGGCTTCACCAGTGTACACTTCCCTATTCTGCTCTTCTCTCCCTCTCAGCCATCTGCATTGCAGCAACAGGAAGTGCTTGTTCTGTGCATCTCCAAGGGCTGCTTTTCATTAAACTAGTGCTAAGATGTTTATATGTTTGGTGCATGACTGCTCCACACAACCACAGTCACATGTTCTTCTAATCATGTTCGAAACAGTGTGCAAACCAGACAGGATCCCACTTTCACATTACCACTAAAAAAAATGTGAAAAGAAATACAGATATTTAACCATCATTACTGGAACGCCAGCAAAGACTGGGGTCCAAAACTGACAAACCCCGTAACTGCAGCCTGTTTTGGATGCTACAAGCGGCCCATTCTAGTAAGATTAAGAGTGAATATTCAGTTATCTATTCAGAAAATGCCAGAGTGCAACTGATTCATGTTTATAAAACCTTTGCTCATAGCATGATAAAGGTGCTGCGGAAAACCAAAACATTAGATTCCTGTACTACTAGACATTCAGCTAATAGCAATACTGGTATCTGTGCAAACTGCTAGTCTATAAAACCTGTGAACAGTATGATACATACTTGGTAAAACAGAAGTAACAAGTTACAGATACTGCCATGATCAGTATGCAGGATACAGGAACAGCCATCTGCAGAACGTCTTCAGCTGTTACTTGGTAATCTGTTAAATAAACATACACATTTATGTGTGTATGTGCACATAAATACAAGTACTGGCAATACCAAATTCATTGCTCTTCTTTTCAGCCTTAAAAAAATACTCCTTTAGAGAATGTAAAATAAAGCCTCCAGCAGACAAACAACAGAACATATACAGCTACCAGTGGTGATGGTGTGTGGCGTGTCTGAAAGATCAATGCAGGTACTGCAGTCCATTGCTGTGAGTATTAGGAGCTGGGAGAGCCAACATGTACTGTGAAGCCATTTGTCAGCTCTTGGGGACAAACCTGTCACACAGTCCCTAGAATGGCATTATCATCCCCACCGTAGTGCAGCTATGCTTCTTGTCCTCTCTGTTGCTCTTCAGAGATTTTTATAAACCCTCAGCCCTCTGACAGTTAAAGTATTGCTTAATTTGCAGCCTAAATAGCTCTTGTTCACTTATACCCACTTGCTCTTACATCAATGTTGTTCTTTAGTTTAAATATCTCTTCTCCTTCCCTGGTGTCTACTTCATGAAATATTTATAGAGAATAAACAAATCCCCTTTCAGCCTTTTTTTCACAAGGCTAAACAATCCAACTTCCTTGGTCTTATCTTCCTTAATTTGCCCAGGAGTTGCTTTTTATGTTTAGTCTCTTTGGAAGCCATTACAGATGTATCCACAATACATTCAAAAGGATGCAGATGATGATTCCATAACTCTCCTCTGAGAGGAGAGCAGCGGGGATATATCCACGATATGGTTTATAAAACTGTACCATCCTTTCATCAAGCTGCTATTTGTTACAATACTTACCATAGTGAAATTCAACTTCTTCACTCCATTCACTCCAGTTGGCCGGGTAGTCTGTATAGTTACACCTTACGCTTGCGACATAATCATAGCCTCTCCTCAAGGAGCTTGCAGTAATTTCAAAGCTTTTTGCCTGGTAGTTAATTGCTTTTACAGAAACCTGAAAAGGAAGTGAGAAAGTTCACTTTGATTTCTTTATGAGGTGAAGGGTTAGTGACAGCAATTAAATAACAATAGTGTTATGTGTTTCAGCAACCCTTCACAAATGAGCAAAGGAATGACTGTATACCTAAACTGGTGTGTGTGATACTGCATTTTGTTGTCATAAGCGCATGGTATTTGCAACATGCCACCATGCATGTTCTTCCCCTTCCAGAAGAAGCCCAGCTCTGAAGTGCTGGATTGTTCAAAAGGGTGTCTGAAATGCCTCAAGTGTGCCACAGAGTCATGAACTGCCTCCAGCTTTCTGATGTCTAAGGAGCAAACGAAGTTCAGGGAAACAGAAGCATTTTATTTTCAATCTCTGCCCTGTCTACTGTGAAGAGCAGAGCATTTTGGGGTGGCAGTCAGAAGAGTTTCAATCCTTTAAAGCCCAGCTGAAGCACCCTGGGGCAACATGACCTGTGGCAATTGTGTGATCAAGAACATCGTGGGACTTGCTCTTGCTGGCCCTTACACCATTATTCATTAAATGGTTTCAAGATTTTTCAGAGGACTTTTTAAACCTGAAAGCTCCAGAGAGACAGAAAATGAAGAGACTAACTGTCTCTTACCTCTGTTGGGTGCTGCTTCCTCCAGTATTTCACTTCATAGATGACCGGCTGTCCAGAGAGCATGGAAGGAGGAGAGTAGCTCTCCTCCCAGCTCAGAATGAAATTACCATTTTCAACTTTCTCAATGGCAAGATTTTGGGGGGCCCTTGGCTTAACTGTGTGTTAAAAAATACAATTAAGGAGAACAAGGCAATGGGAAAGCACTGATGGAGAGAAGCAGAGAGACAAACATTCACCAGAGACCAGAATCTCATCGCAGTCAATGCATTTAGCCCTTTTCACTACGCTGTAGCACAAGCATATAGAGGCCAAAACAGAGCAACTGCAAGGTATTCATTAACAAGCACTGAATCTTCAAGCTGGCTGAACAAACTGCCAGTTCAACCTTTTGGTGCACTGGATGCAGCTTTCAGCCTGGAAAAATGGGCACAACCTGCGCCCTTACAATAGCATGCTGTGCCATAGGGCAGGCACAGAGCTTCCGACAACTTTGCAGCCAGGCTGTCCTGGCTACCGTCTCTTAGAAACTGAAGCAGGCTCCTGCTTATTCTGCTGATAAGCAGCAGCGACAATCAACTATTCTGAAAAGAACCAGCTCAACGATGCAGATGAATGCCTGCCTAAGGTATGTGAATGATTTCTGTGAGTGTTTGAGGTGACAAGTGTTATGAACAAGCACATTGTTCTAAACCAACTAGGTGCCTACAGAGAGACATAAACCGTATCTACGCTCTGTCCTGTGAAAGAGCAGTCTCGTTAAGTTTTTATCACTGGTTGTTATAACCGAACACCAATTACCATAAAAATCTCTGTTTAGGGGGGATGATTCAACTAGTATGAAAAATCAGAGTATGACAGAGACAGGAATGGAAGAAATTTCAGTAGGGATAGCCTAGTGTCTTTCTAGAAACTGGAAGCAGCACATTCCTCTTCATCCTTGAATTCTACAGCCAAAAGTAAAACGCACTAAGGACATATCTAAGCCCCCAAACTGCTGCTGGCTGGCAGCTGGGAGGGTATAGCTAGAAGAAGAATCAGCCTCTGCTTGCCCCCTTGTTTATACTCTTTCCTTAAGAATCTACTCCAGAATCAGGTTTCTAAGCCAAATAGATTTTGCATTTAAGCCAGCATGACACTCTTCACCTCTGATAAGGAAAAACTGTTCCAGTGACATGAATGAGGAGTTAGCTAGGATTGCAAAGCCTGGAACCAGATGTCCTGGTGACAAAGTAAACACTTTCTTACCAACCAGAGCTGGTGTAACACTGTAATTCCACATATCAGTCCCATTGAACTGCAGAGTTAGATTATAGGTGAGGCCTGATACAAAATAATCCGGCCATATTGTGCAAGTGCACCTTGAACTGTCCTTTCTGTTCTCAGGGACACACGTATTTCTGAAACACAGACAGAAAATTATGTGATATTTAGAGAGTATGGCACACTATTTCTTGAAAAGGTGAAATCAAGCTTCCCAATGTGTAGAGCTCATCAAATCTGAGACAAACAAGCTTAGTTCCTAGAAATGTCTGGCCCAAATAAATCCAAACCAAAACCAAGCTCCCCCAAACTTGCAAACAACCCATCCTCCCCAAACACCCCTTGGATATCTGTATCGCACAAATGAAAAACTTGACAGAAAGGCTAATGATTGATCCCAAGAGGAAAAATTAACACTCTTCATCACACTTCAACCTCTGAAGAAGCAGGCTTACAGCTTGCTAGTATAGGAACAGATTTACTACAAAGTGAGGTTATTTGGATATCTGGGTGGAGAAATCATATGGAGAGGAACAGGAGAGCCCAGATGCATCTTCCTTTGTAGGAGATGATGACTGGCCCTGCTGCACAACAGGGGCAACAGTCTGTGCTTGAACACAGAGTTAAACTGTGTGCAGAGATAATCAGTCACCTGTGCTCCAGGGCAGAGCACCTTTCACACAGGCTACACATTGGCAAATCAGGTAGGATTTCTCCTGAAGGTAAAATTTCGCATGAAACGAAGGTTGGTAAACTTATGAGAGCCCTACCACCCCTACAAATAGGACTTGATCACTCCTCTGTACTAAGAGTGCAGAGAGGTCTGCAGAAGAGTAGACCACTGAACAGAGCGTGCTGTTAATTGCAGCAACCCATTTTCCTCCTCGCAAGAATAATCTGGATTATGTTTTGTCCCAGAAACCCATGGTAGAGGGAGGGAATCAAAGCTGATAATGGCTACAGGATATATGAGGTTCCAACAATGATAATGTAACATCTTATTAAACACTTACATCTGAGGAAAAAGTTCCTGGCTGTAGTAGAGCAGGAATTCTTTGGAGCAATTCGTCTGTGCAGTCACTTCCCAGTGACAAACCAGCTCCTTGTCATAGTCACTGAAGCATGCAAAGTGCCGTACACGTTCTGCAGCCATAACTAGGGAGCAGCAGCACACAATGAGAAGCAAGAGAATCAAAAGAATAAATTGGACTAAGCAGAAATATTAACTTTTCCACCTAAACAGAGCTACCAACCCCCTATAAATTAAGTGAAAGCATTGTTATTTTTCACATTCTGGGTAAATGGAAAGAGATGCATGTTGCCAAATGTCTGTACCTTTCTGGGGACAACATCTAAAGTCTTGAAGAGGAAGCAGGTCTGCAGTAGCAATATTGAAATAGAAAGGCACAACTCATCCAACACAGTCTTCCAAGCACAGAAAATCTGATTCCGATAGCTCTATGTAAAACTCATCCACATTTAATTACAAAACAGCTTCATGTGTTAATACAAAAGGTTCAAAAGCCAAAATGCAGGTAATTAACAGACTCAGACTAAGATCACTGCCTACAGGCTTGTACTCATGCTTTATCTACAATGGTTCTCAGCTTCCCAAATGCATGCCCTCTGCCTCCCCAGCGCAGTTCCCCATTGTCTAGAAGATCTTCCTGTCACAGGCTTCCTTCTAGTATACACCTCTTCTTAATTTCACTCAGTATTTCCTAGTCTGTCTTCTTTTCATTGTTATGATAGTGTTCAGAGACCTGGAGAGATCGAGAGTCACATTGTTCCAGGCACTGAGAGGGTACAGAAAAGCCCAAAGTCTCTGCACTCCCAGTGCTTGTGTTTACAGTCTCTTTCACTGGCAGTATTTAAGAAAAAAACCAGAAAACACTAGTCAAAATATCTTTGTTAAAACTGGAAAGGGAAATGGAATAGACAAGCCTCGGTATCCCTTCCAGCCACATTTTCCATTATTTCAATGCACTCCACACGAGTGAAACAAGGAACAGAAGAGGAGGAGCTTTGTGACAGTAATGCCATGCTGCTATTAGGACTAACAGTGTGCCAAATGTGGTACTGGAATGTGATCATTTCTAAATGAAGCAGTCAGAAGTAGCTAATACTTTTATCATCTCAGACAATTCTTTGCCTTCTTTGACGTTTGTTACTAGTAAATATCAACAGTAACTCCCTTTTCTTGTACAAGTTGTACAGATCTAAATCCTTCTCTCCTGCTCTACATCTCAATTCCTCGTAAAAATTTTGCATAGCTTTGGCTGGTTTTAAGAATCCTATTAACTGATATTTTTCTGATAGTTTCACAAGGGATTCTGCTAGAAGGTTCCTCTGGCAATTATACATGGGCCAATTTTGTTTACATGGCCCAGCACATTACTAACTCCCCATTCTTGTCATTTACAGTGCAAATTCAAGATTAAGTTGCCAACAATTCAGATCCTGTGAGGTCCCTGTCCTTCAGCTACAGCTGCTTCACAGGCTTATTCTTTCCAATGGGTACCTAAGTTTCAGATTATTCCTCCCAAGCAAAACTTTTGTTGTCAAGAACACGTAATTTTGTTTTATCCTTCCTACATTTCCACTTTTCTGTAGGCAACATGTTATTTATTCTGATATAACTTCTGCATACTCTGATACAGTACAGTATCTGCAAATGTAATAAACATGATGGTCAGATGCCTTTTAGTGGACAGGATACATAACATACAACGGGACCTACCGTACCCTCTGGTACTTCAGTAAAAACCCAACTCAAAGAAACACTTAATTGTTTAGTACGGTCAGTGTATGGTCTTTCACCCTCATTAAAATCCACACATCACTTTCACTTGCCTTTCTAAAAGGCCTCCCACAAAACTTGACTACCAAGCAGTCCTGAATCACTTGAGTAAGCTCAATAACCTTAGTGAGGCTCACTTATCCAAATGAGGATGCACGGCAATGTCAAGGAACCATTTTAAAATTCTGTAAAAATTATAATTGAAATTTTCTGGTATATTGACTGGTTATAAACCTAGAACTGACTGCAGCTCATGGTTTCATTAGTGTTCAAATATTTAGAAAAAATGTTTTGCTTTGTTTTAGTTACTAAGGCTAGCTATTTATCTTGTAGATAAGAACTATCACTCTTATGTCCTTTCTGGATGGCAGCACCACATTTAGTTCCCCTTTGTTCTGCATAGTCCTGGATTCTTCAAAAAAACCCAAGAATTAAATTTCTGCAATACTGTAATAGTCACACTGCTCATTTATTTTAAAAGAAACATTACCTATTTATCCTGTTGCTGCTGTTTATATTTGGTTGCCATTTGTATTTTTATTGTTTCTTTTTTTTTTCCACTTTAAGATGCACTTTTAAAAGAAGTACTAACATTTTAAGCCCTTTAAAGATGAATGTCATTATTTTTCAACGTGTTAATGATCTTACACTTTCAAGAATACTTCAGTTAAATGAGGGTCTTCCTGCTGTGTTAAGCTCTGATGATTAGCAGCTTTACTTTATCTTGCCTTTCAGTGTCCTCATGTCTTTCTAAAGTCTAAATTATCTTCTGCATTCTCTTCCTGTGACCTTCTCTCTCTTCCATCTCTGCTACACTGTATTTTTTTAAAACCTCAGATATTTGAGAATTTCCTTTTGAAACCACATACAGCACAGAGTTTGTTTTCAGTTCATGTAGTTAAAAAAGGGAACTGAAATACTGGACTTCTTTTTTTAATCCTTAACTAGAATACCATGCTGAAGAAACTTAAAACATGCAGTTAACTAGGGGGAAAAAAACCCCAAACTGTAAAATTAAACCTTGATAAAGATCATTTACAGAACGTGGGATTACCAAGATCAGATGACCCAGCCAATGCACTCTTGCAAACCTTGATCCTTCTCATTAATTCAATTGTACTATTTCATAGTACATAAGAAAGTAGCTAATAAACCTTCTTTTTTAGAGACAGACTATTTTTAATTTTCTTTCAACTATTTTGGTTTGCTTTTAAAAAACCAAAACTGTAGACTACTGTGGAACAACTTAAAAAATACAGAAAGCAAAATGTAAGATTCATTTTCCAGAGAATAAAAATGCATTGTCGGAAAACATGATTTTATATATCTTGTCTCGTCTGCAGCTACGCATCCTGCCAGACCTAAAGAAGGGTGTATGAAGAACATATAGGACATCACATGTCAGTCATCTGCCCCCGTACAGGCACAAGTCGGGGCACCTAATGTCTGACAGCAAGTGCCTGCAAGATTTGTTCAAATCCCATCAACTACATTTTCCAACTCAATAACTCTGCATACTTTGGAGAATGCAAATTGACAGATACCCTTTAACAGTAGATCTACAGGCTCCATGCCACGAGCATAGCTCCCTCCAGGTCCTGCATGGCCCAACAGCGGCGTTTATGAAAATAAACAAATGAGAGACTAGTGCTTTCTATTCTTATGGGATTTCTACAGAGATGTCCCTGGGTCATTGCTGACCACCCTGTTTGCAGCAAGGTGTCCAACAGAGGTTAGATAATGGGGAAGCAGGGAGATGACTTTCCAAACCTCAGTTTCTCCTTCCTGCAAATTCCTATTTTTAATTGCTCGTATGGAAAAGGTCAATAAAAAGAAAAAAAAATCTAAGAATTTATTCTAGTATATGGATATTTCTGACGTTTGAAGTTACACATTTTATATTAGTTAATTAACGATAATAGTGTTGCCTACTAGTCATGGGAAAATGCTGTCAATAAAACTTCAGTATAATAATTTAAAACATTGACAAGCATACCTTCATTTGTTGTATATGAAAAGAAAAGGGTCCACAGGGTATGCAGTGCAGCACTTAAGAGTCTTGCCATCATTGACACTGGCCAGGTTCAGTAAGACAAGCTATGCTGAAATTCTGCCAACAGAAAACATTATTATAAGTTTACATCAGTGCCCCTGTTAAGAGAAGGGTGTAGTTCTTCCTACCACGCTGCTAGATGTTAGGATTCAGATCCCCTGCAGAGCCTGATCCCCCTAAAGCTTGCTCATGGAACAAGAAGTGTAGAAGAATAAGGATAATACAAATGAGCCAGAAGACTTTTCTGCAAAGTTTTAATTACAGAGGATACTAAACTGACATTGGCAGCAGACCCACTCTTTTAGCCACTAGAAAAGCAAAGCTTCTAGTACATGAGATATTAAAAGGGTAAGCAATAGACCAAATTGTTGACTATCAACATGTCACCAAAGCCCTATGATTCCACTCAGATGACTGAAAGAATTTAAGAATCAAGTGCCTGATCTATTGACTAAAACATTTTCCGAGTCCTATCACCAATACCCTAGATAATAACAATATCATCCTCTTGAAAAAGTTCTTCGCAAAGACCTCTGACCCTTGCTTCAGCAGGACACAGATTCATTAAAACAGTAAATAATTAGAAAGAAGTTGTAAACCACATACCTAATCATGACATAACCAGCACAACTTCAGAGAAGGAAAACTGGGCAGCTTTTACATATTAGAATTCTTTAAGCATAGTGAAGCTGCGCAGGTGAACTGAAAACAGATTAAATAACTAATTTAAGACTTTAAAAAAATTTATTTCCCCAAGATTCTTTTGCTGATGCAATGTAGCCACTGCATGGAAGATCATATTCTGGATCAGATACGGCTACTAGCTTTCATATCACTAGAAATGTATGTGATGCTGTCGTGGTTTAACCCCAGCCAGCAACTAAGCACCACGCAGCTGCTCACTCACTCCCCCCCCATCCAGTGGGATGGGGGAGAAAATCAGGAAAATAAGTAAAACTCCTGGGTTGAGATAAGAACGATTTAATAGAACAGAAAAGAAGAAACTAATAATGATAATGATAACACTAATAAAATGACAACAGTAGTAATAAAAGGATTGGAATGTACAAATGATGCGCAGGGCAATTGCTCACCACCCGCCGACTGACACCCCGCCAGTCCCCGAGCAGCGATTCCCCGCCCCCACTCCCCAGTTCCTAAACTAGATGGGACGTCACATGGTATGGAATACACCGTGGGCCAGTTTGGGTCAGGTGCCCTGGCCGGGCATGAGAAGCTGAAAAATCCTTGACTATAGTCTAAACACTACTGAGCAACAACTGAAAACATCAGTGTTATCAACATTCTTCACATACTGAACTCGAAACATAGCACTGTACCAGCTACTAGGAAGACAGTTAACTATATCCCAGCTGAAACCAGGACAGATGCATTTAAAATTCTGGTAAATTTGTAGGTACAGTCATGCTAACTAATACGGAACCACCATGACTTTGCATTCAGCATAAAGAGGGACAAAACTTGTTCAGCAGCCCATTGTCTGTTAATACACAACCCTTTTGTCCCTCCCTCTCATGCTCTTGCTATTTTCTAATCTCCAAGTCTGGACACAGTGTTCTTACTACCTGCGTGCTACAGTTGCTCTGCTTACATCTGCGAAGTTCCCAGGTGGCATGTTATTTTTGATTTCAAAACCTCACAATTCTCTCTGTGTGATGAAGAGGAGAGAACTTCTCAGATCTCCTTCAGCAGGAGAGTGGTGTTGGGCTTTCTGCAGAAGTTTTGTTAGATTTTGAAGTAGAAGGGACCATTGAAACATATTTGTTGATGGTGGTTCAATACCCTCTGCTCCAGCTACAGGAGTAGAACAACCTTTGACACTTCTAACAGATTTGAGTTTCACCAGCATGCTAGACAAAAGGAACTGGCGAGGGATCAGCAACTCTGCCATGGTATAAACTTGTTAAGTGACTAGCTTAGGAAAAATTTAATGACCTTTTGGAAGTATGCATGTGGGCACTGTATACACGTAAGGCTGTGCAGCCTCAAAGGCATGCTATCAAAGCCATATCCCCTGAAATAATTCCTCTTAAACTGTGCAGATTCTCAAGCACAGCTGCTGAACATTAGTTGTCAAATACAAACAGAATAAACACAAGGCAGGCAACAGCCAGACACTCTCTCAGTTGATTAAGGGACAGAAAAATAATTTTTTTTTTTTAAATAAGGACCACCACACCTTTTATTGATAAATACTATCTATATAAATCAAAACTATTGTGAAATGTAGCAATAGAAACTTTTTTTCCCCCGATATACTTAGAAGTACTAGCGCTTTCCTTATGATCAATCTTTACTTCCAATGTCAGATTCAGCTCCAAGGCAATTACCTCGTAATCCAAGTTTCTGCGCTTGTCAGAAAGTCACGTTTAACGATACTGTATTTCTTCGATTCTCACATGCATGATTGACCACTCTTTAAAACAAGCTTCTAAAGATTAAACATGGAAAATTTCAATCTTAGAGGTTAAGGGATAAGAACATCGCTAGTGAAAATAGTAGACTGGAAACTCTTTTGTGACTTTCTCTCAGGCAGTTACTGCTCATCTAGTAATAAAGGACATACTTGAAAGATTTATTTCTCATAAATGGTCAAGAAAACTATTACTCAAGAGCTGAGCTTTTCACATTTTGAGCTCTTCACCTTTTGGAAACAGACAAAATGTGACTGAGTACAGTAATAAATTTTTTGAAAAGAACACAAGTGCCTTTGCTGCTGCTCAGAAAAAAAAAAGAGCAAACTGCTCCAGCATAAAAAGATCATTCTTCTTTTCCTCCTTTTTCCTGGAATTCTCAAGAGAGGTGGCGTTTGCTTTCCAGCCCATTGTTAAGTAATACTGTCACATGACGGGAGTTCCAAGAAACTCTTAAAACTTTGGCAGAGAATCCTGTATCACATAAGCATGTATGAATCAGCAGATGGCAGAGCAAAAATATCTCCCCCATAGGAGAAAAGATCTGTACATGTTGATGAAAATAGAGTTAACCCATCCTCTAATGAAACTGCAAACTTTTTTTTTTAATAATACTGGACTATAAATCCAATGCAAAGGGAGAAAATTAAAATGACAGTAGCTTTCCTGTCTGTTAAGTTTTTCTTTATATCAGATAACGAAATACCAATCTTAAAAAAGTATGTAACACATATAGAGAAAACTAAAATCACAGCAAACCTAGTAATCCCAATATATTTGAGGACAGTAAGGTATAAAAGACATCAGTGACTTCCCCAAAACTATGAAAAAAAATCTCTATCGGGGCTAGAAGCAGGTCTATGTGATTACTGGCACAAGTTACATGCTTTGATCATTTATCATTTCTGTTTCTTGAAAAAAAATATGATATGATTGAAGATATTTCATTTACCAGCAAGAAAAACAATAATGACTTCTGGTCTGGTCTTCTAAATAAACTAGGGTCACATTTAATCTACAGGCATAATGTGCAAAACTGTTATGCTTGAAGAGTAACTCATGCCCGAAAGACATGTGACAGAAATTTCTATGTAAGACTGCTTATTTTACCTTTGCTGCAATTGTACAGGCAAAGGACCACTCCCTATTTTAAAACCGGCTCTTTTAAAAATTAAAGTACATCTTGTCTTATTCCTTCTGGTTTAAAACATTGGCTGTAACTGCAGACTAAAATGAGATAAGCCTTATATAGCAAAGCAAAGCAAAAGTTCATCTACTGATTTTGTATCAAAATTTGAAAAGAAAAAAGTGAGGGAGTAATTTCCATCTTTTTTTCTTGCTGCTTTTATTTCTTTTTCTGTAAGTGCCTATACAAAGTGGCAGACCTACAGGAACATAAATCATAATACCTACTCTTTGACATGCAACATGACTGTCAGAGGCAACTGCACAAAGTATGTGTATGGTGAAAAGTGTAGGCGTCTCATACAAAATGGGTTTTCACAAGAATTTGGATGCTGAGGAAAGAGTCCTGTACACTGCGTTAAGGAGTAAATTAAAGGGTAGACTGGAAGATATTTCCAAGTTCCAATAATTAAGGATGGCAACTTTGGTCAATGGAGGGCCAAAAGATAAAATTCAATAGTTCCCACTTTGTGTTATCTCAACTGAAGAGTAAACCACACCCATGTGCTTCTTTGCAATTCAATTAATACACCACTGTATTAATGTGGTCTCTTCTTACTGAGACTGCTACAGTGGAACACATTGGGTAAGCAGAAACTCACACAGGTCCTTAGATTACGGATTCATTAGTTGGGAGGCTTTGTCCCATTTTTTTATCTTAAAGGGCATAACACATATTATTGCTTATCTAGCATAGTCTTTCCTGCACCACTGTATGACTACTAAAGAAGGAATTTAACTTCAGAATGGTGGATTTTAAAGGAGAAAGAAATTCTTTAAAATTCTTTTTAAATGAGTAATTTTACTAATATTTTAATGTCATTCTCATTCCACAAGTTCCTTCGTGTAGTTTGAGATACTTTCCATTAATGTCATTTTACGCAACAACATACAAATGATATCTGCATTTCTGGAGCAGGACAGGGCACATCTGGATAAACCTCTCCTCATAAATATGAAAAGAGCCTCTCAAAATGAGCAGACGGGTTCTCTCTAAAACACTTGAAACTGGTCAATTTTTATTTTTTACTTCAGCTGAGGTTTCTGCATTCCAACATATTTTCATATTGAGATGACAGAAGCCAGCAAAGGGCGTAATAACATGTCATTTGGGCCCATAAGGAATACAGTACTTTCACATAATTTGAGAAACTGCAAATCTAAGTCTGCAAGCAGCAAGATAACTTCAGGTATTTTCTAATTCAGAACCGACAGAAACTATGGAAACTGCTGAATTTGGACACATTGACAAAAACCGCCGAAAATACAAAGCGTCCGGACTAAAACGACTAACTACAACAGCTCACTTCTGATGCCCCATTTCTGAACCCCGGGTTCTGAGAGTTTAGCACAAACTGGTCTGAAGCGCTCTCAGAACCCACACACGCTAGCAGTCGTTTTTGAAGAAGGAGACCCGAGAGCGGGGCGCAGCTCTGCGGTTCCCGGCTGCCGGCTAAGGCGGCTTTTCCAACGGAGCGCGGGAAGAGCTTCGGTGCCCCCGCACCCGTCGGGCAGGGCCTCGCTGCCCGCGGGACGGGACGTTCCGGGAATTAAACCCGTTCTGCCTTCGCTTATTTCTAAAGCAGCGCCCCAGTTCAGCAACCTTAAGGAAGGAAAAGCACTTCTGTCGACGACAACGCCCCGAGAGAGCCCTTCCCCCTCGGGGGGAGCCGCAGCCGAGCGGCACCGCCACCCGCGGGATGCCCGGGGACCGGCCCTGGGGCAAGCGCTCCCGGCCGCCCCCCGGCAGCCCGCGCGTCCCGGAGACCTCCCGGCTCCCCCCCGGACCCCGACAAGGCCAAGGGACATTCGGAGCAGTAATTGCAATTCCACCCAACCCGTCCCGCGCCAGCCGGCGCAAGCCCGGCACCTTCCCGGAACCGCTCAGGCTGCCGCCCCGGCCGCCGGCAGCACGGAAAAGCCAGCTCGTTTTCAGCATCGGTGCGCAGAACGGCAGACACCGCATCAGCCGCGAAGCGTAAACCGCGCAAATTCCGGTTCAGCCACAGGTAACGAGAAGGAGACCGTCCTTCCGCCGGGCGGGGAGGGGAAGGGGCAGCCGCCGGAGGTACACTTGCCTGGTCGGTGCTCTCCCTCGCCCGGGCTTCGGTTCGGTGCGGACCGGGGGGTCCCGGCTCCAGCGGCACCCGCGCGTCCGCCCCGACACGGGCACCGCGCTCCCCGGACCCGCGTCCTCCGCCTCGCCGCAGAGCACTTCCCCGCCGGCGGCGCGGCCCAGCCTGGCCCGGCCCGGCGGAAACGCCAGCCTGCCGCGCGGGCACGCCCCGCCCCGCCCCGCCCCTCCCGCTGCCTGCGCGGCGCCGCCTACGCGGGACGGAGGCGGCCGAGCAGGCGCGACGGCCCCGCGCGGGACGGCGGGCGGGCGGGGCCCAGCCCGGCTGCTCGCGAAGTTGTGGTGGGGAGGAGCAGCCGCCGTCACCGCCGGGGCTTTCGGCGGGACCGCGGGGGCACGAACGCTGCGGCGCCCGGCCAGGGCTCAGCCAGGCCCACCTCCGCCGGAGCCGCGGGGAGCGCCTGTCTCTGCCGGCGCCAGGCACGCCGGCCGCCTCGGGACGGTGCAAAACAGGCGGGGCGGGGGGGCGGGGCTGCCCTCACCCCTGCCCCCCGCCCGCGGGGCGGGGCCGCCGCACTGCCGAGCCGATCGATGGCAGGCGGTCGCAGCGATCGCCGAGCTGTCGAGCAGCGGGGTTGCAGCGGCGCCGGAGGCCGGCGGGTGAGGCGGCCTGGGGGGGGGGGCGAAGTGGCCCGAGCGGCCGGAGGTCAAGGGGGGATGTAGGCCTTGGCGGGGCGGTGGGAAGAGGGCCGTTTCTCGGACGGGTCTGCGGCCCGAGGGCGGAGCGGGCGGCGGCGGTGGCCGGGGCAGGCCGGAGCCCGGAGCCCGGCCGGAGGCCGCCGGTCGCTCTGCCGCGAGTTCAGCGCGCTGACGCGGGAGCCGCTTCACGTTTTACCCGTGGGCAGCTCCCAGCGCGCTCGACGGCGCGCCCGCCTCGGCACGTCCCCCGCGCTGCTGGGCGGGCGGGAGCGGCGGAGGGCGGCGTCCCCGGGGTGGGCTGGCTGGCTTGGGCCTGCTGGTCGGCGACCGCCGGTGTGCGGGGCGGAGGTGGGGTGCGAGGCGTCGGGAACGTCTGCGCAGGGCGGCGTTTCTCGGTTTGGTCCGTCATGCGGTCCTTTGGCCTGGAGGAGTTTGGGAGTCTGGAAACCTCTTTTTTCTCGTGGACGGTTAAGGATTGTTCGGCTGCAGTGGCCAAGGAATTTCCTGAGATGCTTTTCTTTGGTTCTGAGGCTCTTCCGAACGTGTGGAGGAGGATTTTGTTCTGTCGATTGTTACACGTACAACCCTACTATTTTCTGGTTGGGGGTACGATAGCACAATGCCTTCATTGTTTTATTCTGTAGCTGAAATTGGTTGGAGTTTTATCTTTTGCATCCTTCTCCTAGAACCGTGAAGTTAGTCACTGTCCATATTCTGAGCAGAACCTGGGGGATCTGCCTTTTTTTTCCCGATGCAATGTTAGAGAGTTTAATTGAAATCTTACGTATGCTTGGACTGTGTATTTTTAATTTGTGTGAACACGTGCATTAATTCCAGCTTACACCTCTTGCAGCATTTGAAGCCTGGTGGAATACTGCAATGGCAGCTCAGATGACTGATGCTCATCGACGGTTCTTGCAGGTCCTGATGTCTCATGGGATAATGGAAGGATCAGAGGCTAGGAAATTACACAGGCGCTGCTGTGAAATCCATAAAGGTGTGTCTCTTTTTCAGAGAAAAAGCAGGGAGATGGAAGAACTACTTTTTTTTCCTGCTGCAGCTTACAAACAATTAGATTTCTGAAGACCATACACCATGTAAAAAAAAGTTTAAAAACTTAATGATGTGACTGTTCTCTCTCTTTCCTAAAGATAAAATAACACAGTAATGAGGAAACTTAAGTTTTAATCAGGTCAAACTCATACAGAGCACTTTTTATTTTAGCAAAGATGTTTTTTATAGGTTATACGTTTTTAAAAAAAAATCATTTTTTACACCGATAGTGCTGAAATTTCCAGAATGTTTTTCTTCATACCTAATTGGAAGGATTTCCTTTGGAATATATGAAGCATATGCTGTTACCCATCTTGAGTAATCTGTCACATCTGACCGATTACACAGTCAGCTGGTTAGTCTTAATATGTGCTATACCAAGCTGAATTTTAGGGCACATGTAACAAAAATTTGGTTGCATACTATCAAATCTGTTTGAAGTTGATGTTCAGACTTAAATAGTACAGACATGTGTACTCAACTAGATAAGGATTTTCCGAGAGATCTGCTTACAGATCAGAGATCTGTGTTTCATCTTCACTAATTTTGCAAATGTGCTGGGCACAAACTCAAATAAAGCTGTAATGAACAATGTGTTTAGCACTAGTTAATCAGTAGTATTAGATGTGCCAGTTGCTGGTTCCCCAAAGATATAGTAAAAGAATAAAATTCCTCTATTTTCATCTTTCCCTTACTTATGAACAAAGTTGAAAAGGACAAGGAATGTGTAAGAACAAAAAGTGTCACTTAAAAGGAAACACCCAAATGCTGTTCAAATCAGTGATTTTAAACCATTACTACTGGAAGGCAGATAACTCCAGCAAATGTTGTTTAAAGTACACGTTCTGAGATCTAATATGCACTGAATGTATGTCTCGAGTTATTTTCTAGTTCTCTAGTATTTACAACTTTAACAATAAAAGCCACCTTAACAGTTATTTGAAGGGTTTAGTCAGTTCAGGATATCTGTGTGACTGTTGAGAGCTGAAGCAGTAACTGCAGGGGAACCGATCTATTCGGTTGCCAGTGGCTAACCAGGATAACTTTAGCATCAGCATTGCTAACTATTCTTTCTGTCTGTTAAGAGAGAGGGGACTGTAGTCGCCAATGCACACAACCTGTTGTGAACTCCATCTTGCTTTGTTGCCACAAGTGGAGTCCTTTCTGGGCGATGGCACTATTTATGTATTTTCCTTAGTTAAAAGGAGTCAAACAGATTCCATAGGTTTGCAAACTCTCCAGAGCCAAAGGAACTTATTTCATCACCTGCCCAAATTTCCGACTGAAAAAATGGAAGCGTGGAAAAATAACGTTGCTTTTTACAGGTTGACTCCTGTATTTGTGAGAACCAAGCCGCTGTGATTTGTAAAAGAATTTATCATAAATGCTAGAGATGGCCTAAGCCAATAGCATGACTACAATGAGTTTATTGTGTGTTAAGAACAAAGAACCTTAAGGAAAAAAAACTTCACAGCTAGATTGTGTTTTCAGTATGCAGGATCAGTGAGCGGTACTGCAGTAAGAACTGACAGAGTTACTATTCATTAGGAAGGTTTATTTAATAGAAGGATTTAGAAAAAAATGGCTCCATTGCAACTGCTGCGTACCTACCAAGTACTTGATATTTTTTCTGCATAGTGACCATTGATGTGCAAGGGAAAAGTCTGTGAAATTACACAGATACAGTGTGGGAGTTTTAACTGTTAAAGTTTTATCAAATGCTCTACCTAGGAAAGCTTTTTGTCATGTTGGGAGGCAAAAGGATGTTGAACTTGACTCACTGAATGGAACACATTTGTTTTATGAGCAAAAGAACCAGCGATTTGACAATCCCATTCTTGTTAGGGGCAAAGTTAACAGTATCACAATTTACAAGATCATGGCAATAGCATTTTTATGCTCAGCCTGACTGGACTGTTTCTAGATGAAGTTCTGATTTTGATGTAGTTTTCTTCAGATACATCTTAATACTGCTTACTGTAATCTGAACAATAATTTTCAAATCGGATCAAAGCTAATGTTACTAAAACTAGCTTATTTGAATTAATTCCTTTTTCTTGCAGGTTGTAAGCATTACATAACAAGGCTGTCACCTATCCATGACATTGGTTTCCTTAAATACAAAAGGATAAAAGAGCTGCATCAAGTGAAGTCAAGTCATATAGTAACCAGCCTGTGCAGCCTCTGAGCAAAGTGATCTGAAAACTTTCCTTCCTGGTGTTTGGCATATTCTCTTGTTCTGGTTTATTTCAAAATCCTAAGCCTTTTGGCCAGGAGGTACCTTTTTGCTTTTCATGTATCACCTGCATGCTTTATGTTAGCAGACAAGTGTCTATGCTAAAATCTGCATGCAGCTCTGAAGAAGCAGCTCCAAACGTCTATCAAAGTGCTTTGTAGGACCACTAGAAAGTGTACAATTCAGTTAGGATACAAATTGCAGGCTTGCCAAGGAAGGTTCTTACAATTGCTAATACTTTTTTACTGGAATCCCTTAGTGCATGCTGTTTCTGTCTGCATTGTGTTATGGCTTCTCCAGTTATGAAACACATTATAGTAGAAACTTAAGTGCAAAGTTAAAGACATCTTGCAGATCTCTAGCATTACAGAATAGCTAAGGTGCCAAAACATTCTCAGCATCCTTTCTGGGATGGCTTTGTGTGTTGTCTGTGGGTGCAAGCTGGCTTCTCCTTTGTTTGTGTAGTCAGGGAAATGGCAGTATCTGAGTTGGCTATTATTGGATCCCTTTACAAGACAATACATAGACTATTATTCTGACCCTGACCCCAGCCTGAAATCAGGAAACAGTAAAAATAGGAGAGTTTGTAGTTATTTTTCCTGCTCTCTTCCCAGCCATCTGAAGTTCTTTAATAACTGAAGCTCTGGGTTTATGTTACTCTAAATAGTACAGCTGGAAATATGGTGCCCCTCTCCTGGAAAACATGTTTCTCTCTGTAATAGAATGACTTTTTTTTTTTTTTTTTTTTTTTAAACAGATCATGCAATAATATTGAGGTTCATGTGCTCTCTATCCTTTGATAGATTTCCGAGTTTATCTATTTTTTCTTGGATTCAGCACATCTTCATTTGACGAGTATTTAAATATAACAATATTGGGTATTTTCGTGACCAGCATTTTATTTTCCAAAGACACGGTCGTTCACAAGCGTTTTCCTTGCAGCATTCTTCAAGGCCAGAAGATTAACAGAAAAACACAGATATATTTTCTTTTGCTGTATTTTTGATGAACCTAAGGATGATTTGGAAAGACAAAATCAGGTTGCCTTTCAAACCAATGGCTGTATTTACTGAAGGACTATATTAGGTAATATTTATAAAATTAATTATAAAATGTAACTCTATGTTAAGTTACAGTGCAGTTCATGAGAAAAATGGCTGATACAGTCCATATATGAAAGGATGTTTAGAAAAATAGAAGAATGAGAGAAAACTGCTTTTTTCCTGCCTATTTGGATGTACAGAAGGAGTGTACTGGTTAACCATTCATTAATGTTCATTGTATCAGACTGGCTTTTGACTAACTATGTTTTGTATTTTGTTTCACTGGTTTGGTATCTGAACTCAGAAGGAAATAACCATTAGTGCCACTTTAATCTACAGTCATACCAATTTCTTAAGCATAATATATTTCATGCTTGGCTGTTGAAAGACCCACTAAATAAACTCTATAAGAGAAACAGGGATTCATAGAATAGACAAGTATTTTTGCTTTACATCTTTTGTATGTCTTTTAGTATTTAGTATTCTAGGAAGAGCCCCAGCAGCTGCTCCTGTGTGTGACCCAGTGTGCTCATTATGCTTATATCTTGTCTGCAAAGTTCAGCTAGAGCTTAGGGGAATTTTTCTTATCTGTGGTGGAATTTGCAGATAACCATCTGTTTTATCAGAGAAGTGTTTGCATTGCAAAACAACAGAAAAATCCACTGTACTGTTGTTTTGGTATTTCGCTTTATAGTGCATCAAATATGTCAAATCTAGAAAAATAAAACATGGCTTTTGGCTCCTCAAACTAGGCATTTTTGTGTAGACAATGAAGAATATCACAAAGCACTGACGGAAAAGGGACTGAGGAAGATCAGTGGGAGTATAGACAGTGAGATCACACAATTCCTCAGCAGTACTTTGCTATAGTGTAGTGAACACTTTTAAGTAAATGCATTTCAGTTATTTTTCTTGCGTGTTGTGGGAGAAGTGAATGCTGAGGAAACATTTTGGTGAGGATGAGATGAGGTTTTCTGGTTCGTGGCTGTACTTTCTCCCATCTCACCTGCATCATATTGCCTATTACTAGTTCTGGAAGCCATGCTCCTGCCAGGCTTGGTAGTATTCTTGTATCTTGTCACAATGCTACTCACTCTACAGGGACTCTGCTGTTTTCACTGTGGATTTGTATCTAATTATCCATAGAATTTAAGGTCAGAACGAAGTAATCTATTTTTGTGTCCCATGTAACGCAGCCCATATTTTCTGCTAAATATTTTTTGCTGCATATCAGATGCCTTGTAGCTGGATTGAAACATAAAATGTACTCATTTAGATGTTCTGGTAATGAAGACTGACTATATGCCTTGGGTCAAAATTCAATACTCCCTGTGTTAAGAAGACTGCAAAAAGATGGGATATGTCAGTCTCAAGTTGTACTGAACCAGCATTATAGCAGAGCGTAGGTGTTGGTGGCCTAGTGGTTACGCTTTAAAACTGAAGTCTTGGCTGTGAGTCCTTATTGAAGTACCAACACTGCAGTGCTGGTGAAAATCCATCTGTGCTGTTTGAGTAACTATTTTCCTTCCCTAAACTCCTTTGTAGTCTGATTGGTTTAGATTGTTGTGTTGCAGTATGCTACTTGAAGCAGCAACTTGTTTTTCTTCCCAGTGATTCTGTTTTTCATGGGAAGGCTGAAACAGCTGTCATAGATGTATGTTTAGAAAGAGGGTTAATGTGAATGGTTTCATGAGAGTTTAAAATAATGTAAAGCAGGATACATATAAATTCAACAGTGAATGACGTAGTCTAGTCCATAGTTCAAACGTCATTAAGCTCCCCGAGACAGGGATTGCCTGGTTTTATGTATTTATGTATAATACCTTGTGCTAATACAAGGAAGTGTTCTGGCTTGGTTTTGATGTTGTTAAACAGAAGAAAAAAAAAAAGGTATTGTACAACATGTTGCTGCGAAGTGTAATTAAGAATGTTTCATTTTTAAAGAACTTTGTAAAATAAGCTTTTAGATTCTCTTACCAGTAATGGTCCTGTTGCTTCAGTTTTTTCTAGCTATAATGAAGTTAGATGGCAGCATTTTCAAATCCTGATAGGGAGCTTATTATATTAATCATTGTGGTACTAGGAGAGTAACTGAAGAAAATGGGGGACCCCCTCCCCCCAAACTCCACCACGTTTTTTTCCTTAAAGAAATAAACTTTTCTGAATGTTTTTTCTCTTCTTTTATTCTTCTGTGAAATGAAAACTGAGCACCAGTGACTTAAAATCCAAAGTAATTTGTCATGTTGTTCTTCATGATTTGTTCTAGTTTTTTGTTGAATTATAAAGTTTGCAAACTTATTAACTCTATGCCAAAAACTGTTGTATAGTTACTAGTTTTTTAAATACAGTTTGGTCTTGAAAATCAGCCATAAATATCAACACCGGTCATCAGTAGCTTATATTACATCTGCTCAGTGTCATCAAAGTAGAAGAAAAACATGACATTTTCATAATGCTGCCCTGCAGACTAGAATTGTACTTAATCTTCTGTTTACAGAGAACATGGAAGCTGAAGTACATAGATATAACTGTGTTTAGGTTTTTATATGAGTAAAGGTCCAATCTCTTCTATTTTAAAGCAAGCATTCACTCAGCTTATTTGTAGGCTTTTGCTGTAAACATGGGAGCTCTAATTTTATAATGGTGCTAGTATATTTTTAAATTTATCATGAAGCTGTGGCATCTCAGGCTAATCTAAGTAATAAAGATTCCTGTTGTTCGCTTGTCTTTAAGCAAGAAAATTTAAAACAGTGCCTATTGAAAAGGGATAATTAACCAAGAGTGCAAGTTTGTTTGTTATGCAATCTGCTGTTCGTAGTTTGCATACAGGCACATTCAGAAAAGTTTCCGGTTTCTCTGAGCACCTCTGCTTTATCATCAGTGAGGGATCTGTTCAGCTTTTCTGTGGAAAATATTTATTATTAAGAATTTGTTTAAATTTAGGAAAAAAACCCACCCCAAGCCCCTGAGTATTTGTGTTCCATTTATTTACCGTTCACTGTTTCCTATTTGCTCATCTGCTATCTGTCATTGAACTGAAAGAATTTATTCTAAAAGAAGAGGCTCCCAAGCAGTGTTCTCAGGGTAACACATAATGAGCTCTCTTTCTAATGCTGTCACACGCTATCTTTATTAAGTGTTCAAGGCTGAGAATTGTTTATTGACAGAAAGAATAATACCTGGTTCCTGCATATACTTGGTTTTAAATGCTATGAAAAACTTCGTTGTGTTCATAATTGGGTACTGGAATAGCAATTTGCTTTAATATTTATTTGACTGAAAACACATTACAGTAAGTACATCTGTGATACAGTATTAGTTGAGATTGCATTTTATGCCCTAGAGAAGGAAATTATTTATTTTCTGTTACAAAAAATAATTTACAGAAATTGTAACTAAGTCTTAGTTTTTTGAGGTTTTGGGGTTTGTTTGGTTGTTTTTTTTTTTTTTTTTAAGGTACTGCATTTTACAGGGCAAGTTATTGGAAATTAAGACTTTTCAAACAGTTTAATCCAGTATTTTGGAAGTAGGGTAGTCCTGGCTCTAGAATGCATCTCACATACTCATGTTACAACAAGGTCTTCTTAAATACAGTCTTTCGAAGTAGTATTGACACCTCTGAGAGATTTTACCAGAAGAAAAAAGGACAAAGAGATTCCTGTACCTGCATAGTCAGAATACAAAGATTGTGGATACCTACTGAATGAAGATCACATTAGTTTATCTAATTTCTCATCAAATCTGTTGACAGTAAATAACTTGTTTTTCAGTAGTAATGTATTTGAATAACCTGTTTCTATCCCATCATTTGCTATGGCTGCCTGTACAAGAACTGTTTCAGAGAGGTAAGCTAAAGCTTTTGCAAATAGTAAAGGGCATTTATCATTTCTTCTCAGTCTGGAATTGTAAACTGACCAACTTTTTAGATGTTAAAATTGTTAAGTGCAGCTTTTGCTGTGGTCTGTCCCCCATTCATTTTTTATGGAGAGTTTATATCCCTTTTTTTCCACAGAAGATCTACTAGAGCAGCCATTCATCTCACATTAAAATGTTACAGCTGTTGTACAAAAGAATATTCTTCTGTTGCCCTCTTTGAGCTTTGTCACTAATGCTCACTGGCTTTGATGCGTGCGGAGTGTTTCCTGCTGACAGGTGCCAGGCAGGTGGCACGACAATTTAACAAAATTATACTTACTTTAATATTATACTTACTTTATTATTGCTATTGCTGTTTGTTGGGGTTTTTTTCACTTAAGGAGTCTTACATATCAGAATCACAAACTTTCTGGGCAGGAGCCTCCTGTGACTGATGTTTTTGCATTGTGCTACACTATAAAGTATAGTGGGGTTTTGAGAGTGGGACATCTGATGCTGTTTACACAAGTGATTGCCTCTTGTAACT
This sequence comes from Haliaeetus albicilla, assembly GCF_947461875.1. Taxonomy (NCBI): domain Eukaryota; kingdom Metazoa; phylum Chordata; class Aves; order Accipitriformes; family Accipitridae; genus Haliaeetus; species Haliaeetus albicilla. Next base: position 26,258,122 of record NC_091504.1, on the reverse strand, counting down.
GAGAATAGTATTAAGTTAGTGATAACGGGTAGTATTTTTGAGTATTTTGAGTATTATTTTTCTAAAGTTATAAGCTGTTACTTAACTGTTTTTTAAACCCTAGCCTGCTGAAGTCAACAGGAGTTTTGCCACTGACATCATTTTGTTTTGGATGGAAACTCCTGAGGGTGTATGCTGTTGCTGTGCAAGCAAAAGCCATAGCACATGCTTCTGCAGAGTGACTCCAAAGTCCATCTTGATTATGACTGTGATAGAACTTCTGCTAGTATTTCATTTGTTTGTAGAACATGACACAAGATATTACCTGTATTTCTCAATGCTAGAATTTAAGTTTTTTGGTATGTAACTTGATCATTTATATGCCATTAATTTGTGAAACATAACACAAAGAAACAAGGAATCCCTTGTGTGTAAACAAAAGCATGCAAGTATATTTTTGTATTGTGCATAATTTTTCCTGGTCATGTTTTATTTTCAGTTAAACTTAGTTCAAGTCACTGTAATTAATGGATTAATGTGGTGGGTTCCATACAGCAAGGCAGAATGCCTGGACTCTCTCTCTAAACTCTGACTTTGAAGGAGCAGAGCTTCTCTGAAGGCTAGTAGTCAGCAGCACAAGAAAATTATATGTCTGCTGAATGTAGCAGATCTATTTGAATTCTGCCTCACTAACATTTAGCTCTTTTACCTAGGAAAAAAATGTTTCAGCAGATAAAACATAAAAAGATCTGCCTGATCTGTAGTTGTTTGGGTTTTCTGAGTATGTGCTTTTTCTTATCTTCAGTCTACTACGCGCATGATAAACTGGATGATTTCATCAGTACCATTAACAGCCATCTACAGCCTTTGTTTATGCAGATCCGGAAAGGAATGTCAGAAGGTGATGGGAGAGCACATTATGCTTTAGTAAGTATGTGATGTGCTGCCATCGCGTGGTTTGGCTTCTCATGACCAGCGCATGAATGGCAGAGGGAGCCTCAGCCTCCCTGTCTCCAACTTAAAATTAACCTTTGAATAACGTGCCAGTAAAAGGTCTGCACACCTTCCAGTTGTAAATGGGCAAAAAAAAAATCTAGCTGTATGTGTGCATAATAAACATAAGGCTGCCCTAACTGCCACCTTTGGATGTTAGATTGACTTACCTTAGGGTCACAGTATAATAGAACTGATATTTAGAGAAAACAGAGAGAATCTAGAACTGAAGGCTGCATATGCCAGTAGGCTTCTTACTCTTAGCAGCGTCTTGTGTGGTTTATGCGCGGCTGTTCCACTGTTATGTTGACAGCTGCTGTAGAAGCTACTTGTAGAATAGGGAAGTGGGAGGATAAACTGCCAACAGCCTAGGTGCGTGGACATGGAACATGGCAGCAAGGACTACAGCAGCATCTGATTTATTTAGCATAAACATTGCTTAAGTGCTGAAGTGAGATTTCTTTTTCACAGGAAACTTTCTTTCTCAAGGTGAATTTTTAAACTAGAAAACACAGAGAGCCCTCCAACATTAGTTTTCTTTTTCTCTTACTCAAAAATCAACCCAGCATAAAACAGTTGCTAAGGAATGGCCTATAAAACATTTACCTAGATGTTCTGCAATGTGCATGTCAGAGACGGAAGGTTATATAGTAATTTCAAAAGACCATACAGGAAGTATTCTAACATTAGCTGCTGCTTTTAACCTTTCTGGGTCATTCTGCCAATTAACTTAAGCTAATAATAAATAGCAGCAGCATGTGCAATAAGAATATGAAATATAGGTGACTGTTTTCCACAGTGAAACAAAAAAGTGTGTTATGACATAGTGCTACTGTCCAGCACAGTATCCTGGTGTAATATATTAGTTCTACTATATAGAACTAATATTCTATATAATTCTGTAGCGGGGAGGCCGAGTTGTTTAAGAGCTTGGACTGGGCAGAGGCAGCTATGGAGAACACATGGCTGGAAGATCAGGGGTTACAAAGAAGGGACTTGAGAACCATTGAGTGCCATCTTTAAGGAACAGCTACTTTCATGCTACTTAAAGAAATTACGTTTCTGTTAATTGTAAGATGATGTATTCTTTAGCCCAGAGGATCTTTTACAATTTATGGTGTAGAAATACAAAGGCACTTTGATTTCAGTTAAGTATTTTTTTTGTAGGTGAATTTGGCAGAAACTGAAATAACTAAAATGGCATCGGACTATACAGAAAATGAATTAGAATTGTTCAGAAAAACAGTAAGTATGTCAGTAATTAGTAAATCACATTATTTGTGAAGGTACCATCTTAAAATGAATGGAAATGGAAATGAATGGAGATGTGGTTTAGGAACTAGTTGCCATCTTACCTAAGTTTATCCTAAATCGAATGGGAGGGTGGGGATGGGAGTATATGCAAGTAATCATTCCCTGTTGAAAGTCAGTTATCAGTAAACTGAAATCAGCAATAAGGGAGTGCTCCTTGGAGTTAGTGACTTGACATATCTGCTTTTAGTTAAACAAACACCTTCAGGATTTTCAGTTGTGATTGCTACAACCTTCAAGTGCCAGGTAGGTTCCGCAGTACTAATGACTCCACAGTGGACAAACTTACTTCAGTAGTCAGAGATTTTTCCTCAAAAGAACCTTGACAAAAAGCAGGTAAAAAGCAACACAACTGTCACCCCTGAGTATGCTCAAGGGCCCCTGAATGCAGCTTCATTTAGGCAGCACTGTTCAGTTCTATTTGTGGAATTGTTTTCTTGGCAAAGATTAAAACTGTCAAGCTAACAATGACTGTTTCAGCTTTTGGCCTTTGTTCTACAATCCTGGTTCAAGCCATATACTGTAGTATATCTCATATGTATGGATGGTAAAAAAGCTGCACTGTACTATAAGATGTGTCTATCTAATAGCATGGGTTTTTTAATAGTTGAAAATGTTTCTTTCTGTAGATGGACCTAATCATCTTATCAGAAAATGGCTTTGCCTCTTCTACAGATATTTTAAACTTGACTGACCAACTGAAGACAAAGAAAATGAAGAAAAAGGAAGCGGAACAAGTGCTGAAAGTTTTTGTGGAGGATAAGTGGCTCTCTGAGGTAACTGCTCTGTCTTTTCAAGTGTTCATATTTTAATAGGTCCAGCTGTTATTTTGTTATGGATGTGATGGCTGAAACCGGAGCTGTTCTTTAATGAATGATGGCAAAAATGGTTTTGTGGGGCCTGTGCTTATTGCTGCTGCAGTGATTTTTGCAGAAGAGGTAGTACATTTACAAGGAAAAAGTCCTTGGGTAGGTCTATACAGGTCAATGTGGTTTCAGTTTCTTGTACCTGAGCTAGGTGGGTATGTGTGTACAGCCCTGCACTGCAACGTACAGACATCCTTTGTACACAACAGCATGGCATACTTAAACTTGGAACAAGAGCTGTAGGGCGATCAGTGCTGTTAGTTACATTTAGAATATCCTGGAAAGCAGCGAGGGCAAACATGTTGAAAACTCCTGTACCAGAAATGCATGGGCCACTGTGCACGTTTTTAAATCTCCTTTACTTCACGAGGGAGAAATTGAGACTAGCTTGCTGCATGGACACTGCAGTTGCTTGCCAAGAGAAGCGAGACCTCAATCCCTTTTCTCCAGGATTCGTTGCATCATAGAACTCCAACCTGCTGCCGCATGTTTACTTACATTAGAGTGATTTAACAGAAATTTTCAAAGATACCTCAAGCAGTAAATGCCTAGATTTTGCTGAAAGCCAGTGGAATTTCTGCTAATGTGCAAATGGAGGGTCCCAAAACTGCATGTCTTTAAGGACAGCATGCTTGCTCATCTGTACCTTCTAAGGACTAGACCTCTTAAAGGTGTGAGATCTTGATTCTCATCTTCTAAACAAGTGAATTCTGCTACTTCAAAAGTATTTCAGTTTTGCATTATATCGGCGTCAGCATGTTAGTTTCATGATGGCAGAAAAAAGTGGATGTCAAATGGTTGCTAGCAGGTGGTTAGAAAAGTCAAAAAAGCTAAAAGGAATTTAATTAAGTCTTGCCACTTGTTTCCTTAGAGAAATGGAGAATATACTCTGCATACTCGCTGCATAATTGAGATGGAACAATACATTCTCAGCAACTACCAAGATGTGGCAAGGAAGTGTAACATCTGTCACAGCCTTGCCATCCAGGTAACATTTGTTTTATTACCTCAGTAGGTATCTGCCAATGTTCTTATGTGGTCATAGCTGAAGTTTGTGATACTTTACTCTGAGTAATTAGGCAGGCACTGAAAAATTCTGGTCTTGTAATCTGGTAATGGTGCCCATGTATATAAACATGCCTCCGCTCCCCCCCCCCCCCTTTTTTTTTTTCTTCCAGTGTAGGTATTTTATCTTCTGTCTTTGGAAAAAAAAACTTGTCTTGGAGCAGTATCTCCAAGTATAAACTTGGAGAAAGCAAACTCACCCAATGAGGAGCATGATTGTGCTGTCTTGCTTTCCAAAGCCAGCAGGCTAGAGATGAACCCCTTATCCTTAAATAGGCATAAGAGTTAGCTATCTTACATTTGGACCTTACAAACAACAGTCTTCATGTGACACACATTCATCTTTGGTCCTGGAATTTTGGTTCAGGAATTCCTTGTGTCTTTGACTTCAGAATGAACATGTATGCTTATATATAGCATTCTAAAGCACTGTATTTTGACAGCTGGTAAGTTACCAGTTTCGTCTTGCATAAGTGGTTACAGCCTGAACTCCTATTCCAAAACTACAGCATTCTCTTGCTCCTTGACCCTGCATCTTCTCATCTTCCCAACTAACATACTTCCATGTTACCTTTTCCATCCCAATTGGTTTCCTTTATTGCACCCAAATAGCTCAGTGTTGTTTGTCTTTCAAGGTAAATTTTGTCCTTATAGGGAAATAGTATTTCCTAGCTTCCAGGAAAATGCCTCCTTTTATCATTTACTACCTTTCACTTGAGTATCCACCAACTGTACTGTGTGAACCATTCTTTGGAATAAAGCACTGCACATCTGCTGCCCTTTGTAACAACTTTACGTTAAGCTGAAGGACAGGTTAGAAAGGTGTTTTTTTTTATCAACACTTCTGATTTCAGAGCCAAGTATGTGAATCCTGTGGAATTGGAATGCATTTACCTTGTGTCAGAAAATACTTCAGAGCTCAGACTGAACCACGCTGTCCGCAGTGTAACGATTTCTGGTCTTGTGACATTCCAGGTACCAAGCAACCTATTAAAAAAAAAAAAAAAATTGAGTGTAATAATACTGGAAAATGGACTGATATTCAGTGGCACTGCCTGTATTATTTATAACTGTAGCTGAATATCAGTTATTTCTGACTTCAGTTGTATGTTTCAGACAGTAAACCATTCATGGGCAACACTTGAGCCCTGAAAGTGGAAGGATTATGCCTTATGGTCACTAGCAGATCCTGTGCAGATTGTTTCTAACATCATTAAAGTGTGTTGCAGGGGATGGGGTGGGGCAGGTAGGGGACAGACAGAACATGTGACACTGAAACTTCTGCAAATACCGAGTTTCCAAGAGGAGCACAATCTCTTTGGAACTTCTCTATTTAGCCAGGGAAATTGGACATTCTGAACAGGAACATAGGAATATATAAAGCATTTTAAAAATCTGGAGGTTATACAATATCATCCTTGTTTTGTGTCATTCATCAACCTTCCTTTTGTTTTGTTTACAGGTATAAATCGGATAGACTCCCAGTCACCATCAAAAACAGGGAGAGCAGAGAGGAGCTTCATTCTTGGCACTAGACGATGCTAGTAAAACTCGCTTTCAGTGAAAACTTTTTTCCCACTTGCAGAATAGCTGGACTGTAGTAACAGTGCATTGTTCAGTGTACTTATTTTTTCCTGAAGTTTTAAGGATTTTACAATAAAACCAACATCCTGAATGAAAGAATCTTACAAAAAAAATCATTGACCTTCCTGTTCTCCTCCTTCACAGTTATGCCTGCACAGCTTTCTTGGAGGCTGCTTTGTTTATGTAGTTCTCCATATTCTTGGGTTCTGACTCTCAGTGCATGTTTGGGAATGAAAGATGCAAATGTTTTTAGTCAGTCCTGCAAGCTGATCTATGCAGGACAGATATTAGCAGAAGCCTTTCTCAGCGACAGTGTTCCCTATTCATACAGTTTCAGTTACACAAATGAAAATGCAACAGGGCTTCAAGTAAGTGAAAAATCCATGCAGTGCTTGAGGTCTCCTCACTGAGGCAGCTGGCTGAATATCTGATCTAGGGCTAGAGTCTGAACACTTTCAGTTAGCACTTTTGCTTGGTTTTTGTCCCTTCTTAGACACAGAAGAGTTCATCTGACATAAGGCCAGGTCACGAGCAGCTGTGTTCAAGAAGAGCAGAAATATTCCCATAGTCAAAATGATTGGGAAGGAGTAGGACAAGACTTTTGGGGCAATGCCAGCTTCTGCCTGCAAAGTGGTGAAAAAAATTACCATCTTCAGATTCTTTTAGTTTTTAGTGTTAGCACTTCCCTTGCCAGTTTTATGTAAGGATGCTTTTTCCTTTAAGAGTGACTTGAAAAAAAGACAAGGACTAGATACTGCCAGGTACCAGAATGGAATGGTAGCATATCTTTTCCTTGGTAGAAATGTGTGACGCTGCACAAGGCAGAGTATCAGCAGTTCAGCTCATGGTTAATCAAAGTATGATTAAGCTTCAGTTTATTTAACTGCAATTAAACTATGGATTAACTACAATTACGTTCCTAGGCCTTAACACCAGTAACTTTCTCCATATAGGAGATTAGTATCTTTCATATTGAACGTTTGGGTAACACCATCCCTCATTGTTTACATAACTCCCAAATTTTACTGTTATTAAATCCAAGTAGAAGATAACACCAACCTGATGTTCCAAATACAGTTTGAAGCAGAGTCCTGGCAGTGCCTGTATATAAAGCTGTTTCAGATGTACACACACATACAAGATGATGGCCTAACAGATGCTCTTTATGAGGAGTTCATGTTAGAAGCATCTACAAAAATAAAGTGGCTGTAGCATCTTCTTTCCATTTACCCATCCAGATTCTTTCACCATGCTGAAGCAAGAGTGTGGTGTTTTTTGTTTTTTTTTTTTAATCCACCTCAAACCCCTGGACAGGGAAGAACATTCTCATGCTTAAAAAGAATTCTCTTGTGAGAAGATACCAGATGCTACTTTTTCTGATTTTTAATTCCTATTACAAAGCTCACAGACTTTATGCGTGCTTCAGAGCTATGACCACCAGAAACTGACAGAGAAGCTGATATCAAGTGATCGTACATAGTGCCAATATTTAACTGGAATAAACAGAACCTGTCCTGGCATCAGAATACAGGACTGAAATGTGGCCTTTCTGAAATTGGGAAACTTAACTAAGTCAGGATCTTCCACGTCAACCTATAAAAAAACAAAAACAATCATCAGTAGAATGTCTTTACTCAAATATGATTTGATAAAGTAACATTACTGATATTAAAATTTCAGGCAACTATTTACCTGACTAGTGTTGTGAAGAATTTGGCTTTCATGTGGGTACAGGTTTTCTGAATCTTGTGGAGAACATAGACAGATATACTTTCTTCCAAATACCTGTATACATTACAATAAATGTTTTCCATCTGTCATTAACCTGCACATGACTGGGAACTGTGAGCCATAGCTGGCATTTAACAGTAAAATATACCCGATTACAAGAAATATTGTTATCTTTGTTAGTAATAAACAGAGACTGGTATAGTAAAAAGTTAAATCAGACTATTGGAATTCAAGTACCTGTTCCCTTAGAGCAGGTAAGAATTCAGAGTCCCAGGAAATGCCTTTAACCAAATTATTTTAAATTCGAAGTTTAAGGCACCCAATTGATGCAATGTTATTTGGGCTCTAGGTAGCTAGAAAGTAGTTAGAAGAACTGAGAAGAAGGAGGTTGAGTCTTCAGTGCAGTTCACATCAGCAAGCAGAGGCACCCACACAGAGTGACTGCTCAGCTTCCATATACTCCTTTGGCTCTTACTTCTGTGTCATTGTCATGGTTTAACCCCAGCCAGCAACTAAGCACCACGCAGCTGCTCACTCACTTCCGCTCCCACCCAGTGGGATGGGGGAGAAAATCAGGAAAAGAAGTAAAACTCGTGGGTTGAGATAAGAACGGTTTAATAGAACAGAAAAGAAGAAACTAATAATGATAACGCTAATAAAATGTGCTTGTGGCCTAGAAGATTACATTGAGCATTAAAAGTTGCAGTAGTGACACATGCAACAGAATAGCAAAATAATACCTACGTAGTCTCTACCCTTCAATGGTTCATCAAGTTGTCTGCTACCTGTCTCTAACACTTACATACCGTAAGCATTTTTTTGAGCTATAGCATTAATGGCATGTGTAGAGCAAGTAGAATACAGACCTGGGCTAAAAAATTTTGCTGGGGATCCTGATGAAGAGGTGAGATAGTGCCTTCTGGACCAAACCAAGCGTTAATGGTGATGTCATCTTCTTCCCCTTCCCCCAGGCAGCAGTAATCAGGGATACTGATATCCTCTTTCAGTTCTGGGATCTACTCCCATAAAGAAATAAAACATTAAAAAAGGTATGTGCTGACTTGCCAAAGGTATGTAATTCATAGAACAGAGGAACAAGGCTTGACATAAAGAAAGCAAATGACCTGCTTGTCCAGCAAAGGCAGGAGAGAAGCAGCTGAACTGCTAGGAATCTGCAGGAAATGTCCTCACACTTTCTGTCCTAGCTAGCAGATTCTGCTGGAAGGAGAGGTGGGAGAAAGGGGTTTCTCATTCTTCAGAGACCCTTTGCTTTAGCAGAAACCAGAGAAACCCCCAAGAATAAGCAGGTTTGCTCTTCATGGAAAACGAATAGATGAGCTTTTATACACTGAGCTTGCTTCTCCGTGAGATTCCTTTTTAGGTCTCCCAGCAGCCTAACCTCTGGTTAACTGGAACAACGTTTCAGAATACGGTGAACATATCACCACCGAAGACTGTTTCCTGTCCAAATCTCTTCCCTGACTTACATATTCTTTGGGGAAATGCTGCTTTCCAGGCGATATCCCTATAAGTATATGCTACATTGTACCGAAACAGCACTAAGATTGAATATCTTCACCCCTGAAAGGGTTTTGTTTCCATGCCTTTCAGCCAATGGAATAAACCCCTCCCTCTGTTCCTTCAAATCGTGGGAATAGAAGCTTAAGAAATACTGTGAATTCTCCCTATGCCCTTCCATCTAGTAAAGTTGACATCCTCAGAGATGACTTGTGCTACAAAGGGAACGCTTGACTGCAAAAAGATAAAGACATTGACTCAGTTTTACCTGATCAAAAAGCTGGTGCTGGGCAAGGTATCCCACACTGTTCTGAAATTACAGCAGAGAAAGAAAAAAAATGCAGTGACATACAGGGTAAGACTTCTCAGTCAGTTAATTTACTTATAGGTAACATCCATTTCCAATGTCCTATTTCATAGTACTAGAATTGTTTTAACAGTTAACTAGTATAAGGGGTCTTCTGAAATAGTAACTTAAGAGCTACACTAAAATTTTAAGAGTGTAGATATATCCCCATGATCAACAAATTATCTAGCTCAGATTACTGGAAGAAGCCTAGCTATAATCCTATGGAGTCTCGACAGTTCTATTGTCAATCCTGTGACAACACTGTGCATCTTTATAGCTAGACCCTGCTGGTACACAGGCTAATTCACCGTCACTCCCCGCAAGTATCTTGACATTCTGTTCCAGGCTGCACCGTGGACTAATTTGCAATGGCACATGGTCCTTCCTGACAAAAGACTAGGAAACAGAAATGAGGGCTTCAGACCCTCACCTGTGAAAGTAAAAGGACATTCAATTGCTAATCAACTTTCTATTTTTTTTACCTGGTGGCATGTGAATTTGGGTCTTGATCCTAGATCTCACTAAGCAGTTTAATAATCAAGAGGAACAAAACTCCTGGCTGAGGATCCCTTATCCTTAGACTCCACCATTCCTGCTTTTGCTGCAGAAGCTATCTATCTATTAATCAAATTCCAGCTGCTGTACATTTGATTATATATAAAAATCAAACCTAGCTATTGTTGCAATAACTATTAGTAGCTTCAGGTCTTGAAAACACGTCAAACCTTTTAATTCAGAGTTGAGCTTATAGCATACCCCTCTCCCTTGACATCACCTGTAAGCATGTTTGTTCTAAGCAGAAATTCTGTACCAGTAACACACTGCTGTATTTGGAGATGCAAAAAACCAAGAATCAACAGACCTCATTCACAATATACTGGTTGATGAAGTCACTAACAGTCATGAGCTTCTGAGACCATTCCTCATCTGTGTATCGGGTACCCAATTCCACGGGGACTGTGCGGCACCCTGCGACTTGACAAAAATAGTCCACGCTGAAATAAAGAAAGTTCCATTACCCTTTTATACTGCTCTTCTTACTAATTTTGAATGTAAGGCAATCAATCAAAATCAATCTTTTAGAGTAATAAAACTCTACTACCACGAGATTCTTCTCTCTAAAACCAACCAACCAGAGACAAAAGGCAGCAGAAAAGGATGCAAGCAGCAAGGAAACACGCAGTCAAGCTTGTGTGTATACTATGCCACAATTGTCTGTTTTGTTTTAGACCCCTGTTTACCTCAGCTAACTATTGTTTCCTAATGAGCTGAGCAGATTTAAGCTGTTGGTCTCTCTTGCCTAGGGATAGCTAATCTTTTTGCTGCCTACCGCCACATTTGCTAAATAAAATGTTTTATCTTTTTATCATTAATGCTAGATCAGCTCTCTGTCAGTGCCAAATTCTGTGTACAGGCGCCAATAATATCCATTCTGGCTAAAGTCAGAGGAATTACTTTGACGGGTGGTATACATCTCTCCACTGATGATGATATTAACTAAATGGAGAAGTTCATCTTTTTAAGGGTCTAAAGTTAAGCAGTGGCGTACCTTCCCTCAAAAAAGAATAAAACCCCTATGAAATAACAAGTGTCTTCAGTTAATGTCAATTTTACCCTTGGCTGCAGAACAAAAGCAATTGCTCAAACTAAGCGTGAGGGTTTTTTCCCCTTCACTAAGGAATCATGAGCTTTATCTCACAAATGTTCACCTCTCAGTATTGGAAATGCTGGCTCCATTGCTTACATTACACAAGCAGCACAACGTTATTAGTTGCTTCTGAACGGCAGCGTCTGAAACTCAATGCTCAAACACAACACTGAACAAACATCAATGCTTGTACTTGTGAATGAAAAAGCCAATCACGCTTACTCACGCATCTCTGAAACCCACCTTCCATTGCACTAATTATCAGCAAGTTCCGAGCTATAAAAATCGCTGATCTGTGTCAGACAGACCCACTTCAGATGCGAGCAGCTCACCAGAACAGTTAGCAATGCGTGCTCGTCTCTAGTTTCCAGCTGAGCAACACACAGTGTCAGTCAGCAATTCGCCAGCGCGCTCCCCGGCACGGCCCCAGGAAGCAGGGCTGCGAGCTGCCTTCCAGTGCCGGCCAGCTCGGGGTTTCCCAGGTGCACCGGAGCACTTACCTTGCAATGCTCTGGACAGTTTGATGCGCTGCCCTCATTTATGGAGCAACTTATACAGAGCAAAGACAACACCGCAGCAGGAAGGTGCTGCCAACAAAAGTCATTGCCGATGGCACCTATCTTCTGTGAAGGTCTCTGCTGCTCTACCGAGCATCAAGTTACCTGACACAGAAAACAATCCTCGCCCTTACTAGGAGAGGGCAGAAACTCTTCGTTCTCACCTCCACTTCTTCATACACTGCCAGTGGTCCATAATCCCCTCTAAGACCACAGGCTTCTGTGGAATGAGGTAGTTGTCTCTGAAATGCTCCAGCGAAGGGCAGTGAAGGTGTGGAAGCTCATCTTCTGGCTGCACAACTGGCACTGGCGGGGAGTCAATCCGGACCCTCTGGAACACAGACATCCTCCTTCCACAGCTGCTAGCGAAGGCCCCCGCGGCCGCCCCCCCCGCCGGGCCGCGCACTCCCGGAGGGGAAGGGAGGGACGAGAGGGAACACCGGCCCCGGGGCGGCGGTGGTGAGGGAAACAGGCGACGGGGACGTGGGGGCGGGGGGAGTCCGGGGGACCCCCGGCGGCGGGAGAACGAGAGGAAGGGGGTAGAACGGGGGGGGGGGGGGGGGTCACGGGGAGCCCGCGGGGGCGGGGCCGCGACGGCAAGGGGGGCGGGGGGGCACGCGCGGGCCAGGTCGCCTCAGGGCCGCGGGCGGTACCTTGGCGCTCCCCTCGGCCGCGGCGCGGCACTTCCCGCGAGGCAGGCGCTCCTGCAGGACGCGGACGAGGCGGGCGAGGACGTTGTCCAGGACGGAGGCGCCCATGAGCAGCCCCATGTCGCAGAGGCGGACGGCGGGCGCCAGCGGGCGGCCGGCGGCGACCTCGGCCAGCGCCCCGAAGAGGCAGCCGTAGGCGTAGACCTGCCGCCAGGCCTTGCTAACCTCTCGCCACGGCCCCGCGTTCAGCTTCTCCCAGGAGTAGTCGCGCAGGACGTCGCCCAGGCGCCGCAGCGCCGCCGCCGCCGCGCCGGGCTGGCCCGCCGCGCCGTAGAGCAGCCCGCGGGCCCGCCGCAGCAGCGGCAGGATGCAGTCCTCCACCTCGCCGCTCAGCGCCAAAGTCAGGCCCTCCTCGGCGCCGGGCAGCAGCGCCCGCACCTCCGCCCACAGCGCGCCGTCCGCCGCGGGGCCGGCGGACGGGCCCTCCCCGCCGCCGGGCGCCGCCATAGCAGTGCGCCGCCGCCGCCGCCGGACCTGGGCGGGCCTCGGGGGCAGGCCGCGGCGGGGCGGCGCCGATCCCGCCCGCGGCCCCGCCTCAGCGGCTGAGGAAGCGGCGTTGGCGGGAGGGGCGGGGTGCCCCCGCCCCGCCGCGCGCGCGCTCCCTTCCGCCGCCGCGGTGGGCCCGGCGGGGCTGGCGGCTGCGCGGCAGAGGGGCCGGGGCCGGGGCCGGGGCCGGGGGGCGTCGGCGCGTTGGTGTCGGGCGTCGTTACCTCGTCCTCAGAGCTGCGGCTCCTCGGGTGGTGCCAGCTTTTCTTTGCACTGCTTTTCGTGGGTTTTTCAGAGCACGTTGTCGGAAGGAGCAGTTCCGCTCACGCCGGGCCGATCTGTCTGGCGTTCGTGCTCTTTTGCTGCTGCACGTCTTCATGCAGCCGTGTAACGAACCGGAACGGGGACCTCTGCTAGATTAAAAAACACCCACTTTCTCAGCTTAGTTTTGGCCCAGATCTGCCTCATCGCCTGGTTTGTCACGTAACTGCGTGTGCGTTGGCAGGTGTGAAGAAGGGGGCGGTGGGGGGTTTAGGCGGACGAAGGAAGCGGAGCCATTCCTGTCGGTGGCATTGCTGGTTTTTTGCTGAGTTAAAGGCTCTGTGAAACCGTAGCCCAGGTCTCCGTGGGCAGTGTAATACCACCAAAAGTCAGTCTAGGTAGTGTCATTCGGGCTCTTCACTAGGGAGTCTGCTGGAATTCAGTAACTGTATGATTGATGCAGCTGTTTGCATTAAAGGGGAATGTGTAAATCCAACGTAGTTTTCTTTCTGCTGTAGTTTACATGTCAACCATACAGTGATGGTATGAGGAAGATAGCTGGTTTCACTTTGGAAATCTCTCTGTTCCAAAAGTGGGACAGCTATTAACAAGTCAATGATTCCTGGAAGATGGGGAGATACTCTTAGCAATGTTGATCTTAAGCATTAGAATGAAAGCCTGTCTGGGACCTTGCATGCTGATCTGAGTAACCTGAGAGGAGCCTAGAAGCGTCAGGGATGAACACTGCTGTGAGGCGACATTCTTTTGGTGGTTTATGCTGCATGCTTTAAGTCTGTGCTTGAGATGTGCTTCCTGTATGGAATGTGCATGTCAATCTTCTAACACGCTTTGTGTGGCATCTTTCAGCCCCAGCTTGCTTTGATAATGTGCTCTGAACATGTTCTCAGTACTTAATACTTGACTGCAAAGAAAATACTATTTTACTTAAAGTTCAGCAACTCGGAGGAATGTCTGAACATCATGAACCAAAATTTAAAGCAACATGACAAGAAATGAGGAATTTGTAAGTCCTGAAAAAGTGTTGCTTGTTTGGGGTTGAAATCTTCAGACTTGCTGCAAAAGCTTATGTTTACAGAAAAAGTTAAAATCATCACCTTTTGTACTGAGAGAATGCTCATTCCTCTTTGTCCCATGCTCAGTCACTAAGTGCTTTTGGGAAAAAAAGAGTTGAGTCCTCCTGTTGCTGCTGCTGCTGCTTGTGACTCTCCTCTGCCCCATTCCCCAGCTGTTTTGTTTGAATGACTTCCTCCTCCTCTGTCACACTTTAGACTTGATGCGTTGGCTTATCATGCTGGCCCGTCTATTCTCTGTCTTCTAACTGCCTTTCTCTTGGCACCTGAAACTTGTCCTGTGACTGTGTGATTTTAGCACCTTCATTTAGAATTTTCTGCTCCTTGATTGCTGAATGTTAATATGTGCTGCTTTAGGAGAAAGTATTTAACTGGCAAGGGAAAACTTCTTGTTAGACCTTGTGTTCAGTGTTTGTAATTTATGATGCTAGCAAGTGTTGCTAGTCTTGTGCTTATGGACTGGCCAGTTTTATTGCCATTTATATTAACTTCTATTCACTTTTAAGTTGGTTAATACAATACTCACTAAATCCTAGTTTTCCTAGTTTAAATATTAGGAATATTTTCACAAATTACATTTTGAAGATTTGGATTTTCTTTCTGGTATTTTAAATAACACCAGGTTCTGAACATGTAATCTCTAGCGCAATGGTGGGGCATTAAGGCTGTGATGAGCTTTATCAGTTCTACTGTAGGTGAAGAACCAATTGGGAGTAGATTTTAGGTTTTGGGTATTCAGGGAGGTTCAGTGTTTCTCTCTGAGCATACACTGGAAGACAATTATTTCTAGTCATATTTTGGTACAACGGTTTGAATGCTGATACAGCATCAATAGTCTTGAAAGGGCTGAGCTGTATATCTGCTAAGCTAATAAAGATAGGTTTTCAGGTGTGTATTAAGTCTTGTTGTAGTGTGTTTGGCCTTTAGTCTAGGAGGAAAATCCACTAAAAGCTCCTAATATCATACCGCATCTTAGCAATTTGGTTGAAATTGTCTTTATTGGAAAAAAAACCCAAAAGATCTGCAAAAGACGAATTGGGAAGTTTTGCTATCAGAGTAATTAACCTTGCAGTACATGTGTACTAGTTTTGAAATGTCTGTAAACTAATGCAGATACTCTTTTTTTGTGAGCTGTCTGACCAAGGAAGTGGATGACTTCAGCGCTAGACATTTCCATTTTAAGTCAACAAGAAATAATTTAATTCCTGCTGCCAATGAACAAAGATTATTGTCATCTGTGTAACCTGCAGAAATTGATGTGAAAATGAGTTTCGTTTCCCAGTGGATTATGCCACCATCGCTGAAACTTGTGCTGTTTTCATCAGAAGTAAATTTTTTAAAGATTGTAGAAGCCAAATTGCCTAACCTTGCAGAAAGATGTCCCATTTAAAACAAGAAGGAAAAGTTGGTGCCAAGATTTTTTCCCTGCTGCTTCCTGTGGTATAGTCTGCAAAGCACTTTTTATTCTCTTTCATATTCTGTGTATTTTTTAAACATACTCCAGGCAGCTCACTTTCTTCTAGCACTGACATTCAGAAAGAAATCACCTATTTAAAAAAACCCAAATAAACAGGCACACAATTAAGAGAGATAGTAAAGTCTGATAAACCATCTGTATTTCTCTCTTCTGTTTACAGGCATAGATTCCAGGACCCACTCTTACTTGATGTTACCTTGTCTGCCACTGGTGGAAAAGAGATTAGTTACACCAAATATTAAAAAAAAAAATGCTCTGTATCTTATCTTGCCCTTGTCTTCATTGGAAAGAGCAGGTGTTTGGCCTGTTTGGAATTTAATTATTTACTTGTAGTAATATTTTCTTTTATAACACTCTGTCCTCATTTCCTAATTTGAATTAATGAACAAAGTCCTGCAATTGTTTTTGGATTTTATTAAAATGACATCAAGATACATGCTCAGTGATTCACCACTTGAGTCCTAAGTAGGACATTTTTACTAGGTGGATCAATTTTTAAAATGACAGCATCTGCTTGCTTGTACACATTTATTTATGATTCTTCCCCAGGCGAGTATAGCAGGAATCTTGTGAGTAATAACCAGCTGTTGGAATTAGCAAATAGGGAAGGCAGTTATTTGATCTGTGAGGGAGTGTGGGAGCCAGGGCCAGAAGTAATAAAAACTAAACAGATGCCCCAAATATATAAACCCAAGCAGGGACGTGTAAATTACTTGCACTGCTGATGGGCAAAATAGTGTCAGATGGGTTGACTTTGGAGTTTTTATTAAAGATGAAACCCTTTCCACCACTACGTCACATACAGCAATCTGGAGAGCATCTTGGGTCTAATTCTAGCATCTCTGCAGTGCTCGGCCAGCGTGAGCAATGGCATGCAAGCATGGCAGCTGTCTGGTGGCTTCTGTCACTTGCCTGTCCAATATATTAGCAGAATGGGCAAAAAGGGATCCGAGCATGAGGGAACTCTGTTGTTGGACCACCTTGTCTCAAATCCCAGGTGCGCTGTGACTCAGGTCATTTCTGTTGCTCTTATAAGAACACACCTCATACTGAGTAATTTCTTTGACAATTGCTGCAGGAGCACAACAGCAGCACCAAAGATTTTCCATCTCCTCAGGACTTCAGGCTGCCACTCAGCTCCTCAGGAACTCCATATCCATTTTGGCAGCCTGGCACTCTGGAATTGCCAAGGGAGGTGGTTTGTTTCCTCGTTACCTGTCCTTTGCGAAAGAGTCATTGGAAGACACTTTCTGTGGGACTTCTGCCCTTATCCTGACAGTTGATGAGACCAGTCCTGAAGTGATTGTTGCAGCTTAATGGGGAGACCTCTCCCAAGAATTAGTGTTTCCTTCCACTGTGACTTTTGGCAGTGGTGGCTTCCTAAGATGGAGTTTACATTGTGCTCATCAGAGTTACTGCAGTTGCTCTTAAATAAAAACAAATTTATGGCAACAAGTGAAAAATTTATGTTCTTGATATATCTCCTTCACATTTTGTAAAGAAGAACGTAAACCAAGGTGAAACTATGGAAGTTACATTGAAACTTTTGCAACATTTCATAACATTTTGATGGTCGTCACAATATTTTATAAATCCTCTCTCTTCAGAAATATTAATTTTATATACATCTTACTAAGCTTACACTCTATCTTGCCATTAGGTTGGCATAAATTGTGTCTCTATGGTATGTAAAGGTGGGACCCGAAAACACATTAGCCTCTAAATGGTATTATTTGACCAATTATTTGTACAAAGGAAAGAGTGTCTAGCAGTAACTGTAGTGGGCTGTTAAAGAAGAGGACTCTCTTGTCATGTCAGGTGAACAAAGATCCAGAATTTCATGATGCCTTTGCAAGCGGAAAGCATAAAAGTTCAAAAACAACCTGCAAGATAAAGCCTATCCAGTTCAGGGAATGAGGAGTGAGGTGGACCTTGCAGAGATCCAAGGTTTGCAGTCACATTTTTAACAACCAGGTATTTTTATAATGAATAATAATTGCAGTTGTGAGTTGGAGTTAGGAGCTGTCAGGTTTCTGGTATAAATTAACTTCTCCATTTCTCAAACTATCGTAGGATTCATTCCCTTCGTGTATTAGTGTAGGCAGTTGTGTTTAAGATCAGTGTTGCCACCTTCGATGGGAAGTGCCAAGTTCTGAGTGCTGCAGGAGTGAGATGGGGCAGCTGAATATCATCTTCTGATAATTTATACTTCATAACTGTCTTTTGGGGTTCCAGCTCTTGTCAGCTCTGCTCTCTTTATTAGGCTTATATACTGTTACATAAAACAAACTAGTTAGATGCTAGTTTTTAAACTATTTGTTTCCTAAGCTAACTGAAATTTTTGAAATTGTATCAGGATATAATGTATACCTTGCACAGTAAACAACACAAGATTTAAATGTAATAGTATAGCCAATCTTAGATAAGAATTTCAGGTAGAATATTTTAACAGGTTATTATCAGGCTTACTATCTTTTGTTCTAGTAGAAGCAAAATGAGTGACAGATATGAACACTGCTTTCCTAGGAAAGCAGCTCTTCCTCTCAGTATGGAAAGGTTTAAAACCTGCTAATCTTTATTCCTAACTATTTCAATTATACATGCATTTAGCTGTATCTGTTGGTTGTGTATCAGCCATCTTATATTTTGTCATGTTAATTACCAGTACATTAGTCTTACATTGCATATAATTAATTATTATGTTGTTAGAAATTAATTTTTGTTTGTCTTGGAAAATACAAGTAGTCTCCACTAATGTCTTGTAAGAACATATATAGTACTAAAAACACTCGTTTATTTTAAAGACATCTTGAAACTACTGCACGGTTAATTACTCTGATTAGTTAATAAGCAAGGATGGAATCAACATTAAAAAAGTATCATGGTTGGAGGTCATATATTAAAGTAAATGTTATACATGCATTTTATGTTTGTGCCCCAGGTCTAGATTCTCTGTTAGAAAAGCTAACAGATTTTCAGCTAGACCTTAAAATTCTAGTTGATTTCTTTAGTTTGCCCATTTAAAAAGAAAGCCTTACTATAAGCAAGTGTCTTAATGGAGTTAACAGGCTATGAATATTGTTTAGCATCCTTGTTCTCTGAATCAGTACTTCCAGTGTTTGATCTAAGCCGAACTGGCTTAGAATCTGTAGATTCTTCATTCTGCAAAGTGAGAGAAAGCTGTTTAGTTTCATGTTTGTGCTCTGACGGTCTCCCTGCAGGACTGATATCTAGCCACTGTGCTGCTGAGAGCACCTGAAGCTCTGCCACCTCAGGGTTACTGGCTCCATGCTGGTAGTGACTGCTGCTTATGATTGTGGTGCTTCTATGAGGTGATGGCAATCAATTCCCCTCCAGCCATCTGCATCAGGAAGATGCTCTCATGATGGGCCTGGGTGGTGTATGCCTTTACTGGCCATCACAGCAGAGAAATGCCTGTCAGTGCTAGCAGTGGTCTTCTCTGCCTGGGGCAGGGATGAAGGGGAGGAAAGGCTGGTACTGCTGCTGCCCTGCCATGAGTGCCTTAGGGTAAGTAGACTGTTTCTGCTTCCAGGAGTGGTTGGCTGGTACCTTCCATGAGCAATATACTCATTTAACACCACCACCCCACCACCCCCCCAAAAAAAGAAAAAAAAAGTGAAAATGGGAGGCAAGGTGCCCTCTGGTCCTTAGATGGGAGTGTAAATTGATGATTGCCATGAGAGCGTTTGTTATCATGGCTGACTCTGATTTTCTGTTACGTGGGATGAATGGTTGTCTCTCCCCCTGTGAGAATGAAAGTATGAATACATAAGACTTTAAAGACTTTGCATATCTTTCCTGGCTGCTTTTTCTGCTCCTGTGGACAGGAGATGAATGATTCTGATTAATAATATGTATAGAATTAATTGTTATACAAGAGTTATTTTCCTCAGGTAGGCAAGGTCTTCCTGCTCAAGAGTGACACAGCCATGCATTTCGATTGTATTTTGGAGTTGAGTGTAATTGTACAGCGAAAGCGTAATGACGGATATGTCTTTATCAACCTGTTCCCTGCATTGTGTTTTTATCACTGCCATCTGCTCTGCTGAGAGTGGCAGCTGCCAGGTCTCACAAATAGCGCTGTCATGTGCTTCCATGTAGAACAACATATTGTCGTAATTTCTCTGATATTACTAGATGGAATAACTTTAAGCGAGATAAGGTGACATTTTACATGGCATTTTGGAATGCATTTCATTGCAGCATGTGTAGGACACACAGTGTTCTTTCTGTAGCAGGCTATAACAGCACACTCAGTTCTACTTTCAGAAATCACTGGAAAACGCTTATTTTTCCAAAAACATTATGTAACATCCATCTGGGACATATGTGTCAGTGCTGAGATGCAACTGGGACATAGTCACTATTAGTATTGCTTACATATGTAGCCTTAGTT